>NW_027396637.1:0-337765 GCF_047715775.1 Aspergillus undulatus | reverse complement strand
TTTGTAAGTTGTATTGGACCACCCTATCGCCACATCAAGTGGTTAGTAATCAGTTACCAGGTACTTTATAAAGATAGATACCGTGATATTAGATTCCCCATTTGGACTTGATTCGACAGGATCGTCGAACTCAAATAAATCCTGCTGAGTACTCATGGTAAAAAATAATCAGTTGGAAACCAGTTAGAAAACACTTGTAATATTAAGTGCTTTACGAAATAAAAAGCGAAATTGAAATTCAGAAAAATGGTTTCGTATGAAAGAAGGTCGCGTGTCACGTTCTTGCTGATTAATAGACTTGGCGGTCATGTGAAGGGGATGAGTGTCACGCGTCCACGTTTTTGAGGTGGCGTGACCTGTGTACAACATGAGGTAATCATCGCAACTGACTCACCCGAGGCCTCACCACGCCGAAGCTACCCAGCCAACTCCAACTTCACCTCCCAAAGCTCAATTGAAGCTACCTAGCTACACCTAGCTACCGAACAACCAACCCATTATCGCTATATCAATCGGAGAGAACACAGATATACCATCAAGATGGTCTTCCGCTTCGTATGTAGTCGAACCGCTTCCCTTCCCTGCCCTTGCCTACCCCGAGGTCTGCTCTGCTGTACTTTGCTCCACCCGCTCTGCTCTCTAAGCAAGCCAGACGGATGCAGGCGCATGCGCGTTGATTGAGCAAAGTTCAGATCATCACAAATTACAGCCTCCATCGCATCTCCACCGCCAAATCCTCTGAACTTCTAGGAACCCAGTGCTAACACATCACCATAGGCCAAAACCCTCGACCCAATAACCCTCTTCCACAACCCCTCCCTACCCGTCTCAAGTAACGTCCACAAAATCCTCAAGACCGCGTCAGCCGCAGCGCAGGAAGCTTCATCGCCCATCGGGCGCGGCGAATTCACGCTCGAAGTGACCACTGCCCCACCAACAACAGACCAGCTGCGCAATATTCTCGAATACGTCTCGGGGAATCCGGCGAGCGGTGCGAAGGATGGGGGGAAGCAGTATGCGGTTTCGGAGATTGTGCAGGGGGCTAGGGATGCCGAGGATGCGGTGAAGAGGTTTAAGGAGGATAGTGGGCGGTTTGTGAGGCCTGTTACCGTGGATTGGACGAATGGGCAGGCGGTTGTTGGGGGGGATGAGAGTGCAATCTTGAAGATGGTTAAGCAGGCGAATGAGTAAACTCTTTGGCTTGGAGGATACCTGAACATCAGGGCATCTGGATATCTGGGCGGAAGCTATAGAGGATTGTGAAAGACTTGTGATTGTATTATCGACTACGATACAATCTATGTATCATACAACACAACTCCATTCAGACCGTACCAACCATGCATTAAACTCATACTCGCTTAATCAAACAATGGCCACCCGAGACCAGCTCGTCCGGAGCACAGCGATTGAAAAGAAAATAGACGACGGAAGCACTTAGAACATTGTGCCAAAGTTTCCGTCCGTCGGAATAGGTTTGCGGGGGGAAAGACGTCCAGTCCCTTCAATATTGGGCTTGCGGTGTCTGCACCCGTTAGTCTCATAACTTAAAAGATAACCTTGAGAAGATAGAAGGGACGAACCTGAACGTGAATCCTACAAACAACCCCTTGCTCATCTTGTCGTCCCGCTCCGCCATTTCCTCCAAAGCCCTTTGCTTGTCGTGTACCTCTTTGTACTTGGCCATGTCCGCCTCATTGGAAAAGTCGTCAAAGTAGCCAGCGTCGGTCTCCGAATCCAGCTCGGGTACAAACGGCGGGCGCTGCTCACGCAGGTGATTGAAATCAACTTCGTTGAAGTACTCATGGGCGTGAATTTCCTGAATGTTCTTGAATCGATGATCTCTAGACGCTACCAGCCTCGTGATCAAGTCCCATGTTCGTTTCGACAAGAAGTAATTGGGATCCTCATACACTGGTCGTCGGAGTACCTTTTGCCAGTTCTTGAGGTTTTGCCAGGTCTCATCGACCGTTGCACCTGCAAATGGTGGGTAGCCCGCTAGCGCTTCGAATAGCATGCATCCCAAGCTCCAGTAGTCAACCGTGAAGTCGTACTGATCGCCCTTGAGCACCTCTGGGGCCATGTAGTCAGGAGAGCCCACAATTGACTTTGCATAGTTGACCTGGCGTTCCCGCAGGATACGGTATCCCTGCCGACGCTCGGCCATCGTACGCTGTTCCATCGGGCGACCAAATGGCACCGGAGTGTTGCCCACTTCCTCTAGTTTCACTCGCATTGACTCGATCTTACCGGGGTTTAGCATACCCGCTGCGAGACCGAAATCCGTCAACTTGACATGACCGGTCGAGTCAATGAGGAAGTTTTCTGGCTTCAGATCACGATGGATATAACCCAGGGCATGCAGAGCGTCGATACAGCAGAACATCTCGGCAATGTAGAAGCGAGCATGGCGGTTATGCAGCACTCCAGTGTTGTTGAGTAACGTGCGGAAATCACCGCCCGGTACGAACTCCATCGCGAGGTAGATTTGAGTCTCATCCTGGAACGCATACAGAAGCTTGACGAGCCACTCGCTCTTCGCCGCAGTCAAAATATCGCGCTCGGTGAGGATGTGCCGGATCTCATCCAATTTGAACAGCAGCTTCTTGCTCATGACCTTCAAAGCGCATACCTCCTTTGTATCCTTTTTGGATGCCAGGTACACCTGTCCGTACCCACCCTGACCGACCTGCGTCAAAATTTGGAAATCACCTTGCCGAAGTCTGGTACGACGCTTGCGGAGGTGGGCCCGTTCCCGACCCAGATATTTCAACAATGCGGGCTCATACTCTTCCATCGGTGTGGCTGGAGGCCCGGGGTTTGCTGCGCGGAACTGGGAATGGCGGGTTTGACGATTGTGGACGTAACTCAGTAAGTCAAAGTAATGATCAAGGAAGTCTAGCACTGTTAGAAGTCATACTACATTATGTATTGGGCGGACTTACACAGTTGGGTCACATTAACGAGCCGCTTTACTCGAGGATCCTGCAGTTTCTCCAGCTCCTCCGGGGTCAATCCACGCATTGGCACCTGCCGTCGCTGCACGCTCTCCAGGTCTCGGTTCTGGTACTGTTCATGACGAGAAACCGCAGCAGCAGCTGGGTTAGGACCGAGATCCTTGCCCAGGCGAGTCGAATTTGGGGGTGTATTTTCCTTGTTGGACTTGCGGGTAGGGCTCGCCGGGCGAATAACACTCTCATTCAGGGTCTCATTACTTCTGTTGGGCTTTGTGAACATAGGGTGGTTGAAGTGATTGTGGGTATTTTTGGTCGGAGAAGAAGGTTGCAGTTTCAGAGCCTTGTCAAACACATTGGGAAGGTCGAAAGCACCAGGAGGCATGCGGTTCTTGCTTGGGCTCCCTTGCGGAGTCTGAACTGGGCTGGTAAAACCATCTTCGCGGGGAGTGGAGGGGCGGTCAAAAGCCTCATTGCCGGAGCGAGTATGCAATAGTGGAGGAGGATGAGGGAGACGGAAGCCAGAGCGATCTTTCGAGTCAAAGTCAAGCGTCATGATGGCATAAAGTTCGTATCGTTATTTCTGAGTTTGGTCAATGTCTCAGGAGACCGCCGTGGCGAGGGCGCGATTCTTCGCCGCTAAATCAGTGGGACACAATCCACGCGTCAGCGAAGGCGGCGAGAGGGGTCGAGCAGAGGATTTAAATAGAAGAAACGCGACTGACACGAGGGTAGGAGAATAAATTCCGAGTGCTTGGTTTCAAACAAAGGAAACCCAGAGAGATCCTGGAGGAGGAAAAAGCAAAGAGAATGTCTGTAACACAGTGGGATTCAGCAGTGCGACAGCAAGAAAGGACAGAATGGCTTTGTTTTGAATCGAAGGAGGAACACAGTCGCCAGGGCAGTTCTGGAAGGAGAAGAGAAGAGAGCAACCAAGGAAGCAGCTCTGAGACAAGGCAGAGTTTAAGTTGTGAGCGTGCAAAGAGACGCGAGGGATGGAAGTTAGTTTAAGGAAGCGCAAAGTGAAGCTGGTGAGGGGAAGCGACGACCGAGTTGGAATCGAAGAATGACGACTGGAGCTGAGCGAACCCACTTCTGCCACACTTCCAGTCTTCAATACCTGAATTGATCAACAGCCAGCCACAATATCTCGCTTCCAGCCCGATGATCGCTCATGTTGCCGCTGCCCCTCCAAGGCGTGCCTGGCCTGTTTCCCCAGCAACTCCCTTCCAAGTTCCAGCTGCTCCAGCCAGAACCCAGCCAGGATCTGGGTTTCGGCCGCGATGCTGCGTGTCAACCCCGCTAGTTGCTCGCAAGATCCTATCACAAAAAACAAAAAGGATCGCGGCGATTGTGACAGTTGATCCATCGGAGATTAGTGTGATCGGGGCACCTCAGCCGCAGTCTAGCTGGTCTACTGCCGTACTACGAAACCGAAGACATTTCCATGGCCAGAGGTGGAGTAACAGCTCAATTGCAAGCTATAACAAGCTAGTAAGACATTGTTTCTTGCTTTGGTTGTTTACCCAAGATCCCGAGCGGACCCAGCCCCTGCGCAACCATGGTTCCCAGCCCCGATCTACTCACAGCAACTGGGAACCCACACAAAACAAACGCTGATGTCATCGCGGCATTGCAATCTCAATAACTTTAGTCACTCAGAGCACTCCCTTGGCCCGCTGTCCAGTCTGCAACCACATGTTAGCCACCACTTCATGGCCGAGGCTCTTGAACTCTGGGTCTGCTCACGAAAAATGCCAATCCATACGATGGCGTCGTGAAGGTGATCTTCGCGCCCTTGGGAAAGTGGAATACATCCCCAGGCAGCGCCGTCACCTTCTGGCCTGTCTCGTCTGAGATTTCAAACTCGCCCTCCACGATAATCTTCATCTCGTCATACGTGTACTCGTAGGTGAGAGGTGTGCCCTTTTCGAGACGGTAGAAGCCAGCCGAGATGGGCTTTTCGAGGTTGTACGAGTCGCTGCGAACGTTAGTTTGGCAAAGCTATGGGAGCAAAGGAGAGTAGGCACCTTGAATCAACATCGCCCAGGAAAGCGTTCTCGTTTGCAATCAAAGGAGGCTTGAAGGTGGATTGTGCTTTGGCATGGTACACCATTCCAGTCGGCATTTTGCGGTAGGGCTGGATTGACGAGGGGATCGTCCGATGATAATAGGATATAAAGGTGGCGTAGGGCGGAGAAGCAGTTCGTTTTTTGTCCTTCCGAAGTACATACATTGTACTTATATATATCATTTCACCTTCGCATCCGACCCGAAGATCAAATCCAGCATCAAACTCCCCGGGTACGGCATCGCAATCTCCTCGGATTCACCTTCTGGAGTAGGACGCACTAATTGACAAGCATCTTTCCGATCAAGCGAGCTCCTGGACTAGATTGGACTGCAGAAACCTCAAAACATTGCGTCTCCAACTATTAGGAAGGTGTGTGAGGGGAGAATTGACCGTGAGGGGCAGTTATCTGGGTGCCAAGAAGAAGCATAAGGATACCGGCTTGAGTTAAGTCAGCTTCGTGCTCTGCGATCATCTCATCAGCGAGCAACCCGATAAGGACATTCTCAATCCTCGAGCTCCTCGGAAGAGGAAGGCGAGAGTTTCCTCTGTCGCGATGAGGGGTCGTTCTTGATAACGGGTAGGGCTCGCCCAGAGACAGGGATATTTTTACCCGTCTGGGTTAGGGTTTCCCTTACCCAGTCCAGAGTATGAGGGGTCAAAGACGGCCTGCCGCATCCTTCCTGCTTTCCTTCCTCCATACCGAAGCGAGGTTTGCAGTGCTGAGACGATACTCAAGGTCTTGGAATATTATCCAGTCTCTCTCAAAGATTAGGTGTGGTTGTGGTTATGATGGCGTGCGCGATATAGATTCGCTCTATTGAGCAGCTCATTCCAGGCCTTGGGCTTCCGCAACCACACCTCAATGTTGGATGTTGGAAAGCCAAATGATCCAAGAACCCACAGAGTCGCCTAACCTCAAGTGGTGAAGACAACTGCACCATTGAGATCTTCGCCACGGTACCCCGTACCCGTAGTGGTATGATGGGTGTCTCTCAGATTCCGTACCGTCTACCTGCGTTCATAGTTACCTGTCAAATAAGATAGAACTACTAACTGCCTAGTAAGATGCCGAGAATCCAGTTAGCCTCTTAAATACAAGATACATTCCCGTCTCCTTCTCCAGCTTCCTCCTAGACTCTTCTCTCTCGACAATATCGCTGCGATCTGGACTATCTGGAACCTTACCGGACCGACTGCCTGCCCCTGTCCCGTCCTGTCCCGTCGACCCATGCATTAGTAGCTAGGCCCCAAGCAGAAACCACAAAGTACGTCGTACAGCCAGCAAGGGCATCAGTCGCGTCTGAAACGAAACGCCCTATATATTTTGCCGCAACTGGAAATACAGTCCAAAGAGCAAGTCAGATACATTCTTGGAATCAGAGCCGACTGGACACCTATAACAAACAAGTTTTGCTAATTCATTAATGGGTCAAATTCCGTAGACCCAATCAGTTTCTTTTGCCAACGCAACTTTCAATCGCATTCTCCTGGAAAACCCCGAAATCGATTCCGCTGAACACCCGACTTCAAAGAGCATTTGTACCCAGCAACTATAAAGGAGATAATATTTCGACAAGTGAAAATGTCGAATGTGTCCATGACCCGCGACTTGGAGCCGTATCTGGACTCCCTTCGACTGTACCTAGATAAAGACGGCACGGTCCCTGCTCGATCGGAAACGAAGCCTAAAACGACTCAAGCGGAAGCGAGCCAGAAATCTGGTAACCCAAAGCCTCGAAGTGGCCAAACGAAACCCGGTGGGCTGATGACTCCTAGTGGTGACGCCGCTGCTCGAAGTCATGGGTCACGCTCCTGGTCTCGGTGAAAGGGCGTGCTTCCATTGTCAACCTAGGAATACTGCACTTCGCTCAGTCATATGTCAATGTTCAAAGAGGAGAATTCTCACCTTCCCAGCCCCATTCCTTCATTACATGTACCCAGTGTGACTTGCCTCGAACCGTTTTATCGAAGTCAACATTCTCCAATGGCGATACTGCAGAGCTTCGCCGTGAGGAAGCAACTGGACCACGAGCGGTATAGAATACTTGATCCCTACTCGACGCGTGCCCGAGACTGTTGCGGGAACGCCTGGCACTCAAAGGTTGTTGCTGCTGTTGCTGTTGCCTTTTAACTGCACTTTTATCTCGGCGAGCCCAAACCTCACGAACGACTTCAATACACCGGTCGATAGACCCGAGCATCAACCGTGACTGGATCACGCTCCACCGATTGAGCACCCATTTGCGATCCTCTTCCTGCTCCGCTTCGCACCCAGCGACCAAGAGGGGGTACATCTGAATAATCGTCGTACGAGAGCTAGGTGGCACGGTGGCCAAGAGAATCAAAACCCGTTTCGCCAAATCTGTTGCCGGTTCCGAAGGCATCTCAGGGACAGCTTGATGGAGATATAACAGAGTGGCCCAGCGGTAAGCGTGAGCTGTCTGGAGACTATGCTGAACCTCGGACGTGGGATCCTCAGGAGGCTCAAACCACTCTGGTGGCTCCCATTGCTCCACTGCTCGCTTGAGCTCAATGGCGTGGGATATAAGGGATATCGAATTGGATTCAGTCTTGCGAACACGTTGGATCAAACGGGCAACTTGATTAATGAGTGGAAAGAGCGTGGCAGCACATCCCATCAAAGGATCAATTTCATGCACTGTATTCTGAGGAAACGGAAGCGAAGGAACGTCCACCTCTTGATCGCCATGCTCTTCCTGGGAAGTCAGGCGAGCGATGACATCCATGTAGAGCCAGGTGTTATATAGGAATCGAACCCTCCTGAGATCATTCCCATGAATTCTCCCCTGCATCCCGAGCGCTACGACTTGGGACACCAATGCCTTCGCACCTCGGAGATGTTGTATACAAGAACGAGTGTGTTGATCCCAGGTATCAGCAAAAGCAAGGGCTAGGCTTGTGGCCAGTGCAGCATCCGCTCTCATGCTCTGAATGTCCTGCACCATAAACGTAATACTCTGTCTCATGTGATCGACCCCGTGGACTCTCATCGACGGATTGTTTTTGCTTGCATGGAATGCGGCGAGCGCGAAAACTGCATGATACAGCGCTGGAGTGTCCTTAGCTAAGGGCCAAACCAGGGTTCGCCAAGGGTTTTCGTGTATGCCATCTTTGACGGAAAGGATCCCGCAAGTAGATGTGTCAAAGTGCAAAACCAGCATTTCCGGATGCGCGAGGCTAAAAGCTGGTTCGCCAAGCAGCCCCGACGGCATCATGGGCGGCTCAGGATGTTGAGAGACATAAGGGCCCGTGACGTTGAAGTTACCGACTCTTGATCCTCGGTCAGGCTGCCGTATGATCTCCTCGATCTCATCACCGTCGCCTTCCAGAAGAGCTTCGAAACTAAAATCTTCCTCATCTCGAGAGCTTTCCAGGCTGAGATTAGTAGAGACTTGACTGGTACCAGAAGGAAGGAATAAGTTCGATAGCCATGGAGATTGCTCTGATGGAGTAACCCCCGATAGGGGCGACGCAAATAGGTCGTCGCTGAACCTCCCAGAGCCTGGGTAGCCAAGGATCTGGTCCAGCGAAAGGCCCAATTCTATTCTCTCCGACGACTGGCCTAAACCTTTAGACGAAATATCTCGTGGTGCATTCTGCTGAGAACGGAAAGTGCCAACTGCTTCGATTCCAGAAACCTGGCTTTCAGTGGCCCTGCAGCTATGTAAGGCTGCACTAGCTGCAAGTGGTGATGGACTCCCTGTAGCAAGTGATGTTTGTTAGTCTATGTCAAAAAGATTGCCGGGTGTTGCACCAGAACCTTTCTTTACTTTTGCAGGAGGGCTCCTTCCAGGAACATTACCCTCTCCGAATGAGCGCCATTTAAAGTCCTTCTTGTACCCTCCGCAGTCCACGTTGCGTTTCTTGCATTGAGAGCATGTTGGTTTCGACTCGTCGCATTTCAGTCGCTTTGCCTTGCAGGTGATACATCCTGGACATTGATAATAGGAAGAAGGTCAGCGCACTGCGGACTCATGAACCATGCCTTGCTTCTTTCTCTCCTTCTCTTTTAGATTGTTTGTGCCTTCAGACTTTTGTAAGAATCTGTAATACCGTACCATTACGGCTTTTTGACTGCTTTGGTTTGTTAGTTGTCACCGTTGTAGCGGTCTGCACAGGTGCTGCATTCTCGGTGGAGACAAAGGCAGTGGAGCGCCCAGCAGTTGAGGCGACAGGGAGAGGGTCTAGAATGGCAGACGGGGATGGAATTCTAATGTTCTCCATGCCAAAAGAGAGCTTATATCGCGGATCCCCACAAGCGACAGGGGAGTGAGAAGGTATAGTCCGTGAAAAGTGAAGATAAAAGGGTACAGTGACGTGGTGGAATCGCTGACTTGTATAGTGGACTAGTCGCAGGGGCGGAGACGAGATAGCAACAATGATCTGCGAAGTTGTTCGGGAAGAGATGGGTCTTATTCGACGTGATGGAGGGGCCCACAGATAAGGCGGTTGCTTTGCTGCCGACGATAAAGGACAGATAGGAACCAGACTTGAAGGAAAAGAAGATAAAGTTGAATAGTGCCCCCAAATAGCCCCGAGTCGTGAGGAGAAACCGTCATCGCCTTGATAAGAGCCGGCACTAGAGCAGCAGAATGCGGAGACCTTGGAGCGAGTTGCGAATCGCGGGTGTGCCGATCCAACGCCCAAGACCGCTGGTGTAGCTTGGACTTATGCCTGACTCTTATTGGGGCCTGAATGGCCAGACTCGATGCGAGAGAGCTGTCAATGTGTTCACCATGCAAGGATTAGTCACATAAACGATGGATTGATGTGGATAATGAGGGGGGCAAGCAGATTCGCTTGTCACTTACTGGTGGAGGCTTATCCGCTCCCAACCCGAAATCCGGAGAATGGACTCTTCGCAGAAGGCAGCATGATCAGAAATCAGAATATATCGAAAGCAAATGCAACGGGATCTGAGATAAATTCCCTTCCGATAGGACGGGGAGCGCCACTGAGACGGGGAAGATGCTGGGGATGACGAGGAATCGGAAGCTGGCGAGCTGGACAGGGCCAGACTGTTGGCTCGCAGCAACCCCGTGATCCCTGGGATCCTACCCACTTGGTTCTTGCCAAAAGCAAACCTTGGCCTCGTCGACCGTCAGAGCGGTGCTAGAAGGCAAGTATGGCTCATTTTTTGTACCATCTCGAGTATCACGCCGGCCTCCCCCGGTGTAACGGCGGCTCAATAGCTGAGCGCCTGAAACTGTTGGCATGCATGGCTTGGACCGTTCTGAAATATGTGATGAATATCAAGCAGGAGGCTCACCGTTACACCCCATGAACACCTGCTGGCAATTGGATTTGGGCGCGGTGGCGGAGTCTAGACTGCTTGCTTCTCGTCGTGTTCCTTCAGTGACTGGATCGAACAAAGAGCTGGCCATCTAGAAGATGCGAAGGGGGCGATGCCATGGCAGGGAAGGAGTAGCGATGCATGGGAATACTCTGCAGGATCCCTAGCCAGGTACTAGAGACTTAAGCAGGCTAGGGCAAGTCGTCATACAAAGTATAGTTGCTTTTGCGGAGAAAGAGGACAAGGTAGAGAGATCAGAAGTGTGACTGGCTGTGGTTTAAACGAGGCACGTGGCGATTGGCCCGTCAGGTAGCAAGACAAAGCAAAACAAAAGGCAAGATCAACAAAGCGACCTTCCTCTGACCTCCGAACGGCCGACTTGCATGTCCTGACCAGCACCATCCTTGCAGCCAAGACCATCCCCAGATGTTTCTCCTCCGAGTCCCGGACGAGTTCTTCAACGCCTCATCCTCAGCTTCTACGATGAGTCGTTGTGTGCTTCCCCGAACATTCTCGTCTGTGAGGAACAGCTCTGAGAGTATACACGTTCGTTCTAACAAGCTCAGCAGAGGCCCCTTGCTTCCGCGAGATATATATTAGTCTTACGACACAAGTTCGATGGAACGGCAGCTTCGCTAGAACAAACGGTCGGCGCGACGATCCACGATCTACCTTTTCACATACGAGAGAGACATGGCACAGGACGAGTACGACGTAAGCTTCAGATTGATACTTTTGAAGGATAGGCCTTGAAGTTGAAGGCCTCTGAAATCAGATCGAAGTTTCAAGGGCGCCACTACTGCAATGAATCGGGACACATACAAGGCAGCGGGCATCAATCGCCCCACAAGAAGATCTAGGAATAGGCTGGAGGTTCTTGAAAGTGTGCATATTGCTCTCAGTCCACTAAGGAGCGTGAGACCAAGTGTTCTCGGGTGGTTGGAGTACAGAGTACTTTCGTGCTGATGATGGGATGTCTCGCAGGGGGGAACATACAGACGCGAGGCTGCAGGCCTGGAAGCCCTGACCCAAAATCCAGCTTCCGCCATTACCGCTGACAATATTCAATAGCAGGAGAGTATAACTGATCAGCATCGGTCAGATAGATCTATATGACTATCTGACGCAACGCAAACAGCCGGCCATGTCCTTGTCGCCCCGCGAAGCATGAAACTATACCTCACCCCACGCTATAGAGTGTTGGATACCGAATGAGCATCATTTATCCAGCTTTGAAGGATTCATATTGGCAGTGCGCACTCCTGATTGTCGTAATGCGGCAGCTGAAGGTTGACTGCTATACGATTTGGGTCGCACGGCGTGCGGCGCAGGCTGCCACGAGGGGTGTTAAGTTAAGAAGATAAAATTCAAAACCAGAAATGAGAGTCGAAAAAAGAAGGGATCATGAGCAGAAAACCTGGCAGGACATCAGGCAATCCCGAAGGCAATCAATCATCTCGGAAAGGACAGCATTAGCGAAAATGCGTAAGCTATTACAGGTGACTTCTGGCCTGCGTCATGGCCATCGCCACGGTACCGGTATTCCGGAAACGCTCGGACGTCTGACACTGATTCTGCAAGGGATTTGTCGCAGTCTTGACACCAAAGCGTTGTGACAGGACAACGAGCAGCAACGAAGAGGGAGCTTCTGAAACACTTCTGGTCACCGTCCCGGAAACCCTTCTTGATGTGATCTTGCATTTGATTCCAGTCCACAAATCCCAGCTTCTTGACGTTATCTTCTGTGAGTAATCTTGTCACCGTCCTATGGAGAGGCCCGTCGTTCTTGAACTGTGAGGGTCCTAGGTATGCGCGTTTGGTACGATTCATAATCTCGTCGGTGATGAATGGCCTCATGGCTTCGCGGAGTATATACTTCTCCTGTAGGATTTTGTTGACTGGGTCATATCGAACCTTCAGGCTAGGTGGAATTCGATTCGCGAACTCTGTGACGTGATGGTCGAGAATTGGTGGTCTTGTTTCAATTTGGTGAACCATGTCAGCGCCGTCTCCGATGTACCGGAGAATATAGTTTGCGAGAATGGACTTGGTCCATTGATAGCTCGCCGAATGCAAAGGATGCCATTTTTCTGAGATATTTGAGAGTGTCTGAGCCCCAAAGTGTTCTGCAAATGCTGTCTCCAGATCGTCTATTGCGTATGTTGCTGTCCAAGTAGCAAACGGCAGATTGCAGAATGAGCTTACCCGAGCAAATATTGACGAATTGTTGAGCATTCGCTTTGTAGAAGCAGATGAGTTAAGTGGCGGTGGTATGGTTTCTCGGCCTACTTCAAACAGCTCGGAGCTGTCTGTCATCTCGAACGGAGGTGGGGGCCATGAGAAATCTGGCTCAAGGAACATCTTGGAAAGCATGTCAGGGTAGCCTCAAAAATGTTCGTCCGAACCCTCGCCTAGTTTTATTAGCGGGGTAGAATAGCTAAGTAGCTAGCTGGTCTTTACCTGTGAGGATGACTTTCTTCCCGTGAGAATGGACCAGTTCTCCGACAGCAACTCGGCCCATTCCATTGACATCAGGGATGGGTGTTTCAGTGAACCAAACAGTATCTTCAAACCTCATGGCGATTTCTTCTTCGTCCATAGTAACCGGGTGCAGGTCAACGCCTAACCAGTCTGCCGTCCGTTGTGCGATATCTAGGTCGTATTAGACCGTTCCATAGAGCAAGAGCGATATATATTCATACCTGATTCGTCTACTCCACTATCCTTCCCGAACCGAATTGTATAACAGCTCATCTTTGAGATGTCACCACTAGGATCATTACCCAGGCTCTCTCCTTGCTTCAAGAGGTGCGCGGCCATTCCTGCGATAGCGGAAGAATCCAAACCGCCGCTTAGGTAAATGCCGACCTCGACGTCAGCACGGAGTCGCAGTTTCACTGACTCCAGCAACAGCTCCCTGAGTTTGAGAACTATCTCTTCTTCAGTTTGAGGGAAATGAACCCTCTGGTTCTGTAAGCCAAGGCGCATTGTTGCGTGCTTAGTATGCTTACCTTGTCAGGATAGTCCAGGTTCCAGTAGGTATTCACTTCAGGAAGGTTGAAGTTCTGACTGATCAAGTACTGACCCGGCTCAAGCTAAAAGAACGATAAGTTGGGATCAGGCACACAACATAACTGAGCCTCTGAACTTACTCGGTATACTCCCTTGAAATACATATGGTCGTCCCACAGCCAACCCTTCGCGAGGAGATTCTCGACAGACCACTCTGGCTCCCATGAGAATGACAAGAAAGACTTCATCTCGGTTGCAACCAGCAAATTATTGTTGACTACCGTATAATATAGTGGCTTGATTCCGTATCTATCGCGAGCGGCGAACAAGAGTTTCCGTTTTGCGTCCCAGAGCACGAGGGCGAACTCTCCCCTTAACTTGGAAAGGAAAGAGATGCCGTAGTGACGGTATAGAGCTATGACAATCTCGCAGTCACTATTGCCCTTGAAGTTATGCTCATGGCACAGTTCTGCGCGGTATTTCTCGTGATCGTATAGCTCTCCGTTGACGACTGCGTGGACGGTCCCTTCATCGTCGTGAAAAGGCTGGTCACCGGCGGGGCTGAGGTCAATAATTGAGAAACGCGCATGTCCTAGACCTAGAGAGAAGAAAATTGTCATACTATGGCCAGGAAAAATCGGCTTCTTAGCAATGACTTACCTACATAGTGATCAGGGTCGAACCACTGGCCTCTCGTGTCTGGACCCCGATGCTTAACCAGTTCCAGGCTTGCATTCATCTGGCTATGGAGTAGCTGTGGATCAGTACTGTCATCCCATTGAGGGATATTGGTGCCTCCTTTGATGCTGAGAAATGCTGTAAGCCCGCACATGGTGAATTGCTGTTGACGGAGACCAAATGCCGAGAGCAAACTATGGGGCGAGGATGAAGTTCAGGTCGTTTATATGAGAAGCACGAAGGTCTGAGACACTAGCTCTTCCCTTTGTTCAATAACACTTTTCTCCAGGCAAGGGCGGATATAGTAGAGGCCCACAGACGCCGAATCACGCAGTGACGATGTCGATCCATAGTCTGTTCCAATAAGTATTTTCCAAGGGGTTTGGCCGGAATCGCCAGCCGATGAAGTGCTCTAAGACGTGCAGATGCATGTGTTCGCATGACAGCGTTCGTTTCTTGACTGGTCTAGGTCGTGGAGTCTGAGATTGGGATGATTGAAGTGGGAAGGCGCGTGGATGGGAAGAACATGGCCCCCGGTCCACACTCCACAACCACAGACCTCACAGGTTGATCCATTCCTTCCCCAGATTCCATTTCTATCTCAAAGAACGCCTCCTTTATGCGCCAATTGGCGATCTATGGACCCCCAACATTGTAAAATTGGTTGAGTGATGCCAAAACCACGAGCACATTCAACACCGTAACACAGAGCATGGTTAACCTTCCATGTTGGGCAGGGATCCGGTCAAAACGGTGCGCTATGTACCGAGGAATGCAGGGCATACAAGATCATCCACACTAATGCACCTCAAAGTGACCCCCGGCGTTGATTGCGAACCGGCTGGGAACTCCGGTTTTCGACCACCAATTCTTCATTGTAGCGGACGAGCGGTGAGGGGTTCGTTATCAAGATTGCTGACGTGGTATTATAGGAGATTAGAACGCCTCATGGGCCAACATTCGAGTCCGGCGATGTCAGAGAAGTGCCGCCGGCACTAAGGGATTCTTTGTTCTCGTGCATAGTGGCGGCTGTTGGCCCAATAAAAACAAATTGTCACTTGTACCAGGAGCCTCCCTGGACTGGCCGGGAGCCAGTTCAGACTCAGGTTGGGTCGTCAAGACTGCGGAATGACTTTGAGCATGTTTACATCTTGAATGAAGGACATGCAACGGTCAAGTGTTCTCGTCGGTGGCGATCATGGCAAAACCACTGTGTTAGATGAAGCCACAAGATCCCTATAGCGATGACAAATTGACTCCGGTTACCTCCAACTTTGTTTCCTGATCGAATCGAGAAGTTCGACCCAGCGTCCTTCTGCAAGCCGCCCTCGGATGGCGCAAAAATCGGGGGGCTCTGAATCCGATACTGCAATTGCTGGGGGCAAGTCCATGACCAATTCGCCAACAGCGGCGCTTGTCGTGTCTCGGAGTCTATTTCTTTGTGACTTTTCTGGCCCGAGACCCGAGACCGATAGATTCCTGGAGGTAAACGATATACCAAGACCTCTACCTGCCCGCGCACAAACAACTTACAGACTGCGTTTCCCCCATAGTGTCTGAGCACCTCCCCCTGGTCCGGATCTCGACCAATGGTGTTCCCAAGGCAATTCCTAGGAAAGGATAGAGAGACGTTCCGCTTACCCCCACTTCTGTACCGGCTCCTCATATTTGCACAGTTATATGATAATTCGGTTCGACTAACACCTCTTGATTTGGGACGCCGTGGGGAATTTGGTACTCGGCGGAAAGACTGGCTTCTTCATGATTTCGTAAGACACGAGGAGAAAGATATCCTTGGGTTCCTTGTCTGGAATGTCAGTACTGGGTCAATTCTCGAGCTCTCGGGTCTTACCCAGTTGTCCAGAATTTGTTTAGCTGCTTTTCTGTTCCAAAAGGAAGCGGCGTATACGGGCGCACCCTCCACAAATCAGCATTTTCGACAGGAAATGTGATGGTTTCTTCTTCAGGTTTCAGGTGTGAACTGAAGGATCCTGGGATACCAGTCTGACTCCGGAAGCTGCAATTAGGCATAGCATGTTGGGTTACTTCTCACAAAGTATTTGCCTTATGATGGAATCCTGCGGCAGAATATCCTTGGGCAATAGACAAGGACGAATACTCATTCGCGGCCGCTACCCCAGAAGTCAAGATCACCGATGCTCCATGGCCAAGGTCCTGGAAGTCGGTATTCTGGATCTCGGGGGCAAGGATCAACAGCTAAGACAGTGCACACTTGACGGGTCGAGATATGGGGGGCAAGCGAACCACAGCCTCCGTCGCGCGTCAAATGCTTCCCAAATAGGGCTATTCTCCAGAACAACTATAATCCTATTTCAAAGTCTTTGTATACACTGCCCTGATTGCAGCTCGGTGATTGGTAGGAACCCGGTGGGAACTAAACCGATCGTGGTCCAATTTCGCGCCGCTAGACAGCTAATTGGATCTGACCGCTAATAGCTTGACGACTGGAATCGAGACATTGAGGATGTTACAAGCTCATAGCTTCGGCAAGCTAAGCGCTTTTATCATAGTCAATATCTCTCAGGGCGTTTGGAGCTGGATGTGGAATCTGCCTCGCCCCGATGAAGTCAGGATGAGATCGATTCCAGGAACAGATCAACAACATCCTCCTCCTTGTCAAAAGCATTATTGCACTACCGAGCCCTGAGCACCTCAGAATGCTTGTTTCGAAATTTCTTCTAGGCCTTTCATGCGCCATTTCATGGGTCGCAGCCTGCACCGAGCCAGACCCCAATAACCCTCTCGATGACCTTTTCCAAATCGGCGAAGATGGTCCAGCTCCCCTGGAGACATTGGGCTATTTTATCAATCATGTCGGCCTGCTTCCAACAAATCTTGCGCCCCTCAAGCATTTCTACCACGACATTCTCGGCATGCGCCTAATCTTCGACGTCCAACTGACGCCCGAGTTCACCATCACCTACCTCGGCCACGGCCAGGGCGGACGCAACGGGACAGGCTTCCAAACCGGCGAGGAGTTTAACCGCGAAAAGAACAATCTAGCCGGCCTTCTCGAAATCGTGACCTTTAACGTTTCAGACGACACACTTTTGGGGTCTGTGAACAGCACCAACACTTTCGATCATATCGGCCTCGTCGTTCCGGATATTGTCAAGGCGCAGGACTACCTGATTAGCAAAGGTTGTTGAGGTTCTCAAGCCATACGGAGAAGCCATTGAGATGTTCACGGGCCCGGTCAACAATGCTTTCGGCATCGACGAATATGCTGGTGTGCATGCTGCCGCGAAGCAGAGGCTTATGGAGGCACAGGGGATCATTGGGCTGCCACTGCTTCTTATGATTGCTGATCCGGATGGCAACTTGGTTGAAGTTCAGCAGCAGGAGCAGCCAGCGGGTGTACTGTGAGGATGAAGTTAATGAGGGTGACTATGAGCAATGGGGATGTACAAGTAAGATGATGTATAATCAGTCTGGTGTTGTGATGGCTGAACTAGAAGATGAATATGAAGTTGTAATAATTCGCCGATCCGAATAGGCCATTGTGAAAAGAATGTATAACTCACTCTGTAGAACCTCTGATCCGATCTATAAACACTTGCCGATTCTCGGACCGCCAGCAAGCGGAGGATTGTGAATCATGAATAGTGACTCAGCATTGGTTATCCCTGTATAAGCGAGCCGCGGGGAACCGGCAACCCCAGAGTCTCCGGCCGAGGTCGCTCATCGGCCGAACCATAACATCTTCAACCTCCTTTATTTCTCACAAAACCTTCTTTCCTTTTTGTTTTTCGCTGTTGCATGATCCTCTAACGATGCTACGAACAATCCCTCGTCGAATTCCTCGACGCCTACTCACACTCTCAGCGACCGCTGACGGTCCCTTTCGTCTCGCTCTCCGCCCCTTCACATGCGGTTATTTGCGGATGTCGCCGTCATCGCTCCCGCCCGTCCAACCACCCGTCTCCTCCGCACTCCCCGGCGACTCATACCAGCTTCTGTCGACCACTGATAAAGCTGGGGAAGCGGAGGACGCACTCTACGAGCAACAGATCAAAGATGTTGAGGCTTGGTGGAACTCTCCCCGCTTCGAGGGCATCAAGCGGCCGTACTCCGCTGCCGACGTAGTTAGCAAACGGGGTTCATTGCAGCAGACGTATCCTAGTTCGTTGATGGCGCGGAAGCTGTTCAATTTACTTAATGAGAGGGCGGCGGAGAATAAGCCGGTTCATACAAGTATGTTTTCTGTTTCTGGGGTAGATATGACGTGCTGACTCGTGGTACGCAGTGGGTGCAATTGACCCCGTACAGATGACACAGCAGGCTCCTCACCAGGAGGTCTTATACATCTCTGGCTGGGCGTGCTCCTCGGTCTTGACTACGACTAATGAGGTCTCACCGGACTTTGGAGATTACCCCTATAATACGGTGCCGAACCAGGTTCAGAGGCTGTTCAAGGCCCAGCAATTGCATGATCGGAAACACTGGGATGCGCGGCGAAAATTGACACGTGAACAACGACAGTCTACTCCTTACATCGACTACATGCGACCGATTATTGCAGATGGAGACACGGGGTAAGCTTACTTTCGAGGTGCAGGGAATGTTTGGCTAACGTATGAAAGTCACGGCGGTTTGACCGCTGTCCTTAAGCTAGCTAAGCTTTTTGCCGAGAACGGTGCTGCGGCTGTTCACTTCGAGGATCAGCTTCACGGAGGCAAGAAGTGCGGTCACCTAGCGGGTAAAGTCCTGGTTCCGATGGGAGAGCACATCAACCGACTAGTAGCGACGCGTTTCCAATGGGATATTATGGGCGTTGAGAATCTCGTGATCGCCCGAACAGACTCCGAGAGCGGAAAGCTACTCAGTAGCGCTATCGACGTGCGAGACCACGAGTTCATTCTCGGAGTTACAGAGGAGTCGGAACCTCTAGCAGAAACCCTGCAAGCGATGGAGAGAGAAGGAGCCGCACCATCAGAAATCGACGCCTTCGAACTGGACTGGGTCAAGCGACATAAGCTGGTGACTTTCGACGAAGCCGTCGACGCACACCTTGAAGCCGAAGGCGCCCCTCACTCCGCGCGAGACGCATACAAGAAGCGCGTCAAAGAGAACCCAGACCTTTCCATCTCACGCCGACGTGTCCTGGCTAACGACTACTCCAAGACCTCCGTCGTCTGGTCCTGCGACATCCCGCGAACCAGGGAAGGGTTCTACCACTACCGCGCAGGCTTCCCCGCCGCAACAAAGCGCGCAAAGGAATTCGGTCCCTACGCGGACCTCCTCTGGGTTGAGACCGGCGATCCAAACGTCGAGAAAGCCGCAAAGCTCGCGGGTGAAGTGCGCGCCACTCACCTAGGCAAGAAACTCGTATACAATCTCAGCCCGTCGTTCAACTGGATGGGCCAGGGATTCGACGAGGCGTCGCTGAAGTCCTTTATTTGGGATCTTGCTCAGCATGGGTGTGTACCTACCTTCCTTTCCTTCATGCACTTTAAAGATTATAAGCACACAAAACTAACAATTTCAGCTTCGTCCTCCAACTCGTCTCCCTAGCCGGCATCCACAGCGGCGCAACAATCACCTCCGAGCTCTCCCGCGCCTTCAAGGACGACGGCATGCTCGCCTACGTGAAGCTCATCCAGTCGCGTGAAAAAGAGCTCGGCGTTGATGTACTGACGCACCAGAAGTGGAGCGGCGCGCCGTATATGGATGGTATTGTGGGTACTATTCAGAGCGGGAGCAGTAGTAGTAAGAGTATGGGAGAGGGGAATACGGAGAAGGGTGAGTCGATTCCTTTCCTTGATCTCTTAAAATGAGGGGTTTGATATTGGCTAACTTGAGTGCGGATGCAGGCTTCTAGATGAGGATTGCGGTTGGAACTCCGGGTGGAAGTTTTGTGAGCCTCGAGTGTAAATCAAGCTCCGCCAGGGAGTGGCTTCAGATATGTATGATTTGTTGATAGAATCTTAGCAAGCAAATACTTACGCAACCCGCTATATCTTATCTACTCAACGGCTCATAAACCCAAACCCTACGTCTATCCCCCTGGCCAGTAACATAGCCATAACTTCCTTAGCTCTAAGCACTAAAGCCTCCTCAACAAACCCCCCAAATACCTCTCCACGCGTTCAACATCATCCAACCCCGCAACAACCCCAATATACCCATCCGGCCTCACAACGACAACCGCCCCACGTTCCTCATCAACGCCATAAATCTTATAAACGTCATCGGCCAAATCATAGCCGCTGTAGAAGCGCATCTCGCTGTGCGTCTTGAGTTCGGCCGGGAGGTCGCGCCACGTAAAGTCTTGGCTTCCTGTGTTGCCGAGACGCGGGTGGATGACGACTTGTTCGATTGTGGATGCGGGAAATTTGGAGATTGTTGTTGAGAGGGATTTTATGGTTCTGGTTGACTGGCCGGTGGGAGTTAGGAGGTCGGAGGACGTTAGGAGGAGGATGCGGAGCCGGCCGGTTGAGAGGAAGTCTGTTGATGTTAGGGTATAAGATTCATGAGAGAAGGAGATTCTTTTTTTTTGATTAGAAAGACGCACCATCATGTAAATCGCGTCTATTCCCGTCCGCGAACCGCTTAACCTTCACATTGAGCAATCTCCTCCCCGGATGCAAAACACCACTTAGATAGTCCGTCCCGTGGATGGGATTCCTCTCCCTATCTGCATCCGTCGGCTTAACGACGACCAGGTTCTCGGGATACTCGATTCCGCAGCCGCTCGTGAACCCGTTGCCTGTGCTGAATACTTCTAGGAACTGCTCGTGCGTCAGGGCCTGGCCAATGCCATCCTCGGAGCCAATTTTGCCAGAGAACATGGACGAGAAGGCACGGTCGAAGTCGATGAGCTGCTGCGCAATGGTGTGTCGTTCTTGGTGGTATGTGTCGAGGACGGGGTCGGATTTGGCACTGGTGGTCTCGCCGGGAGTAAGGCCGTGGATAGAGTAGATGAGTTTCCAGGCGAGGTTGTACGAGTCCATCATTGAGACGTTCATCCCTTGGCCGGCCTTGGGACTGTGCGTATGGCATGCATCGCCGGCAATGAACACCCTGTTGACGCCCTTGGAGTCCTTCACTGTGAATTCTCCAGACACGCGCTGCCCAATTTGGTACGCGGCCCACCAATCCACTGCACCGTCCTGCTTTGGCTTGATATAATATGGCTTGAACGCATCTGCAGCATGCTGGAAGATTCCTTCAAGCGTAACTCCGGCCCTGCGCGCCTTCGCACCCTCTTTCGCTTTTCGATCATCCCCAGCCTCGATCTCAATATCAGGAACCTGCACATACAATCTGGTGAGGTAGTCGCCCGTCGCAATGCGCTCGCGCGGAATAACCATGACCGACCCCGCAGGCGAATGGATCGCAGTCCGCCGCCGAATATCAGGGAAATTGGTATCAACGACCAAATCAACAACACCCCAGATATGGTCTAGCGATTCACCCTCAAGGCTGAGACCCATGCATCGCCGGACATTCGAGTGCGCACCGTCCGCGCCAACGAGGTACTTTGAGCGAACTGTCCGTCTAACTTTCTCCTCCCCCTCCTTCGCGATCTCAATCTCCGCGACGATCGGGAACTCCGCGTCTCCTGCTTCGTCGATCTTCACGTCGACGAGCTTCGTGTTCCTCTGTATACCTCGTTTCGAGTACCGCAGCAAGTCTGTCTCGAGGATGCGCTCAATCCGCCCCTGGTGAATCGTGACCTCGTGCTGGAACCGCGCGGGCACACTAACGTCGGGCACGATCGACGTCCGCTCAATCATATCGCCGTCTTTCTTCCCCGTCGGATTCCAGAACGCGACTTCCTCCATGTGACATCCATCATTGAGGATCTCGTCTGCGAGGCCGAGAGATTTGAGGACCTCGAGCGTTCGCGGTTGGAGCCCGTCTGCTTGTCCGGATTTCAGCGTGCCGGGCTTCGCGTCGACGCAGAGGAGGGAGGAGTCGGAGAGGCCGTAGCGGGAGAGGAGGAGGGTGAGCATGAGCCCGGCGGGGCCGGCGCCGACGACAACGACTTCATATTTTTCTAGCTGCTGTTGAGATTCTGATTCTGAAGGAGGAATTGGTGGAGGTTCGAAGGCGGGGGAAAGGCGGGGTAGAGGCGGCGCGAAGGAGGGGAGGACGCGCAGTTCGCGCGAGGAGGCGGAGAATTCCGTAAAGACGGGCATGATCGCACAACTCTGTCGATAATACAATCAAAGCAGTAAAGAGTGAGAATGATTAGCAGTCAATTGCAGTTTATGCGACTGAAAGAGCGAATTGATATAAGACGATCGCTAGTCGGAGAAACCCCACCTGGCTTCTGGATAACAATTATTAAAAGATGACTGATTCTAGTTCCGCGTCCACTGCTCCCTTTATATCCGTCCCCAAGGACATGGCATGTTCTGTTGGGGAGAGATTCCCCGGCGCCGCTAATTAATGCTTGCAGGGGTGCGAAATTGGTCTCTTGTTAGTGCTGTGCCGCAGAGTAGCATCGCAACTCCTTTGCCTGTCATCATTCTATCGGACAATTGACTACGGGACATTGAGAGTACCTAGATCCGAGTCTGGTACAGACATAGACTTAGAGGACATGTAAGAGATGCCATTGCTGGTAATCATCATCCGTACGTATCGGAGCTTGAACTTCCCCGAACATCTGCCGTTGGACCCCTGCAAGCGACAGACCCCTAACCATTAAAAGCCTTAGTATAGGTGGTGACATGCATCTACTTTCAAGCCTTTCACTGGTCAATCGCGACCTCGATCCTGCGCACGCGGGACATTTCCAAATAATAGAGCACACGAAATCCATATACTGCGTATTCTGAGTCCGCGCTCTGCGCGATTGATGATCAGCTACTATACGTATTCCACCATCAGTCTAGAAAGGTTGCTGACTGGACAGCTTCATGGATATACGGATATACCACGCGGAGAATCAGTGAGCTGTACCAATGGAGCATCATACCCCGCATCAGGGACAGAGAAGTACTCCGTAATACCGGTTCACTTTCCGCACGAGCCGCTCAGGTCATGTTGGATTCTTGAAGCCCTGCCACTTGTTCGGCAACATGTACGGAGTCGAGCCGGCCAAAAGTGATGTAAAAGCGGCACAGTGCCAAACTCCGGACATGCGAGCCTACTCAGGTACACTTTCACCGGTAGCAGAATGTGTTGTAAACTTACAACTTGTCTGCGTGGCGGGGCCCTCGGTAGTCGGTACCTGTACCTGGGAACTTCGGACGACGCGAGTGGCCAATCAGAGAATGCTGCAAGCGGCCCATTTCTCGAAAGTCGGTGACAAGGCCGATGCGTTCTCTTCTCTGTAAAGAAACTCTGGGTTTTGATGGCGACAAGGATGCTTGATACTGAGCGCACTTCTTCAAGTGTCTAGAGCGAGCAATATTGGGTAGTATTCCAAGAAAGATTGAGCGCCCCGCGTTTGCCGCTCGGGGTATTGGGGGAATTCCGGGCGCACAAAGGGTACCGAATCCCCGGGTCTCAGCCACAAGCCGTTGAGACCAATGAGATGCTTAGACCATGGTTTGGATATGTGCAAGGATTCAAGGATGAACTCCAATATACTTGCCAGTCATCATAGACGTTGGCTTGGTGATCGGTACAATATGCTGGGGTTTGTCCGGCTGATTCTCGTAGCACGGCGCAATCCCACGGTTTGCTTCTAACAGCCTAGACTCGCCGCTGAGCATGACCCATCCCTTTGGAAAGGATACAGAGGGCTGCGGTTAGAGTGGTAGATTCAAAGTTGCTCTTTTTCATCTCAAACTGTTCCCAGGCAGCTCGCACGTTGGCCTGTTGATTTATAAGTGCTCGTCAAAGTTACCAATTCTCCATATTCCATAGGAGGTGCATGATACACCAGCCCGGATGCAGATGGGCACGTTGTCGTCCTCGTTACCCCTCAATTTTCAGTAGCTTCTGGATGGCCAGTCATATCGCTCTAGATTACTTCAGAGTCAAAGTCCCAAGCTTTCCTTTCCCCGCAATGGAGGCGAAGGGGGATTTCCTGTGCTCACTTTGGAACCCGGAACCGAGGGTCCACCCTCCAAAACATCTTGGGAGTCAGCGCAACTCCAGGTTTAATCACTCTTCAACCGCTCAATTTCAGCTTTCTGCACAACGGTTGTGGACCTGGACTCGATCCTCAATCAACTCTCAGCTCGGGGAGGTGCATGTAAGGCGAGGGAGAAGAGGGGGGGAACGTTAAAGCACACCGTATCTTAGCGACCTTCGAGTCTCCGCACTTCTAGTGGTTCGTATTAGACAGGCGCTAGTCCGGTCATTTTTTTGGGCCCCAGGGAGGCCGAGCTTGCGTATATCATCGGGGAGGAGCTTCAGTCGGTTTCCACCGCGGTTCTCGTCTCCTGACCCCCTCGACTCCTATTTAACATAAGTTGATCTACTGCAACATCCGTCTCGTCAAGCTTTGTCTATTTTGCCGCTTTCACAGAAACACAGCATGATGAAGCGCTTATCCAGAGTTCTGGGCCGTGGTTCGTCCGAACCTAAAGTTCAGCAGGTGGCTTCTGCGCAAACCAACGATACCTCGGGAGTTAAAGCTGTTGGTGTAACGAATGGCGCAACACCTAAGGCAGCTGAAGCTGAGCCTTGGATTGTGGAGGAACGCTCTATTGATGCCACTCGTCCTATGAGGGTTGTCGTTATCGGCTCCGGTATTTCCGGAATCATTTCTTCAATCCGTCTCCGGCAGAGAATTGGGAAATTGGATCTTTGTGTATACGAGAAGAACGCAGACATTGGAGGGACATGGCTCGAAAATAGATACCCTGGCTGCGCATGTGGTGAGTTACACTCCCTTCGTGACCTACATCTGAGTCTCTTTCGAAGAAAATGACGCAGAAACTTGGGACTGACATTGTATGGCAGACATTCCCGCCCACACATACCAGGCCACTTTTGAGCCCAACAAAGAATGGTCAACATTCTACGCTGCCGCGCCAGAAATCCACAAGTACTGGAAAGGCGTATCGGAGAAGTATGGTTGCGAAAAGCACATCAAGTTTAAGCACCAGGTGTGCGGCGCGACATGGGACAATCTGCGGAGCAAGTGGACACTGCAGGTGAAGAACCTCGACAGCGGCGAGACTATTGAAGACGAGTGCGACGTTGTCGTTTCAGCCAGCGGTGCGCTGAACGAGTGGAAATGGCCGAGCATTGAGGGTCTGCATGACTTCAAGGGGAAGCTGATGCACAGTGCTAATTGGGATGAGAGCTATGATTACAGCGTAAGTTGGCCTGGATTGGGCGATGTTTGTATACTGATAATCGGGATAGGGCAAAAGAGTTGCTGTCATCGGAAACGGGTCCAGCGGTATCCAGATTGTCCCTGGGATGTTGCCAAAAGTGACGCATATTGATCACTATATTCGAGGCCGCACGTGGCTCTCTCCCACTTTTGCGCGTGAGCAGGTGGACAAGCGTAACTCAGAGCTTGAGAATTGTACGTCCCCATACTGCCATTGAACGAGCTTCGCTGACAGCGGCCAGTCTCATTCACTCCAGAGGAAATCGAAACATTCAAGAAAGATCACTCAGCGTACCAGAAATTCCGTAAAGGTATGAGCTCGAAAACGCGTCGTTGACGGCCGCTGACGATTTTCAGAAATCGAAACAGAGCTGCAGTCTGTGCACGGCTGCACCCTCGTTGGCACGCCGGAGCAAATAGGAGCTACTGCTTTCTTCACAGAGAATATGAAGCGTCGACTGCGAAAGAAGCCAGAGCTCGTTAAAGACTTATTGCCAACGTTTGCACCGGCCTGCCGTCGGTTGACTCCTGGACCTGGATACCTCGAAGCCCTCACAGACGACAAGGTTGATGTCATCTCGAGCCCTATCGTCAAGATCGTAGAAGATGGCGTTGTTACAGCCGACGGGAAACATCATCCGACAGATGTTGTCGTCTGCGCCACCGGTTTCGATACCACTTTCACGCCGCGGTTTCCCATTGTCGGTAAGAATGGAGTGTCTTTGGCAAAGCGATGGGAGACGACACCGGAGAACTATCTTTCTCTTGCGGTGGACGGGTTCCCCAACTACTTTATCTGCCTGGGGCCCAATGCCGCGCTGGGCGAGGGCAACCTGCTCCTCTTGATCGAGAAAGAGATCGACTACATCACATATTGTCTCGATAAGATGCAACGAGACAACATTCGATCGATGAATGTGCGGAAGGAGGCTGTAGAGCAATTCACCAAGCACTGCGACCAGTATTTCTCACGGACGGTGTTCGGCATGGAATGCCGCAGTTGGTACAAGGCAGGATCTTTGAACGGAAGAGTGGTGGCACTATGGCCTGGTGAGTGACGAATGTCTGAATGGAAATGGCTATGGCGACTGACTCGCGGATTAGGCTCCTCTCTCCATGCAATGAAGGCCCTTGCCTCTCCTCGTTGGGAGGACTATGCATACGAGTACGTCAACGACAATCCCAACGGCTGGCTCGGCGATGGCTGGGCAGAAGATGAAAGGAACAAGATCATTAGTGTGGATTATCTGGATGATGATCAGGTCGATTTTCCCACCGCTGTGATTGCAAAAGCGGCCGAGAATGTGGAGGAGACTCTGAACGGAGGGACCTACGGAGCGGTGCACTGAGCGATTATTGTTGTTTCATCAGCGAGTCTCTTCAAGAATTCAAACCAGACTTAGCAATCAATTTGGGCTCGAATAAGATGAAAGTCAAGCCAGTTGCGGTCAAGATATCCTGGGGAAGAGATGGTCCACGTGGTATAGTGCTGGTAGGGTTTTGCTTATTCAGGCATCCGGTGTGTCTATTACATAATACAGCACTAGCCAGTCATAAGTCCGGTAAACTACCTTACTTACGGTGTATCGGGAGGTTCGTTCTCCGCACTGCAAAGCGCTGACGACTCCACCTCCACGCCCCCAATTACGGCCAATTACCAGGGCAATACAGCAGGTCCAACACAGCTTCACTCCCCATGACTGGCTCTTTCTTCCATCTCCGTCAACTGAATAAAGCGTAATCCATCGCCACTGGCCTGGGGAACGACGAGTTCCATGGAAGGCTTGGATAACACAACCGATCCGTGACAGGCTGAGAACTCCCCCTCCCCCCGCCCTTAGACGCGGTCGTTCAGAAATCAGATCCATCTCTAAATTAATTCCCCCCTCTCGCGTTCTTCTTTACCCCAGAATTTCATTCCCCTCCAAGCTCCTCCCCGATGCATCCCAGGCCCTCATCATGAAGCCGACCAAGCATTTCTGCTGCACAATCTGCCAGCGGGGTTTCACACGCATCGATCATCTGAAGCGACATCATTTGCGTCGTATGTGGCTGTCCTTCGACCGCTTGTCTTGCTTGCGCAAACTAACAAGGCTATCCCGGTAGACTCAGGCTTGAAGCCGTATTCTTGTGTCTTTTGCAGCGAGTCTTTTGCCCGCTGGTGCGTCTCTGATAGACCTGTCCATTTCCAAGTGTTTGTTGATGATGACATGTCTAGTGATAATCTGCGTGACCACTATGCAGACTGCGCCAAACGTGGCGACCGGGAGATCCCTGAAACCGGCCAGCGAGGCAGAAGGCGACATGCTTGCCAATCAGTATGTTTCCCCCCGCGCCGCGATGGATCAGTGTCCAGGCCCCGGCTGACCCGATGCAGTGTACATCGATGAAGCTTCGCTGCGATGGACAAACTCCATGCGGTTCTTGCGTCAAGAGAAACCTTGAATGCAACAAGGAACGCAAGAACCCGACTGCGAGTCCGGGTGCCGATTCAGGTATATTTTCCCTCTGCGCCATGCGAATTTCGTCTCATTGTCGCAGACGCCCCTTCAACGAAACACGAAGACTACGACCGCCGTTCAGATCGAGGGTCGATCAAGTTCCTGCTTAATGGCGGCACCGACAGCTTCACGGAGGACTTTCTTCTTCCCCCGCGCAGTGATCGGTCTCGTGGACTTGAATATCACCATCAGAAAGAAGAGGCTGAAAGCTCCATGCTAGCATTCGAGCCTAAAGGGGTCACTACCAATTTTGCGCCGGCATTCGTCGAGTTAGACCCAAATAGTCTGTCTTTCTTCCAAGACACTTTCCTCGACTTCTTCAACGGGCCTTTTGGGGAGATGCACAAATCTATGGTCGATCCGTACGCCGGGGGGATGATGGATTACCCGCCAGTGATCCCTGGTCAAGACCCTAACCTGGCCTTTACAGGGCAGCAGCCGCTGGAGCCTGAGAGGCCTTATACGACTGCCCTAATTCAAGCTATTCTTTCGCGAGCGTGGTCGGTGCCTCTCGACGCAAAGATTCATGAAGAAATATCGACAAATCTCACGTTCTTGTTGACGACAGCGCGCATTCAGAAATTTATCGCTCTTTATTTCAAGTACTGGCACGCAAACTGCACCATAATCCATATGCCATCATTCGACCCTAATACTGTTGCTCTACCACTTCTCACCTCCGTTGTATTCATGGGTGCAATGTATACAAAGGACGAGCGAGAACTCTACGCTGCAAAGAGGCTTCTTGACTTTGCCGAACTCTATGTGTTCTCTAGCGATATTTTTTCCTGCGAATACGAAATGGCTGCGACGATATGCGGAGGTCGAAATGCCGAGAACGAGTCCCATGACTGGCTCCAATTCCAGAATTTTCAGGCTGGATTTCTCATGGTGGTGGTGCAATACTGGGCCGGAGGTCCGGTATCAAGTAGCCGTGCCATGGAGAATCGATTCGGTGAAGTCATCAAGGTAAGCAGCCTGCTTTCATTTACCCTTTGGTCCGCCTGACCAACTCTGTAGGTTGCGCGTCGAATAGGTCTTGTCAGATATCGGCATACCCCAGAGGATGGGATCGACGAGACAATATGGATTCAGAATGAGTCCCGTATTCGGTAAGTCTTTCTACATCTACTTGGCTGATAAGGCTAATCACTTGCAGAAACATGAATATTGTCTCGACTCTGGACAATGCCTTTTCTTTCTACCAGAATTACCCATGCCGACTCTCTCATACTGAGTATCAGTGGGAGTTCCCCTGTCTTGATTCGGTTTTCGCCTCCGAGCATCCTTTTGCAGAGCCTAATTTCCAGGTCTCGAGAGGCATGGCTATTCGTGACGCATTCGATGAATTATTTGATGAGCCTAACGGACGAACTGAACCTACTTCCTCGCCTGCTACCACTGCCATTGCACGTTTGACAGTGTTGGACATGTTTGTTCTAATTCACTGTATGATGCATTATCTGTGTTTCCATTGCCTTCACTAATTTTTGCCAGTGTTATATGCTTTTATCAACACCCACATGACCAGTTTAGCTCCCCTTATGCGATCAACACAAAACTTAGTCCACAAACAATCTGTCAGTGTGTCCAGTTTGGGGAAAAGGCGACAGTCTGCCGTCCAAGAGGATTCAACGTTAATACCTATCCGCGTGGCCCTGGCGCGCTGGCGGGACCAATGGTTGACCCTCCGCAATACCGTAACTAGCCGCGAATGGGCTTCAATGGGTTTCTACAAAAACGGGTATAACTTCTGGCTTGTCTCGCAGCTCTTGATCACCAAGAAAGAGAGCGTCGACGTAGTCATGAAAATGGAAGTACGGTGCGAGGATAAGCTGGAAAAACTCAAGGTCCTGTTGAAGGACGAGAATGACTAATTATTGCTGCGACTGCTTACTTCAGTGTCTTGCTGGTCGCACTCTGCTTTTTTTTCTTCCGTTGCGAGCATTATATACCTATTAGTTACATAGAGGTACCATGGGCGGTTTATATGTCTCATGATGTACGGTTGTTCTATAGACTCTATGAGGCGTACGGCGCAAGGCAGTATCACTATATATACATATCAATTTGTTCATTATCTTTAACTCAAGCATATCCAAGTGACCAGAAGTTCTCGATATTCTTGCCCGTGTCCTCATCAACGTACGCAGGTGCCTCAGCAAAGGTCACATGGTCGCTATGCAACTCGGCAATCTTGCCCGTCAGCGAAGGATCACTCACAAACTGCTCAGCGGCTCTTTGAGCAGTCGACATTGGGGTGAGAATCATCGTCTTGAACAAGTCTGAGCTAGGAGCAATATTCGTTTCTGCTTCCAATTAGCCTCGAGCATCTGAAATCGGGGCGAAAGAAACTCACCAATAACCGCCGGCGCGAAGCCATTAATTTGAATCTGCTCCTTCGCCAACGGCCTTGCCAGCGACCTCACCAACCCAACAACAGCATGTTTTGTGGCAGAGTACAACGGCGCCATGGGGAAAGCATATAATCCTGCATTTGAAGCAGTACAGATTACACTCCCCTTCGAGCCATTGACGACTTCATTCCTCGCAATATAATGCAGGGCAAGTTTAACACCTTCACAGTTAGTCCCGGCATTTAATGGAACAATAGGCCAACATACTATACAAAACCCCCACAAAGTTAACATTCACCGTCGCCAGCTCCGGCTTCGTCAACTTCCCATCCTTCTCTGGTAACAGCGACCCCTTCTCCGTGATTCCCGCATTGGCAAAGACCACGTCCACGCGGCCCTGCTGGGCAATAACGTTATCGAAGGCTGCGGCTTGGCTCTCCCAGTCGGATACATCGACTCGCTCGAAGCTGAAGCTGGAAGAGGGGAAATCTGTGCGCAGCTGCTCGAGCACGGTCGCGCCCGTCGTGGCGTTGATGTCGAAGACTGTGATGTGGGTGTCTGGTTGCGGGGCGAGTTTGCGGGTTATGCCCAGGCCGATTCCTGAGGCGCCGCCTGGATTTCAATCAGCTATTAGTTGGTGAAGCTGACTAGGTAATTTTTCCGGGGGACAAACCGGTGATGATGATGCTTCGCTTGGGAGACATTGTGATTAATTGGCCTGGTGCAGATAGTACTGACTGTGACTCTGGTAGGTTGTTGGACGCCGAATCCAATTGATTGACCTGCGGAATCGTTATGTACGTATTCAGGCAGCGAGGTGAGTGCGGAAGTTCTCCGAGTCCCCTCTTTGTCTGCAGAATGTGGGATGGGGGAATCCCGAATTTGGAGATGGTGCCGAAGGAAGATGATGTTGATGATGCGTGGACAGAGTGTTCTCTTCCACGGATTGACGACCAAGGATTCCAGGGCGGCGTTCCTTCGTTGGCTGGAATCAATCCTTCTCACGCTCTAGCCGAAGTCTGTTCTGTTGAATAATGCGATTGTGGGGGTTCATCTCCAGTAGTCCGGGGAGATGAGGGCTTACTCTGGGTCTGGTGGATACATTTTCGGACCCCGTGAGTCCTGCGAGTCAGCCGTGGCGATGAGATTGCCAATTCGTCCTGCCACTTCAAATTAGCGGCCATGTATTGGATCTGCTTGAGTGAGGCTTTTGAAGCAATACATAATTCAACCATTTTTTATATCTTTCGAAGCTCCCACACCCCCGGGAGTCCTCCACCCCCGTGGGGATTCGGCACCCCCGGCTATGTTTCCCGCATTCTCAACCTCCTTGTCTCCCCTTAGTCTCACCGAGATGGAAGGCTTCGTGTCATGGGACAGATGCGCCAGCTAGCGAAGAAGCTAAATCGCCAAAAGGGTTGAAGAAGCACTGACGTTTCCACTTCAGCTGGCCGATCATACTTTTATCCTCCACCCACCCCAGCTGTCAACCTCCATTTTCACCCCAGGAATTAGGAGTCCACATTCTCTGTTCTTTTCGTTTCCTATCACTCCGTTGCAATATGTCTTTTGGGGTCTTGGAAGACACCAAGCTCGAGAATGTTCCGGGTACCGCTCCCCTGAACGAGCTCGGGCACGACAACTCCTATACAGGCATCGATCCTGCTCTCCTTAAACATGACAAGACCGGTAAAATTGTTCTCGTCCCTCAGCCGTCAGACTCGCCAAATGACCCTTACAATTGGCCACGCTGGAAGAAGGAGCTCTTTACCATCACCTTTGGCTGGGGCTGCGGTTGTACAGGTGGTATGGTTATCGTGACCCGCACTGCTCTTCGCAAATCTCAGTCTAACTGTGAACTTCGTAGCCGTCGGACCCCTTCTAGGAGCAGCTTTTGTCCCACTGGCCGACCAATTTGGCGTTGAGCTGAATACTTTCGTCTCCGGTGTGCAGGGGAGCACAATTGCTGCCGTTGCAGTGGGAAGTCTGCTGTTTAACTGTCTCGCAGTCAAATATGGCAAGCGTCCGGTGTACCTTCTCACAACGATCGGAATGATGGTAGCGTGTTTCTGGGGTGCTGCGGCGAAGAACTTTGCCTCGCTAGTGGCGGCGCGTGTCCTCAGTGGTATGTGTATGGGGCCTTTTGAGGCGTTGGTTCCAGCCTCGATCGCGGACGTCTGGTTTGTCCATGAGCGTGGTTTCCGCACGGCTATCTTTAACCTGGGTGTTCTGGGTGGCATCAATCTCGCGACTCCGATCGGTAGGTTTTACCACATGGTTTTGAGACATCTCAGGCTAACCTCCACAGCCGGCGCTGTCATTCAGTATGCAGACTATAAAGTTTGCCTGAACGGCATGGGCGGTGCCTTTGCTTTGACGTTCATCATGGTATTCTTCTGGATGCCGGAAACAGCATATGAGCGAACAGATGCCCTGAGCATCGACACCGGCTACGACATGGTATGCCTACCAATCCACCGTCCTTCCCTAATTCCCTTTAACAAAGCAAACCGCAGGGCGTACTGGAGAGCAAAGCAGCCACCAAACACCTCGAAGCAACCGGCGAACCAAGGCCAACATCTGAAAGCGAACCGCGCATGCCGTATTGGCGCGAACTCCTCCCATACAGCGGCTACATCAACGATATCTCCTTCTGGAACACGCTCGTTCGACCTGTATACCTTCTTGCATCGCCTGCCGTCGTATGGGCCGTTGTCCTCTTCACAACCTGCATCTCGTGGCTTGTCCTTATCTCCCTCACCATTTCGCAGATCTTCTCTGCACCGCCATACAGCTTTTCCGTTGGTGCTGTCGGCGCCACGAACGTCTCTTCCTTTGTTGCGTCTCTTATTGGTACTCTTGTCGCCGGCCCATTAGTCGATGGTGTCGCGAGTCGGCTTTCCAAAATGAATAAGGGGATTTTCGGTATGTCTATCTCTTATCATCCACATATCAAGTCCCACTAACCATTCAATAATCAAAAACCAGAACCCGAATTTCGCCTCCCAATAATGATAACCTACCTCCTCTTCACCGCAACCGGCTTCTTCGCTTGGGGCGCCTCGCTAGCAAACCTCGACCCGTGGCCCATTCCGGTAATAGTCTGCCTGGGCCTCATCAACTTAGGGGTCCAACTCGGCACAACAGGGGTCGTAACGTACGTGGTAGACTGCCACCGCGAGAAAGCAAGCGAGGCATTCGCAACAATGAACTTCGTCAAGAACATCTTCTCGTTTGGACTGACGTTCTATGTAAATGGGTGGATTGATTCTCAAGGGGTCAGGAATGTGTTTTTTACCATTGGCGGGATTACGGTCGGTGTTACGTTGCTCACGGTGCCGATGTATGTTTTTGGGAAGAGGGGGCGGAGTTGGGTTCATCGGCATCGGATTGCGGAGAGGTTGTAGGTTAGTCGTTTGTATTGAGGGGTAGGGCTGGATGGGTGGGATTGGAGTACTTCAACATTCTTGGATTGGGATTTGGGGTTAATGGGTGTGTATATACGAGGCATGGGTATGAACATAGGGCACAAGGTGGCTAAGTCCAGGTATATATTAATGGAATTCAACATAAGTCTTGTGCGGATAATATCGGCTGCGTAAGAAGCATACCCGCATAGAGTGACAGTGAACTAACTACTCAGTATATAGCCAGTCCTATATACCTAATCACCTTACCCAGAGGTACAATTAACCTGCAACAGACTCTCATCGACCTAGGTAATTCAACCTCATCAGCCACCAGTGCCAACTCAACAAGATAAAACTAGGAAGGAGGAAGACTCACATTCGTACAAACAAAATCATTCGTCCCACTCGGACTAAGCACATCAATATTGCTAACGTAAATATCCGAGCAAACATCCGGACTGGAGCAGACGATCGTGCCGACATTAGGATCACGGGCTTCAGACGTCGTCCCAACCATATTCGAGATGTGGATATCGGATATTGTTAGGTTGCTCTGTTGCACCGGCCGCTTGTTAGCAACCTCATGCACCGCTAGTTATCTAGGGGAAAGGGGTGGTAAGAGACGCACCGGATACTCATTACAAAGCGTCAAATTCTTCTGCCCGTAGCACTGTGTGATCTCAATCGCCCAGTCCACGTTCTCGATGTACATCTCGTCGTAGGTGATGTTTGAGACGGAGCCGAGGCCGCCGCCGCCTTGCAGGTCCTCGGACATGGCTGAGGAGACGCCAGGCCAGACTTTTATGCGGGCCATGTCCTGGTTGTATATTTGTCAGTATTGAATTGAGAAAAGGGAAATCAGTGTGGAGGATATGAGTGTGGGACGTACCGAAGCGTTATACATGGAGATATTGTAGACGAGCACGTTCTTCACGATATCGACTTCGCCTGGGTACTGTCCCAGCGAGCCAACGGAGATTCCGTGAGACCCGTTGCAGTGGAGGTTCTGCACGAGGATATCGGTGCTGTTCGGTTTGAAGGAGACGCAGTCTACCCATATAGTTAGCTATCCACCCACTCATACAGAAAAGCGGCAGGGAAAAAAAGTGACATACCATCCCCATTATTAATAACCGAATTCTGAATAACAATATTCCTCGAGCGGTACGTATCCCACCCATCCGTATTCTTCGCCTCGTTCTCAGAACTACTATACCCACTAATATCAATCCCGTCAAAGAGCACATCGCTCGAGTTCGCAACAAGCTGGTACCACTGCGGCGAGTAGCGGAGCTTAAGCGGCCCAATGGTCCCGCCGTGAAGCCCTATAACGCCGAACAAGATCGGGCGCAGGATAAGCGCGTCTTCGGCGTAGAGGTCGTACCAGGTTTGCCCGTTGCCGTTGAGCTCGCCGCCGCCGTAGACGTTTACGTCTTCACCGCCGAGCTGGAAGAAGGTCGTGGCGTTTTGGAATGTGTGCTTGAAGGAGTTGGCTTGCCAGTAGTCTGTGTTGTCGGTGAATGTTATGCGGCCGAGGATTTCTGGACATTATTAGACCAATCCAGAGCAACCATCGGCATATAGTGGGTAGTGATAGAGACTTACCAAGATCAATATGCTTCAAAAACGTCAAATCCAGCGCCGTCCCAATGGTATACTCCTCCCCCTCGTTGAAGACGACCTTTCCGCCGTGATTGCACTCTTTTATAGCGGAGAGGATAAACTCCGAATCGTCAGAGCCGTCGCCGTAGCTCTGCACATGGCAGACTTTCTTGCGCGGGTGGCTAGTTGGCAGAGGTCTGAATGGCGGCTTGGGACGAACGACGTCGTTTCGAGAGCGAGAGAAACCCTCTACTGAGTCTGTGAGACCCAGTGAGAGGATGCTCACCGTGGTGGTGATAAACTGGGAGACCTTCATTCTCCAAAGCATGAATGGGGCAATCGAATTCCGCAATCTGATTAATTGGATTGAGTCGTGCGCCTCATTCTGAAAACAAGGGCGTTTGCATGATTTATATTAGTCCATCAAGGTCAGTGCTGAGCTGTCCGCATCTGGCCTGCTGGGCTTTGCCCGCCGGCAGCCCTGCGGAGAAAATCAATATAACCCCTCATGCAATGACATTTTATCCGGGGGGATAGCCAGGTGCTGGGGTGTTTGTGGAGAACTAAGCTCCAGGATGAAGCTTGGATTGGGTGTCAAGAAGTGGTTGGAGCTTGGTTGGTCTCCGGTGTTTGTTGTTGTGATGTGATAGGAGGGATAATTTGGCTTTGAGCTGCATCTACAGAATCTCCCACTGGCGGAAATTTCTCCGGGTTGCGCTAGAGTACTTGATCGTCGAGGGGAATTTCCGCTTATATAGCGCTCGCCGGTGGTAAACTAACATATTATGATTGATAATAGGGTTATGAGGCCAATCGTTGAACTGGCCGTTGATTATACTCAAGTATACAGGTTCGAGCAAATGACTAGGCTTTAACCCCAGTATGATATCATATGCTCTGTAAGATTGGATCTTACTTTTCCAAATTGCGCGGTACACAGTGCGAATATACAGGGTGTATAAATTGGTGGTAGTCGGCCACTCACTACCGAGTCTATAAGGGAAGATTAAGTGGACTTTTTCACAGCCTGAGTGGCCTCCGTGGCCACACCCTTGGCCTCCTCCACAACCTCCTTCTCCATGTCCTTAGCGGCTTCCTTTGAAGAGCCGCCCTCGAGGCTCCGGCGGTAGTTGAAGATACGGGTAACCTGGATGACACCAACACATCCAAGGAAGAAGTTAACGGCGGCGAGACTAGACTTGTTAGTCATGGTATCAAGGATAATGGTGGAAGGCAACTGTACAGGTAGTTCTTGGGCGTGATGATCAAGCACCAGCGGGTCCAGATGGCACCGGTGGCCGTGAGCGCACCGTTCTGGGTCAAGGAGAGCTTCTCAGCGGGACGCTGGAAGTCGGAGATACCCGCAATGACGAGAGCCCACTGCCCAACAATATTCATTAGCGTCGTGGTTGTCTATTTGAGGTATTGTGATTGCCATTTTGCAATCCAGCGTATCGAATCGTGAGAACCGGAAGTAACGGGCGGTGATTATCGTACCTTCATAACCGGGGCCCTGTGTCGCGTGCCATTAGCATATATATCACCCTCAAGTTGAATCAATTCTCAGAAGCCTGGAAGAATCTTGTACATACCAAAAGTGAACCGTCTTCACACCAACCGGGCTGTTCCATAGACGCTGGAAGGTACTCTGTTGCTCCGAAGCAGCACCGGAAGTCTGCCAGCGACGTTCCTGGGCGCCAGGGCGGCGGAAAGCCTGACGGAAGGCCGCTCGGGAGTTCTGGAAAAAGCGAAGACCAACGCGAGAGCCCGACATTGTGTATAAAGAGTGGAGAGGAAGAAGGACGACAACAACGAAGCTTCTTATCAGACTTGACAGTCAGACGGAGCCGACGTCGGCCGCGAGAACGGTTGTCGCGGCTCTTTCCGGCTGAGGTAAGCGGTGTGACAATCCCGCTTGACCACATTGGTTGGTTAAGGTTCACGATTCAAGGTTGCAAAACGACTTCATCTCAACGACACTGTTCAGTCGACTGGCATTGATTGCTGGGCTTGTCGCATTATTTCTCTCTGCCGTGTATACACCCGTTTACTGTCGCAATGTCTACCAAATACGTCTTCGAGAAGGGCCTCAAGGAGCTCCGGTTCCTGTTCTGCCAGACCTCTCAGCAGAGCGCTGCGACGAGGTGAGTTCAATGCTGGTGTAAAAGCCGTCGGAAGGAAACAGTGACAGCGACTGACTCTGCCTCCACAGATCGTTCATTCAACGCGCCTACCCGACCATGAAGAAGCACAACCCCCACACTCCCATCCTCATCCGTGAGGCTTCAGGCACTCTGCCCCGGGTTTACGCTCGATACGGTACGTCGATTGGAGATATGATTTATTATGGGGACGCTAATAGGATGTGCTTTGTGTAGGATTCGGCAAGGAGAAGATGGAGGGACTGAGCGGTATGAATGATTCCTCAAGTTGGAGGTCTTCTTTAGAGCATTGCTGATTGAAAATAGGTCTATCGGACTCGCAGATCGAAGAGAAGATTACGCAGTTGGTCAAGGCATCTTCATAGAATTTCGACGCGTCGTTTATGTCATGTACCGCAACCGGTTGTCAACACTGTATCTATATCCGAAATGAAATCGTTGGCATCTACAAAACTCAAGTGAAATGGTATTTGCTTGATATATTTTATGTCGAATCAACGCTAGACTGCATTACTAGCATTGGTTACTTCGCCGAATCTATACTGCGCCCAGCTCAAACTTCCCTCTCCCAGGGTCCATAGCCTCTTTCCTACATCATCTCCAGCAGCTCCGGCCCCAACGTGAATCGGAAGAAGGTGGTCAAAGGTGGGATGCGCCTGCCGAGCATCACCTCGCTTGAGCAAATCAGTCAACGCTTGTGCGCGCTCCGCCGGAGGCTTGGTTGCCGCGTCCTTTAGTGCCTCATCAAAACTAGCAGTATACGGCATAGGTCGAGGATCGCCGAACGTGAACCGCAGATCCCGCAGGTTATGGACTGCCATGCCAGATACGATGATTAGGATGTTTTCTTCGCGAAGTTTTGAGACCGCCTCTCCGAGTCGGTAATGCTGCATTGGGTCCTCGGTACCGAACAGAGAGACTTGAACAACGGGGACATTCAAAGGATTGGTGTCGGGTTCGAACGCTGTTCTTGTTAGTTTGGAAAATCGTCAAGTCTTGAGACGTCAGCACATACCGCACTTAAAGCTCGCCCATACCCCATGGTCCAAACCCCTCTTTACCCCTTCGGCCTTGATCCCAGCCTGCTTGAACGAATCGAGCACCTTGTTGGCAATCTCCTTACTGCCAACGTTGGGATACTTCTCCTCATAGTAGTGGCTAGGGAAGCCATAGAAGCTGCGAGGACCGATCTCAGCTAACGTCCATCGACAAAGATCAGCATTATACGTACTCGTAAATCAACTCCGTAATCTCAGCCGTATTTACTTGGACTGTGTCACGACCCGCCTGCCAATGCGCCGAGAACACCACAACAGCGCGTGGCTTGACCTGTGTCGTGATTTCACGGCCTATCCGGCCTAGTTCCTTGTATGCCGGATGCTCGACATCGTACATAATGTTTGGCTAGGTAGCCGAGCATGTCAACGTTGCACAATTGTGGGAAGGAGCGGGACAAACGCACACCACCATGACTGAGGAAGTAAACCGGTGTTCGCATCGTGAATTCGTCTATGGCAGAAGTCCTTGGTGTATCTTGTGCGCGCTCAACTCCGGCTAAAGAGCTTACTAGTCGACGGGATCCTATAGCAGCCCAGGATGCCTGGGCGAAGCGTCGCAGCCCGAACAGGTTGGCGGGTTCGGAAGAACCAAAGACGAGAGCTAATGCAATCGCGACAGCTAGAGTGACGAGCGAGATGGCAGTTATCGACGGTCTTTCGGTCTTTCGCTGTTCGTTTGTGGTGGAAGGCATATATATTGCTGCAATGTCTCGGAAATATCAACAAAACTGGCAACTCTCGATGTCGGGAAAGAAAAGTCGGGTATTTTGTATATAAACAAATTGATCGGATATACGGTCCCGAATCATAAATGAAAGATTGTCATCAATTGCCATACCATTGGGACGAGAAATGGCTTCACATTTGTCAAGGAGCGGAAATGGCCGGCCACTGCGGAATTGCGCACTGTATTAGTCATCCGGACCCTGCCAACACCACGTCCTTACCTTCTTCATCTTCGGACAAAACATCCCATTCTGATCCCCGAAGACGCAAAGCCAAAGGATTGGCGAAATGAGAGATACGCGGCAGATCTGGGTGGAACATGAACACAGACAGCCGAGAGCTCCCACTGCAACAGTTCCCTCTCACCGGGTTGAATGCCTCGTGGGCTACTGGAACTCGACGCTCCTATACCAGAGATGTCATCTATTTTGTTGAGATCAGAAGGGCGCTTAGATCCTCATTTGGAAGCCGCAGCATACGGCCTGCGCCTTCCGCGCAATGCTGCTTAAGGAGCTCCAGCAGAGCTTCAGAGCCAAACTCTCTCTTCTCCCTGTTATCGACATTGGTTTAGCTCAACATTAATTCTATCTGCTTATTATACATCTATCTTTAAGCTTTCAAGACACAAACTCTTGGCCTGGAACATATTGCATCTGGTGTGGTATTTTCGCAGCGTTGTCGTGACTGTGTACCAACTCGCCAACGTCACCTGTGCTCATTATCAGTAGGCCAGCGCCACGACTGATATTTCCTTACCGTTTTCTGAACTCCGTTATTGCGCCTAGGCTATCTGTCGCAGAACATCTTACCAAGGAAGCCTTGCGAGCCATGAGTGCTTTTCAACCATCAGATCTCAATGTCCCCGGAGATTCGAACGACTGGTACAACTACACTGACACTACTCTCGAGGTGGTCAAACTGAATCCCTGGTCTGATACCAATGTTCACCAAATACAAACTCTCGAGGACTACATGGAATGCGGCATCACCTTGAGTCAGCACAGAGAGACCACTGACCACATTGAATCAACTGATCGCATCTTCTTAAACTTCACAGTGGACGGTGGCGCGGAAATACCACACTTTAGACTCATTCTGACTCTACCTTGTTCTGGAAAATGCCAGAAGCTTGTGTTTTTAGCAATCTGGACAGCGTGGGGCGAGACGGGACGTGATAACGGAAGGGTCGCAAGGGGTGTGCGAGACGTCCTGGATAAACAGGCCAGGTACACCTTCTCGAGCAAACTGGAGAATGTTAGTGTGAAACGCATTGTTCACTCCAAATCGACGGTAAAACAGTGCCGAGGGGCTCTAAACACGCGATGCTAGGAGATTCGCTGGAGCCACAATCGGCCGCCCTACTGTTTGAACTTCGAGACACCAGTTGACCAGATTGTCAGGCTCGAAGAACCGGCGCGCCAAGCACTTCGAGCATTTCTGTCCTTGAGGCAACCAAATATAGACATCATCATGATAACTCGGACTGACGGCCTCTCTCTTCCATTCTGGGAAGTCATGACAGCGTTGCCTGTGCCGACGCCGGAGCCTTTCCCTTTCCATGATTGCGAGTACAATTCATACCAAGGAAGACGAAACTGGTCCTCCCATTTCCCCCGCGTTGACCCTGACCTTCTCGTGCGCGAACATTACAGGGTACAATACTCAGGTGCTCGTGGCGCACTTGGACTAAAGGGCCCTATAGGTGATATGTGTCGAGAGACGCCCATGACTTTTGTGAATGAAAGGCACTACGAGGTCGTGAAATTCTTCGGCCTTCTCCGGGAAGTGCAACGCCTGGGCGCACTGGTCGATCGGCAGAGTCGAGACCAGACTTACACATTCCACTTCTTCCCTTGGTTGTTGGCACATATTGATTGGGAGACACCTTTTACCAAAAGGCTGTATTACGGCATGATTGATATGAGCCTACATATTGGACATACCACGCATCCCATGTTGGATCTAGAGCTTCCTTTTCCGGATCTGGGCTCGCCAGTTCGATTCACGATTATGTTCGATGACAGTGGCGAAGCTAAACCGCGCACATTTCAAGGAGTTGTCGTCAGGTCACCTGCATTTTCTCCATATATTGATGTTCTGTTCGCCAATCCGGTGTACATACTTGCGTTTTGGGATTTGGACATAGATCCCGGCCAGGAATTATCAGGGAAGGTGTCTCTCGTGCCGCCAAATTTCCTGTATGAACAAGCTGTTTCGACTCTGATGAGTGCACTTTACGACGGACGTAGAGCTGACGGCGTCTTAAAGCGGTTGCTTTTAGGTCATGACGTGCAGTTCCCACCATGCACGGAATAGAAAGAGGTCGATCAAAATGTAGCAGAGCACATTGAGACACTGAAACGAGATCATCTTATTATTGATGATGGGCAGGCAGTTTCCATGAAAGCAGCCTTTACCTTTGGCAAAACGTCTGAAAAGCGATTTCGGAGGCTGGTCACCCTGATCCTAAGCGTGGCCGGTACAGGAAAGACATGGGTGTCTGCGTGTATAACAAATCTCTGTCTCCTCCACAGTATTCGAATTCTGATTTTTGCCCCATTGCACCAGGGTCTCAATGCCCTAGAGAATGAGATCAAGACTGTCCAGGGTGTTACCCGTGAAGTCAAACTTGATGACGTCTACCGGGTGGATCTGGAGCTGGGGGAACATCTTGAACAGCGTCTGGAAGCTAATGAAACGCAATACAATGAATCCTGTTGGCAGCTTTCACAAAGTGAGTTGAACAACTTGCTGAGGACTCGACCACCGAATACGTTCAGGTCTCTCCTTGCTTGGATCGATTCTAGGACGTCATCGAACAGCCCTTTCTCTCTGGGGGCACACATCAAGCGGCAATTGGAGAGACACTGCAACAGAGCCGCTCACTGGCGTGAAGCCAACCCCGACGACCATCCAGAAACGGTCTCACTGAGTGAAGTTATGTGGTATCATGCTCTACTTGAGAACGGCTGGAGCGTCTTTGATGAGGTACCGGAAAGGATTTTGAGTGAACAGCAACAGCACAAAAACAGACATGTTCTTGGATTCCGGGGCGCGGTCGCCTCGCTTATACGTTTCTACATCACGAAAGCGCGAGCGGTCTTTTGTCCCGTCATGGCTAGCGCCAACAATGCTATCGAAAGATTTGAACCGAAGTATATACTGCTGGAAAATGCCTCGTCCATGACTGAACTCGTCTGTTTGAATGCCATAGCGCGTCATGACTCTGCAGCAACCAAAATCGTTCTGACAGGGGACCCTGCCCAATCTACAATCATTCTCATGTCCTGGAGATACAACGAATTTCATAGGTCGGAATCAGTGTCACTCTTCGGGCGACTCCGTCAGATGAAGGTCCCTCGGGTTCACCTCAATTCCCAGTATAGAATGTCACCAGCAATACACGAGTTTGTCTCCGAAGCATTCTATTTCAAACGACGATACACGTTTCCTGACAGGGAAGCCTCAACTCTGTTTCAGGACGTAATGGCTGATAAAACTCAGTGCCCGCGAGGGAGCGTGTACTTTCTCTCTGTCACTCAATCCTCTGTTTGGCAACAAAGAAACACATTCTCAATAATCAATCCAGAGTACGTGTGCTGCGTTGTCGAGACAGTGGAGGATCTTCTTCGGGGTGGAATCCAGGAAGAGCACATCCTTATCCTGTCCGAATACTCAGAGGAACGCCGCGTTGTTCGTCAACTGTTTGAGGCCACTCTTGGTTCGGACAGCACCAAGAAGCTAGATATCCGAAGCACTCTTTCTTCTAATGGTATAGGGAAAACGATAGTCATCTGGTCAACTACCCGATCAGGGGTTCGTTTAGGTCTAGCATCCATTGCCAATAGGAAGCCCCAATGTCTAGCATTGAGCCGAGCAATGTATGGCCTCATTATCGTCGGCTGCTGGGATATGCATTGATCGCCCCTGCAAAGAAGACAACCTATTTTCGACTGCTAGCTGGATCAAAATCATGGACTGGTTCAATGAGCATAGGACGTTACGCGATTTGACTGGAAACCGCCAGCTGCTCGAGAAGGAATTGGGTATTCCAAATGACGACTATGAGCAAGTGGAGCCCCCTGTTCCATCGCTGGCACTCTTGAACTGATTTCGTATGTCCCAGTTAAATAGTATAGAATTAGTAGTAGATAGGTAAATAATCCAAGCACATGGCATAAAAATGGATTTTTTGCGCATCTAAATATAGCTGTACTGTCACGTTAAGTCGTCAAAGGCCTCATTAGATGTATCATCTTATGTACCAAATGTAAATGTATCCGCAATCGCTAGTCTAACAGAGTTCGAATGGCGTAGAAGTAACATTAAGACGTAGGTAGAAAAGTAGAAAAGGGAAGGGTGAATAGGTATCGCAATCGCCATGAAGGGTGTAAAAATCAAAATGAATCAAAAGGTCTTGGTCCATGAAAGCCATAGAAAGGGTCACATCATAGGTAGGTATCAAATGACATCAAGTCAAGTCACATCAATCAGCATCAACATCACATTAGCACGCAGTCCCCGTCGTTAGGTTTCTGCTGGTTCACGGCCGAGCGTGAAAGGCGGGTTTTCTGCATCCGGGCGCCGCCCTGCTTGAGTTCCTCGAGGCGTTCGCGAGCTTTAGGGAATCCTTGGGCTGGAACGGACAAATAATGTTAGTATAGGACGCCTAGAAGATATAAGAGGGTTGTATAATGTTAATGACTCACCAGCAGCACGCCAGTACCACCTCTTCGCATCTTCGAGGTTCGCCGTGGCCCCGATGCCCGTCTCCGTAAAGTACCCCATCGCATACTCAGCCTTGGCGAGACCCGAAGCCGCAGCTTTGCGGGCCCACAGATAAGCCTCTGTATCTGATTGTTGGAGAATGCCCTCAGAACCAGTAAGATACCAGCCGGAGAGCGCAAGTTCGGACTGATGCTCGCCCTGGGACGCGGCGGCGGAGTAGAGCATGATAGATTGCCGCGGGTCAACGGGGCACCCCATTAGCCCGTACTCGTACGCCATTCCCAGGTGGAACTGGGAGAACTTGTAGCCTAGTTCGGAAGCCTGGTGGAAGAGTTGTGAGGCGTAGGCCTCGTCGCGGATGACGATGTCGTTGTCACTAGCGGAGGCGTAGAGGAGGGCAAGTTCGTGGAGGGCGTGCGGGTTTTCTTCGTCGGCGCGCTCGGCGGCGCGCTTGAGCCAGGAGATTCCCTCTCGGGGATTGCGCGCTTGGCCGAGGAGTCCCTTGAGGAGGATCATGCCCATTTTGTACATTGCGGGCGGATCGCCTAGGGAGGCGGCGCGCTTGTACCACTGGACGGCCTTGAAAGGGTCGCGCTTTGTGCCGCCGCCGTCTTCGGCGCCGATTTCGCAGCAGACGGCGACGCGGTAGGCGGCCTGGGCGTGGTTTTGTTTAGCGGCGGAATGGTAGAGGGAGAAGGCTTCTTTGGGGTCGTTTTGGAGGCCTAGCAGGCCTTGGCCGTAGCAGTCTGCTAGGAAAAATTGGGCGTCTGGATAGCCGGCTGAGGTTAGTTTCTTGAGAATTTTGTGGGCGTCGATGTTGTATTTCTCGCGAGCTTTGGCTTTGGACTTGGGGTCGAGCCTACTGGCTTCGATGAGGACTATCGAGGCTTCGACTAATTTCTCCGCGAGGGTGAGTTGAAGCTTATGGTCGGAAGGGTTGCCCCGGGCTTGTTGCTGTAGCCGCTCGAGCTCAGCCTGCGTTACTGGTTGACGTGGTGCTGAACCATCTTGAGGGCCCTGTGGAACTGGGGCTGGTGGTTGATTGTTGGCGACGCCGTTGTACTGGCGCACGGGAGCTGGAGGACCACCGGAATCGTGGCCTGGGCGGTAGGGCATTGGATGGTGTGGGAGAGCATCTGGATTCTGTTGCGGATCCTGAGGTTCTGGCTCGGGGTAGCCTGTCATTGTTTGGCTCCGGCCTGACGACTGTGAGTACGGTGACTGCAAGTGATTATCGTAAGGGTCGTATCCATGACCCATCCCATTCTCAAAATGGCTGCCAGGTGTCTGAGGTTCTCCAGGGAGGTCGAATTGGAATCCGGCATTGGCGAACTGATTCGCGCCAGTAGGGGTGCCGGTGTCCGGTGGGGTAAGCACTGCGGGATTATATGCCATATATCCCCCTTTTGTAGAGCCAGTCTCACCAGGAGACTGGGGTTTTGGCTTCGGCTTTTCTAGTCCTGGCATGGTTTCATCGATCCCTCCGTCGATGTCTTCCGGGATCGCGTCGAAATTGGGCATATCCGGATCATCGGGAGCCGAGCCGTAGTAGTTAAGTACACCTCCGTATGTGCTCTCCCTCGGGTCTCGATAGCTTGACTGTCCGGGATATGCTTCGCCGCCTGGGACGGGCGTTGTTGCACTTCGACTCATATATGGCATTGGCGGTGGGCCTCGAGGGTCGCCAGATGGTCCATTACGATCAGAGGTTCGCATGCGCCCTGCGCTCGCTGCTCTGGGGGGGTATCCAGATGGCGCTGGTCGACCGCCGGGCCTGGGCGGCCTTATATCTGGAGGGCGTCTGTTTCCATTAGAAGTATGGGGGCGTGGCGGCGCCGGTCCATTCAGACTCATTGCTGCCATATCGCCTTCAATCCCTCTAGGTGGACGTCTACCTCCTGGAGGAACAGAAGGAAAGGGGTTGTCAAAGCCCATTTTCTCTGGCGACATCGGTCCATTTCGGAGTGCTGGAAACGAGTCAGTCGTTTACTTGGTCATTAAGTTTGATTTAAACTCACGTCTCATCCGGTCCTGCGGCGGAGGCGGGCGTCTATCTCGCCGACTATCGTAGCCTCTAGGAGGAGGTCGCTCATTCGGCGGGGGTCCACGCAGAGGTCGAGGCGCACCGCGCGGGGGCCCTTGCGACCTTGGAGTTCCCTGATCGGGAGGATAACCATATCCGTTATCTGGAGGGTATTGGTTGTCGTAACCATAGTCTTGATAGCCTGGGTCATAGGAGGGATCTCTAGGAGGGCCGCCTCCTCGAGGAGGGCCGTAGTTCCTCACTGGGGGCGCTCTCTGCTGCGGGTAGGCCATGACGGGCGCGGGTGCGAGTGGGTGATTACAGCGGCCGTCGCTGAGCCGGAATGCAAAGACAGTTTGTCTAGGCGCGAGTGGTCGTCAGCGGTTACTCGAGAATGAAAGCGAGTCCGAGTCCGAGTCCGATCGCACGTTTCACTATGTATCACGGAGCAAACGTTAGCCAAAGCGACGGAATAAGGGTGAAACAGTGGAGTGCGGAGGGCCGCGATTCCCCGCTGAGATATAGCGCGAAATGGCCAACAAGACAAAGGGAGATAATGATGCTGGCATACGAATTTCAGCATGCGCACAAGACCATGCGCGCTATTTAGAATAATAGAACGAGCGACAGGGTCAGCGGGCAGTGTTGGTGGGTGGATCAGGCACTGGAGAAGCCGGCCGAAGATGCGCTGAACCGAGGAAGCCAGGTGACCCGGACGATGACTCGAGAGAAAGGATGAAGGAAACACAAAGGACAGAACAAGATGTTGAAGAGGATAGCGACAGAAATTATTAGAAGGCCTTCAATGAGCGTTGGGATATTGGGAAAGTCAGAGCGGAAGTGAGCGAAATGAGGAGTTTTCTGCAGGAGATTGGCTGTGAAACAAATCAGGCATTAATCAACAGGGACCACAGCACTCTTAGTCTACTACTCTTATACTCTGGTGTCACAGGCTCCCTTCCCTTGTCTTGGATCCTCTGCCCGTCTTTCTTCCCTTTCTTCCCCACTCCTCCCTTTGGTGCTCCGTATTCATTCAGAACTACTTTATCCACCATGGTCTTTGTATCCATCTTTCCAGATACCTTCCCTTTTTTTTTTCTTTTTTTTTTTTACCCCTGCTGTTTTCAGTATCAGGTCCAGGAAAAAAGCGGAGCTCACAATGCAAAAAGTATCAGCTCCGTCCGCGAGACACAGAGACTCTACCAAATTATGTCCAAGATGTTTGCTTGCTACTCTTACGCTCTTATCCAACAAAATAATGAAGATCGTGATCCAGTCCAGGAGAGTCATCACGCTCAAGGTTAGCAGTGTCTACACCTATATTCGTTTGATTGCTGATGTAAACGGTAAGATCGTCTTGATACTGAGGAAGCTTTCAATATCGCAATCATCTATCCTTAAGCGAAATAAATACCACATCAAGGACTTTCTATCTAGCATACTGTCTTGAAACAGGAACCGCATGGTAGTCACCCACGGAGACCTACACCTCCGTTAGCGATGGGTCAGTCAGTGGAATCCTGGATTTAGAAGTTCAGTCGTTAGTATCCTGAATGCTGGGAATTTCCAAAAGCTCTCTATATCAGGAAGTGGCAACATGACTGACCGGAGTATCTAGTAGAGATTTTTCAGCCCTATTTTTTCTGGATACGCCCTTCAATCATTCTTGGCTGATAACACTGTAGTGATATCCATCTGTCTTTGTCCATATGCTAGCAGGAGACAAACAGGAGATCTTTCTTGAATGATGCGCTCTGAGCGCCTTCTGGACATGTACCTCTGACGATAAAGCTCAAGGCCATTTTACCACTCCTACTACATAGAACGCCCTCCGAAGCTCGACCCATTGTTTCCCTGCCACTGGAGCCCGGGGCAAGTGACCCACATGACGTCTCAAGTTGGCGCTGGCATGGGCTGTACTCTGCAAGTGTACGGTGCACTTTGGACTGCGCATTCCTCGCCCAGACTCGCGATCGCAAAAGCATGGGTCTGAGGCGGTGATTGGCCACCGCTTGTTCCTACATTAGCTGCACGGGAGCCTCCGATTCGAGGACAATTCCCACATGAGACGCAGGGGAAACAGCAGCAGGCCGATCTCTTATTGGCCTTTGATCGGCTGGCAGTTGTGGATTGGCCCTACGGCGCTAAAGCCACCGCCCGTCAATCAATGCCTCTTGGTGCCAAATAACAAAAGCAAACAAACCGTGATGTTACTCATGCTTGGTGATTGGTGAAGCGCTTTTCGTGTTCATGACACGGTGAGACGACCTTCTCGCGAGTCCATCTCAGTCGTCACAGGCTTGTAGACACCCGGAAACTTGATGCAAGAAGTCCTAGTTGAATTCCGACTTAACGATCATGTCTCAGTTTCTTCTCCATCAAACGCACCTTGACCGAGGTACCGTAGACCTAGTATAGACGGCCAACTTCGGCCATGCCGTTCGGGAGCGTCGGCACCACGATCAATCCTTCGTCATGTTTCTATTTCGGAGTTAAATGCAAGACAAGGATCAAGCCGAACCCTGGTCCCAAGCTGGGGCTCTCACACCCTTCAAAATGGACAAATCTTATTGGCCACGGCGACATGCACAGCCACTCACTGCACCGCCAACCTCCGGACCAAGCCACATCCGACAGCCGCAGCGCGATCGACAAACCGTTGGTTGACTCGCATCTTTGCTCCCAAGGACGCAGAATCCGCGCAACATCCCTCACAGCTGTCGGACTCGGAAACAACAATCGCTACGTCGCATTCGGTCCCTGACATCACCGTCTCACTTGATCTTCCACCACTTTCACCCGAGGTTCGGGAACTTGAACAAAATGGCGTCACAAGCGGGAACATGGCTAAAAATGCTTGGAGTGTAAGGCATCCATGATCTCACTAGAAACTACGCTGACATTGCGCCTCGATCAATTTAGCGGCATCGTGATTTGTGTCGGCGGCCCCGCACTCGTTCAGAAACTCCGTCCCACCGATGAAGAATTGTTCAAGCGATACAACCCAGAGCTTCAAAAACGCAGTCTGGAAGAAGGCGACCGGCGCGCGCGAGAGTTTGATGAATACGTTGGCCGCTTGAAGGAGTGGTCGAAATCCGATAAGTCGAGTGCGTCCATACCCTTTCCCCCGTTCTTCGTATAGCGCATGTGGCTGATGTCGGCTTTTCTTGAAATATAGTCTGGTTTGCGGCGCAAGAAATGGAGGAGAAGCGACGTGAGCAGCAGGACGCACAACGAGATCAGGCAAAGGAGCAGGCCAGGTTACAGAAGGAGGAGATGAGGAAGGAGCTCTTGGGTGAGAAATAAATCGTTCACTGGTTCGTCTGCAATAGGTGGATTGGTACGTCGCAATGAGAGAAGAGAAAAACCGCGGTCTATCTTGCATAAAATGAGCAAATGGAATGCTCGGAGTTCATATGGCGCCGGCATGATTCAGAGGGTAAGTGGGCAAATTGTATTACATTATTCATAGCCTCAGATAGCGTAAAAAGTCTTCGCAACTCATCGCTGTAAATCAGGTGGCTACCTCTTTAGGTAGGTAGGCGAGGCAGATGACCTGAGGACCAACTGCCTTCCAGCCTTGTGGTGTCAAGCATTAACACGTCCACCGCTTTGGATAGCCTTGACCTTCAAGCATCTCATCATGCTTCATCTCACCGCGTCTACGTGGCATTTACTCTTATTCTCTCATCAGAATCCCGACTAACTAATGCAAAACATCAATTGTCGTTATCATCATGCTAACAAATAATAGTCTAGAACGCCAAAAATGCACTTCATATTCCTGTCTCTGACCATCAATCAGATGACTGCTGGTCTGCAAGAACCAACGCCATTTTGTTAAAGAGCTCAGCGACCTCATCGTGCCCTTCAATTCGTGCCAAATCCTGTGCAGTTCGTCCATTTCCATCCCTCCCATCCGTGGCGGCTCCATGGCCCATTAGAAAGTGCACATCCTCTTTCAACCCGGACTCCGCAGCCAGATGCAGCGCTGTCTTGCCATACATGTCTTTTGCAAGAACATCGGCATCTCGGTTAACCAACAGTCGCAAAATATGGTGCTTTGCTCCAACGGCCTTGTGCAACGCCGTCCGTCGGTAGTCGTCCCGCATTTCAAGCTCGGCTCCGTTTTGTAGCAGAAACTCCACCATTTTCCGATGCCCTTTGCTCGCGGCTTTATGAAGAGGCGTGTCCCCAGTGTAGTTGGTCACGTTTACATCGGCATCCTTGTCCAGGAGCAATTCGACCATTTTACGACGACCGCTCGCTGCTGCCAGATGAAGAGGCGCATCTCCGTGGTGATCTTGTGCCTCAGGGTCCGCACCGTGATCGAGCAACATTTCCGCTATATCTTCACGTTCATTGATCACTGCTTGATGCAGTGGGGTTGCGCCTTCATCGGTCATGGCATCAATCTCGGCTCCGTGCTCCATCAGTTCCTTCATCAATTCCACATCGTTCTGCTGGGTGGCTATGTCGAGAGGGGTTTGCCCCAACTTGTCCACAAGATTGACATCTGCTCCTTTTTCCAGAATTAAGGTGATAACTTCCCTACCATGCTTGGCCCGGTCGTTCAGGAGGGCAAAAAGCAGCGGAACTTTGTTCTTGCCATTTAGTGCGTTGACGTTCGCACCTTTTTTCAACAGATATCTAACCACATCCAAATGACCTTTGCGACCAGCCTGGAACAAGGGATTCCCGTATCTGCTTCCGCCGTCATCGACCTCCGGCTGAATTTCAATATCTGCACCGTTCCGAATCAGGAGTCGGACAACAGGCACATGTCCGTGTCGAGCTGCCCACCACAGTGGAGTGCAGCCAGCCTCATCCGGGGAATCGACATTGGCTTTGTTGGTGGCAAGCAGGAACCAGACAACCTCCATATGTCCTTTCTCTGCGGCCCACAAAAGAGGTGTTCGTCCCCGTTTGTCCTTCACATCAGGTTTCGCCTTTGCTTTCAACAACATCTGAACTATCTCTTGGTTTCCGTTTTCTGCGGCAAGAGACAGTGGTACCCTTCCGTGATCGTCTGCGAGATCCGGGTTGGCCCTGGCTTTCAGCAGCATTTGAACTATCTCCTCGTGTCCTTTTAGTACTGCGAAAGACAACGGTAGCTTCCCGTCCTCGTCCGCAAGATCTGGGTTGGCTTTGGCCTTGAGCAAGAACCTCACTATTTCCACGTGCTCGCTCTCCACGGCGTAGGATAAGGGAATCCTGCCGGTCACATCAGCAGCATCCGGATCCGCTTTAGCCCGCAGCAAGAGCCGGGTCATCTCAGGGTTTTCTTTTTCCGCAGCACGAGAAAGTGGCATCCTGCCATTTTTATCCATGACACTTGGGTCGGCACCCGCTCTTAGCAACATTCTTACTATTTCGGGTTCCTCTCGCTCCACAGCACAAGACAATGGCGTTTGTTCATTGGCATCTGGAATGTCTGGATCGATGTTACTATGCGCTAGAAGAAGCTGAACCAATACATGATGAGCCATCTCTACAGCGCTGAACAATGGCGTTTGTCCGCTAGGGTCCGGGGTATTCGGGTCAAGATCGGGGCGCTGTATGAGCATCTTCACTATCTCCTCATGATCTTTATCCACGGCGCGCGACAGGGGTGTTTCTTCTTCGGGACTAAGGACGTTGGGGTCGACATCGCCGCGTGTGAGAAGCATCTGCACCATTCGCAAAGACTTCTTTTCGACTGCTCGACATAGTGGCGGGTAGCCATCGGTATCCGGCGTGTTCGGGTCAACGTCGCTACGCTCCAGAAGTAGCTTCACGATTCCCTCATGGCCTTGATTGACGGCGTCGCATAGAGGGGTGAGTTTATTAGGGTGGGGAATATTGCAGTCAAGATCACCCTTCTCCAGTAAGAGCTTGACAATATCCTGGTTTCCTCTTGCCACTGCACAGGATAGCGGGGTTTGTCCGCTGGGATCAGGGGTGTTCGCGTTACTACCGGCTCCCAGAAGCAGCTGAACAATTGCTTGGTGGCCATTCTCAACGGCCCATGATAGAGGGGTCTGTCCATTGGAATCTGGGAGGTTGACATCCACACCAGGGCTGTCTAACAGGCGGCGCACAACCCCGGTGTGTCCTTTTTTGGCAGCAGCGCAAAGAGGAGATAGGCCATGCTTGGATTCCTGCAAATTGACGTCGACAGAGCCCGATTCCAGCAGAAGTTGGACTACATTCTCATGCCCTTCATCCGCGGCCCAGGCGACCGGCGTTCGGTTGTCTTGGTCTGTGCAATTCAAGTTCACGCCCGGCGTACTCAATAACAATTTCACAATCGTGTCGTAACCCTGGCTAGCAGCTAGGAAAAGTGCAACCTCCAATTTATTGGGGATAGGTGGCGTGGCTTCATCTGCCATGTCGTATGAGCTCGCGTTCGTTTCAGAGTAAGGAAATGATGTTCAGACGAGATTTTGGAAGTTGAACCCCATGGGCGCAGGCCGATATTTTTCAGGTCCAGAACAGAAAAGGCCAATAATTCAACCTTCAACCCGCTAGATAGAATTGGCTAGCGTGAGTCGGTTTTGCAAACTTTGTTTTATTCTTCTCGACTTGATCTCACTCGACGTGCAGGATCAGCAACCGCGCTCGTCCCGCAATTCCAGATGGCAATGAAGGTGGTGTCGAGGACCGCACTAGAGGATCGCCACGTGTGTAGCCGTTACTGGCTCTCGAGACTTGCGACAGGGGAATTGAATGTGCGAAAGAAAAGCAGCAGACTGGAATTGATGAAAATTTAAGCTCAACGTTGACGATGAAATCATACTTCAAGGCAAGAGTTATGGCTCCGTGGAAGTCTCTAGCTTTGCCAGTTTGGGCGTAGCCATCACTGCCCGAAGCGATTTATATGTGCCTAACCGACCCTGTCGGGTTTCAGGATGATTCGAAATGCTTCTTCACGAATGATCTGATAGATCAGACTGAAACACTCCCTCCCTCGCTTGGCTCCTCACAGCATTAGGACTGGGACATTATGGGATCGGACTGTTAAGGCCGAGGTTGTACAATTCCGACTTTTTCGGCCCCGACGCATCATGCTAGGCTTTCTTAAAGTGCCTATATTACTATGCGTCTAAGCACCAATATCTCACTTGAACAAAGATCATCGGAGGACCTTCGCCGGACGGAATCGGCACTACCCCGCATCATCAGTACGAAGTTTCTCCACGTTTCCGACGTGACTCATAGCCGCAATGATAAAAGGGACTCTTCAAGAATGCTCATGGATTTATCCTACCATTGTTCGACCATTTACCCGCAAGTATGTCGGCAACAGTGACTATAGAGCTGCCCTCTCGCGAAGGCACTGGCCTACGCACTTCGTCAAACGAACCTGAAAATGGATATGGTCCCAATCAAAACGTTCCCGTCGCTCGAGTCAAGCAAAAATGGAATGAGTCTTCTATCAACAAATGGCGTATAGCGGCGACCTTTTCCAGCTTCGCCATTGTGGGTGCCAGTGATGGTGTGTATGGTGTGAGTCTCTGCAACCACACAAGCTGAAACTATTTATCGACGTGGTCCACTGATATCTCTGCAGGCTTTGGTTCCCTACGTACGGATGCCCGGCGCCTCGTTCAGGCGCAACAGCTCCCTTCCGCACAGCAGCTGAGAGCATTCGTGCTAATGTGGGCTCTATTTTAGATACGCGAGGACTTCAACTTGTCGACCACTGTGGTCTCCCTGATCTTCATGACCCCGTTCGCCGGCTATACATTGGCCTCCATCGCGGTGAACAAGATTCATATGACCTTTGGTCAGCGGGGCATTGCCATCATCGCACCGCTATGCCACCTCATTCCTTTTATTATCATGGCCACGGTTCCCCGCTTTCCGGTCTTGTTAGTCGCTTATGCCTTTGTTGGGCTTGGTAATGGGCTTATCGACGCCGGCTGGAACGCATGGGTTGGAGACATGGTAAACGCCAGTACATTGATGGGGCTTCTACATGCATTCTACGGATTGGGGTGTGTGACATGATGATACCCGTGAATATCAGTTTGCTGATATATGCATGCAATTAGAGCGACGGTTAGTCCAGCTATTGCAACAGCAATGATCGACCATGGCTTCAAGTGGTCAACTTTCTACTATACTCTGGTCGGCGGGTCTGCCCTGGAACTCCTCACCAGTGGCCTTTTGTTTTGGCCGGAGAATGCGGACCGGTTCAGGCTCAATAACTCCAGGACGCCAGGTTCGGAAGGGCATTCTCGAACGACTGAAGCCGCCAAAAACCGAGTTACCTGGGTTCTTGCTTTCTTCCTCTTCGCTTATATGGGTGTTGAGGGTATACTGCAAACACACGGATGATTCATCATATGCTAATTGGTATCATAGTATCAATCGGCGGCTGGATTGTCGAATTCATGATGCGAGTTCGCGATGGAAGCGCAGTGCAAGCAGGTCTCGTCCCAACCGGATTCTGGGCCGGCATCACAGTCGGCCGCGTTGTGCTGGGATTCGCGAATGAGTTCCTGGGCGAACGACTCGCCGTGACTGTCTACCTAGTTCTAGCCGTCGCTCTAGAGCTAGTGTTCTGGCTCGTTCCGCAATTCATTGTCTCTGCCGTGGCCGTCTCATTAATAGGGTTCTTCACGGGCCCGCTCTTCCCCGCTGCGGTCACAGTCGCAGCTAAGCTGCTGCCGAAGCATCTACATACCCCGAGTATTGGTATCGTCTCTGCTTTCGGCGGAAGTGGCGGCGCTGTGTATGATTTGTCCTATGCTGATAATAGGCTTCTATGACCCTTGAACGGCTCGCTGACTTTGATCTTCTAACCAGACTGCCTTTCCTCGCTGGTGCTATCGCACAGCCACACGGTGTATCGAGCTTGCAGCCCTTCGCCCTTGCTCTGCTCGTAATCATCACTGTCCTCTGGCTACTATTGCCGAGAAAGCCCCAGCATTCTCATGAAAATTGATCGATTGAATATGGTCCGGTCATCAGGATTACAGAGTATTGTCCTCGGGTCTCGGGTAGGTAAGTGCCCCCTTTTGTAGTACTTTCTGCTCCACCTGGGAATCAGGGTCAAAGATGCCCACAACTACGATATATTCAGCGCGAGCAAACATGTACAGTGGAGACTGTACAAGCTGCTGCAAGTCACAGTTCTATGTCTCTTGAATGTAAATATAACCAAGATGTGAATCCCCTGATTTATCAAGCAAACATAACCTAAGATATATATGATTGGTGGAGAAGTTCGACGTTCAGCGATGGTGACAAGAGATTGATAATCTACCTAAGTCGGGATCACAAGATGCCCGTAAAACCCGGCAGTCAGGGGATCCTCGAATCTCGAGCATCGAAGATTAGAGGCTGTAACACGGGTCGGGTCTTCAATAATGAACAGGGCGCCTGAGGTTCACAGCCCCTTTTCACTGCTGAACACCATTTCCGTAAGAGCACAGGGCTCTTCAGCATCGAGTCTATTGACGCCTCAATTCCTCCTTTGTAGTGTGGATTCAGCCATCGGTGATTGGTTCCAGTAGTGAATCATTGAGTGGTGCCTATCCCAAGAATAACTTCAGCTGTGGCAGTGGCCCAAGCGTCACGTGTTGCCACCCCGACCAGCGACCAACCGAAACGAAACCGCCTGTCATCGCCAGCAACCGCCAATCCATCTCTCCGTCAGCTTCCCATTATTCCGCCGTCCCTCTCTCTTCGCATCTCATCATCCTCCTCCTCCCCTTCCACGATCCGTGATCTATGCTCTCTGAATATCTTAGCCCCAACACGATCCCGAAGCCTCTCCTGTAAACACCTCTCTCCAACTGCTACGCTACGCTCCGCCCGACTCTTCCCGCCAGCGACCTCTTGATATTTGCGACAACGTGGTCTTGTGATCAAGGTACCGCTACGATCTAGCATCCGAATCTTCTATCGATCCTGAGCAACCAGCATCATGTCCGAGCAACCGTACGATCCTTATATCCCCTCTGGCTCCAACGCTGCCAGCGGCAGCACTGCGCAGAATGGCGACAACCGGACACGGGAAATCGACCGGGTGAGTTTGTGACATTGATACCCAAGCATCGTTACACGGTCTGTTTTCTTGTCATCGGTCATGTCAAAGCATGTGAAGCGACATGGTAGTCGTTTTGACTTGTTTGCGATCATAACTTTGAGTGTTGATAACGGATAACCCCTATGATACCATTTCCTCGCTGCCATGTCAACCCTGTCACTATCTACACTCTTTCTGATGGAGTTCTTCGTCGCATTTTTCACTAATTTTATCCTTATGGCAGAAAATCCAAGAAACCGTCGATACTATGCGTTCGAATATTTTCAAGGTCTCCGAGCGTGGTGAACGTCTAGATTCGTTGCAGGACAAGACCGACAACCTGGCTGTGTCAGCCCAAGGGTTCCGCAGAGGTGCCAACCGCGTGCGGAAGCAAATGTGGTGGAAGGATATGAAGATGCGTGTGTGTCTGATTATTTGTATCATCCTTCTGCTCGTAGTGATCATCGTCCCTACTGGTAAGACCCACTTGAAGTCCCACGCTACTGGGAAGATGGAAGACGCACGATGCTAACTTTTTTGTTTTTCCCAGTTGTCACCACCACAAAATAAGCTACGTTAAGCTACGAGAAATCAATGATGGTCATGTTTTGCGAGCGGACGCATTCCACCCGGAACCTCCGCGATCAAACCGTTGCAGCTCTGTTTTCAGTCAACCTCTAATACCTTGTGTGCTTTTTATTGGGCGTCAATTCCTGTTGTCACGAATAAGCCTTATTTTAGCAGGCCTTGGACGCGATGAATTGATTTGGTTCTTTCGAATGAGGGCTATGCTATGCCACACGACTCGTCGACGGCGAAGATGTAAATGATACTCTGATGTTTGCTGTTTTTTGAGTATGTTATTATCGACTTTCCCTTCTCATGTGCACTGTGTTCTTCGTCCTAGCATTCTATAATGAACGTTATCTTACCTGTCTCCGGTGGCTTCCATGCACGGTTGCGGCGGCTCCCAAGTATCCCTAAGCACCTCCAGGGCAGACTAGATGCACCGTAAACAAATTGAAAGCAAGTAGTGGACCACGAGAATAATGACAGGCACCCGTGTTGAATTATCTAGAGCAGCAGAAGAGATTAATGTTAGCTAAAAGATCAGATAATGAATAATAGAAAAGACCCGCAGCAATGGGAGCTGCACTTCGGCTTCTAGGCTCTATCCACACGAGGTCGGGGAGGAGGTTTTATTCGCTCGGAGATCGCTAGCATGGGGGTCGGAGGGGGCAGAGGGGTGTCAGAGGGGGTGGTCGTCGAGGCGGACGATCTAATCTGATAATCGAGTGGCATGACTCTAAGCAAGCGAGCCTGAAGAAATCCACCTTCTCCATATCATATTCCCTGGTAGAGCAAGGCAAGAAGACTTGGGTTGTCGCTCGTCTGAGTCACGGGCGGTCTGCCGGCTCCGATTCTCGCAGGGCCTTCTTAGTCTTCTACTGAAAGGCTTGAGCTCTGCAATTTCTTCTCTTCCCCTCTGATCTTCCTAAGTGGCTCATACAGAGACCTCCAGAGAACGGGCGAGCTCTCCGTAAATCCCTCAGCTCCAGCTCCAGCTTCATAAGCTCGGTCTCTCGCTCTTCTGTTACCTTGCCGCATTGGGAGTTCTCAACCCAGCAGAACCTTGGGTAAGAGCCTGGAGTAAGTGCAGCACTCCCCAATTGCATTGCCGTCCCAATTTTTTTGCTATTTGGCCTTACGCAGCGTCGGCGAAGAAAAAGAAAGGAAAATCGCGCTGGTCGATCTGAAGGCGGTGCGGTGCCTGACTGCCTGGGTACAAGAAGACTGGTCATGGACGTTATTCGTTCTTCGTTCGGAGGCGGCAAATTCGTGCCTCCAGCCTCTGTTCGGTCGAACCCGCAGACTCCGCACAACCTTTTTTCCCTCTCCCTCCCCCCGTTCTTATACTGCTCCTGCTCCTGCCCTCTCTCCGGCATTCACTCACCGTTCGCTCTTTTAGACCCTTTGTCCAACTAGCAGAAAAAGCTGCCGCATGCTGGTTGGCAGGATGTTCTCCCTTCGCACCGCTGTGCGGAGAGCTTCCACCTCCAAGCCCCTCCGAGCGCTCTCCGCACCGCACTCCGTCGCCTCTGCCAGACTCTGCGCTCCCACAGCTCGCGCCTCTCTCAGGGCCTCTGCTGTCCCCCTGCTGCAGAGCCGCCATTACTCCCGCGCTTCCGACAGCCATCTTTCCTCGACCCGGACCACCGTCGTCCAGTTGCTGAGCAACATCGGTTCGAAGCGTGAGGTCCAGCAGTACCTTTCCCACTTTACCTCGGTCTCTTCGCAGCAGTTCGCGGTTATCAAGGTCGGGGGTGCCATCATCACAGAACACCTCGAGACCCTCTCCTCCGCCCTCGCCTTCCTGAACCATGTCGGTCTGTACCCAATCGTTGTCCACGGCGCCGGTCCTCAGCTGAACCGCATGCTCGAGGCTGCCGGTGTCGAGCCCCAGTTTGAGGATGGTATCCGAGTCACGGATGGCAAGACATTGGCATTGGCCCGGAAGCTGTTTTTGGAGGAAAACCTGAAGTTGGTTGAGGAGCTGGAGCGCATGGGGGTACGGGCTCGCCCTCTCACCGCTGGTGTCTTCCAGGCCGACTACCTTGACAAGGAGAAGTACAACCTGGTTGGTAAAATCAACGGCGTTAACAAGACGCCCATTGAGTCTGCGATTGAGGCTGGTTGCCTTCCTATCTTGACTTCTATGGCGGAGACCCCCGAGGGCCAGGTGCTCAATGTCAACGCCGATGTCGCAGCCGGAGAGCTGGCGCGTGCTCTGCAGCCGCTCAAGATTGTCTACCTTGCTGAGAAGGGTGGTCTGTTCAATGGTGATACCGGCGAGAAGATTTCTAGCATCAACCTTGATGAGGAGTACGACCACTTGATGACGCAGTGGTGGGTGCGCCACGGCACTCGTCTGAAGATCAAGGAGATGAAGGAACTTCTCAGCGATCTTCCCCGTTCCTCCAGCGTTGCCATCATCCACCCTGCCGATCTCCAGAAGGAGCTTTTTACCGACTCAGGTGCCGGTACCCTGATCCGACGAGGAAACAAGGTGCACACCAAGACTTCTCTTTCTGAGTTTGACGACCTTGCTCAGCTTAAGGAGGTCCTGGTCCGTGACCGTGAGGGTCTTGATGCGCGGGCGACCGTTGACCGCTACGTGGAGGGTCTCAAAGAGCGTGACTTCAAGGCTTACTACGACGAGCCTATGGAGGCTCTGGCCGTCGTCCTGCCCCAAGGCAAGGATGCTGTTTCTTCGGCTGCCCACCTCGCTACCTTCACCATCACAAAGTCGGGATGGTTGACAAACGTGGCCGACAACGTTTTCGCCGCTATCAAGAAGGATCACCCCAAGCTTGTTTGGACTGTCAAGGAGGACGACGAGAATCTTACTTGGTTCTTCGACAAGGCTGACGGTAGCTTGAGCCGTGATGGTGAGGTCCTCTTTTGGTACGGCGTTGAGAGCGGCGACGAGGTGAAGCTGTTGGTTCAGGAGTTCACCCAGCACGGCCGCCAGATGTTCGGTGACATCAACCTCGAATCTCGTCTTCAGCGCGCAGCCCACGCTGCTGCCAACATCGGTAAGACCTCGGCTGCTGCGGCTGGCCAAAAGCGTACATTCTCCACCTCTGCCAATGCTCTCCGTGCCTCCCGTTTCGGACGCCCTTCGCTTCCCGTCCAGAGCGTTCGCACCTACGCCACAACCAACCCTAACCCTCCCCTCGGAGAGAAGAACAACTCCAACACCAAGCCTTCCAAGGTTGCTCTCATCGGAGCTCGTGGGTACACCGGCCAGGCCCTGATCAGCCTTATCAACGCCCACCCTCACCTGGACCTGCGCCATGTTTCTTCTCGCGAGCTGGCTGGCAAGAAGCTGCAAGGCTACGACAAGCGCGAGATCATCTACGAGAACCTGAGCCCCGAAGATGTCAAGCGCATGTCCGCCAACGGCGACGTCGACTGCTGGGTGATGGCTCTCCCCAACGGCGTCTGCAAGCCCTTCGTCGACGCCGTTGACCAGGGCGCCCAGGATGGAAACGTGATTGTCGACCTGAGTGCCGACTACCGTTTCGACGACAAGTGGACCTACGGTCTGCCTGAGCTCGTCAGCCGCTCCAAGATCGCCCAGGCCACTCGCATTGCCAACCCCGGCTGCTACGCTACCGGGACCCAGGTCGCTATCGCTCCCATCGTCCCCCACCTTGGTGGCCAGCCCACCGTGTTCGGTGTCTCCGGATACTCGGGTGCCGGTACCAAGCCCAGTCCAAAGAACGACGTCCAGAACCTTACCAACAACATTATCCCTTACTCCTTGACCGACCACATTCACGAGCGTGAGATCAGCGCTCAGCTTGGCACTCCCATCGCCTTCAGCCCTCACGTTGCCGTCTGGTTCCAGGGTATTCACGTATGTTTCCTGAATCCCTTATGTCTTTCGAGATCCCCGCTAACATCCTATCCAGCTCACAATTAACATCCCCCTCAAGGAGGCGATGTCCTCTCGTGACATTCGCAATGTCTACCAGGACCGCTACGCCGGTGAGAAGCTCGTCAAGATCATCGGCGAGCCTCCACTCGTCAAGGCCATTGCCGGCCGCCACGGCGTCGAAGTCGGCGGTTTCGCCGTCCACTCAAGCGAGAACCGTGTTGTCGTCTGCGCCACCATTGATAACCTCCTCAAGGGTGCCGCCACCCAATGCTTGCGTAAGTCCCACCTTTGCCTACTTTCTTTAACTCTCTGCGAGACTAACACATGATACTAGAAAACATGAACCTCGCCCTCGGGTACAGCGAGTACGAGGGTATCCCTCTTGAATAGACATTTAGCGCTTGTTTTGTTTATAAATCTATTTAACATGTTTTCTGTCATATAAAAACGGTCCGCTGCTACTCTGTATGTTGGAGGGTTGTATGTAGTGAGATACTTTGAATTTGGGTTGTTCAATTATTTCGGTCTTCTTTGGTGTGATGCCCCGTTGAAGCTTCCTTCCCGATTAGGTCCTTGTGTTCTTTGTAGTACTGCCTGGTTTACTGTTGTGCAATGTATCGCCAGTTATCTCGATCAAGCCCATAGTAATGGTAGGCATCCAACTCATCCTCTAGTCAATTGATACACGAGGCCTGTTTCTGGTCATCTCTACTCCCTCTATTAAAATCTCTCTCACGTTAGCAGGTAGCCATTGTCGCCGTCGCGTCCAATCTCTTTCCAAGACCAGGATGGTTATGGTAGCCGCGGGTCGCGTCGCGGGCGTTGAGCAGATATTCACCAATGTGCTCACCACTCCCGGCCTGCTCTTCTCCCCCTCCTCTCCATTTTGCTTGCCTACGACTTCCTTTGCTTTCACAGTCCTTCGACATCTTCTGGCTTCGATCTCCATCGGCTTGTCTACAAGTCTTACTTGTGCAGTTCAGGACGATAGCAACCACTGGAAATCGAGGATAAGCACTTGCTTTCTCTGACGGCCGGCTTGTGCTTCTATCTACGACTGGATTCGCGTTCAACCGGAAGGTTTCGAAAAGACTCGCTTTCTGAGCAAGATACCCGCGGTGCGTTCTAGAGGAGTGTACGAGGAAAGGAGCGAAGATGTTTTATAGTCACGAGAGTATGTCTGTCCCCTTTATTGTGCTATTTCTCAAATATGGGTCCATCTTCGTGCCCCGAATGCATCTGTCCTGGATCATTGTGCTAATAATCCCGTCTCACGTAGTCCTTACATCGCCTGAACACGGAGTGGCCACGGTCTGGTATGCCGTCCTCGACGTCCGCAAATACCTCTCAACCATCGTATGGATACTGATAGAGTCAATGAGCAGGCTAGTTGCGACACTGGGAGCCAGGTCCATTTCCAGGAGACTTAATCGAAAGACTATACAGGATGTGGATGTGCCCAAAGCTTGCGGCGTCATCATGGATCCCGTAGCTCCGATGGCGCTTAGGCTTCAGAGCAATCTTTTGTGAGTGCTTTTGCCGTTTGAGTATCCGAGGCTAACCCGCGTTACCATCAGATACGGTGTCTCGAGGGTGTATAGCCAGCAGTGCGGATACACATTGCTAGATGTTCAGGCAATGCATGACAAGATGAGACAAATGCTCAGGTCGATGCCAGCTGGAGGGCTGGACCCCACGGCCGGGAAGGCGAGGTTTGTCGTTTGGATTTGAGTCACTTGGATACTCATTCAAAGTACGCTGATCACAGTCCCAGGCCTGACCAGCTCGTCCTCCCCTACGATCCCTCCTTCCTACCCGAGAACAATCTTCCTGGCCTCGGCATCGATCTCTTGAAACTGAACAGGCTGCTGGAAGTCGACGCGAGTCAGCAGTCCAGTGTCTTCATGCCTCAAACTCCGGACCTCAGTCAATCTGCCCTTTCGAGCAGCTCTGCTCTGCGTCTTAACATACCTTCTGATGATAACATTCTGAGAGATACGGGTGGATTCAGCTCCGAACCTGACATGGCGAGTTCCGCTCAAGGTGGTGTTGGCTTTGGCAGGCTCCTGGCGTCGTCTCTCAATGAGGATGCTGGTGTTCTTCTCCACCCTGACTTTGAGTTTGATGAGGATGGCAATATCATTGAGCTGGGTGTGAGGAATCAGAGAGAGGGGGTGAGGCCCGCTAGTGGGGCGAGAGGAAACGGAACGAACGAGTTCACTTTTGATGAACAGGTGAGTCAACGCCTCGAGTCGTTATGGTTTCCTTACTAAATGGTCGCAGCCTCTACTCGCCGATGAGGACATTGAAATGGCCATCACGAACGAGCCGGCTCGGCCAACTGGCCCAGCCGTATTCTCAAACCCCGTTGATCAGCCAGCACCTGGGCCGGCAGACACGGAACGCAATGAAGTGACAGCACCACAGAGACAGAGGGCTCCCAAGATCCTTCCCACAGATGGGCAGACAGCCCTACGTAATGCCGAGCTGGCCCACATGAACGATGGTTACTTGCACAACATGGCCGTGGCCGCTAAGCAGAAACGTAACAACAAGGTACCGACCCAGGCAAAAAAGAACGCAGCATATTGGGTTTTCGGTATGGGCATTGGCTGTGTCGGTGCTGGCGTTGGGACCTCTCGCGTCATTCACCCATTGCATGTCTTCTCCGGTGTGGAGCTGTATGAGACGCTTGTTACCATGGGTGCAGGCCGCAAGCGTCCGTTGGATGATGACTCGGACTCTGAAGCGCGACGTGTGCGTGCAAGAGATGAAGATGACGAACACCTGGGTCGAGTGAAACTTGTGGATGACAATGATTTCTGGAACCAGGTACATGCCCCATGGCCCGATATACGACACAGATTCTAACTCTCCCAGGACATTGAACTAGGCCGTCACGCCTCACCACCCCTCCAGGACGACAACTCCTCCCAAATGCCCTGGAACATAACCGCTTCCGTGCAGAGCTCCCGCCATGATCCCTCCGCAAGTAACATATTCCGAGGCTTCGGGAGCGTGAGCGACTTTTCAACCCGCGGTTTCCCAGAATCAGCTGGCTCCTTTGGCCGAGACGCCATCGGTTTAGGACGTACACGCAGCCGCCTAACCAGTGCAAGTCCACTCGCCGGACGCGGGTTCCCCTACGACATCGACAACCTGTCTGTTCTCGGACACGCGGACGATGATCTCAACAACCTAGGAGACCTCGATCTAAGTCACTACCTCGATGGCGAGGACATCGCCATGGGTGGCGGAGACAGCAATTCCATAGCGGCAGCAGGACCCGCATATACAAGCCAACAAGCACTGCAAAACAGTCTAACAGAATCAGTCATGGATCAGGAGGGTCTGAACTTCCTGGACTTTCTCGCTGCGAAAATCCAGTCCCTGAAGACGACTGATGCTGAGGATGAAGAGACCGCCAATCCTGGAACTGGAGATGCTGGCGCTCCTACTGGTAAGGAAATCACATTCGCAACACTTCTACCTCCGCACAAGACTTCTCCTGTCGTTGCTACCCAGGGTCTCATGCATATCCTTGCGCTTACTACGAAGGGCTTCCTTCGAGTCCGCCAGGACGCGTACCAGGATCAGAGTACCCAGGAGCTTGGTGTGAAGTATGAGTATGGAGATATTTTCGTGCGTCTTGCTGAAATTTAAGAGCTCTATACTCGGCCAGTCAGACAAGGTCAGGCGCATCTTAAGTTATACATGCATTATGATGAAGGTGTTTTCGGTTTGCTTTTAGTTTTATTAGTTGTTGTTTCGGGGATTAGGCATGCTATACTACTAACATATACTTTTTCTTTCTATTGAGCATATTCAGAGGTGGTTAGGAAAATGGACGTTGCCGCTTTCCATCTTCCTTACCTTTTTCCGGGGTTCTTCTTTGCGTTTGCTTTGATCATGCTCAATCGCCTCGCGGTATGGAAAAAGCACGACGATATATGGACTGATCTATTGTTCCTATTCAATGCATTTGAGGGGGATCGGCGTTTATGAGGTGCTATCAACCCATAGTCTTACTTGAGTCTCATTGCATCCACTGTACCGGACGCGACTCGCAATCAACATGCTTCCTCTCTCATGATGAAAGGTACGCGTTGAGCTCACAATATCAATAAGCACATCAACTCCTGGGCTCTTTCTGCCTCTCTTTAGAGAGGAAACAAACAAAGAAAGGCATCATCCATGAAATCTTCCACTCATGTGGTACCAAGGTTCAAAACAGGTCCTTCTTCGGAGCGTAACTCCCGTCCATTTAGTAAATGGCTTCCCTGATGTAAAAGGGTGCCCTGGGAAGAGATGATGATCCTTCTTCGGAAGCGACCGTATCTAGCTAGCTAATGTTCACGTGACCTATCATGTGACAGCTGACTTAAATTCCGGCAAAACGAGATGGGCAGTAGATTATGAAAGCATTAGGGCACTAGGTCATGGAATACAGCATCACGTACTACTCATACTCAGGTTGTTAGTTGAAGGTAAATCCTTCTTCATAGCGTAACTCCTGACCATTTAGTAAGACGTCGAAGTAATGAAATGTGTAGTAGGATATAGAGGCATCAGAGCTCTATACCAGGGATTATAGCATAATCATATGGTAATAAAGTCATATAGGAACTCTTGATTAATATATGTGCCTCGGGCAGCTGAAAATATATATATAGTGGAGTGGTGATTCGAGCTTGTATAGAGCGGGTTTGGTTATGTTTGGATACAACTGGTATGTACAGTACTAAGTATGTACTGACACAGGTCACATTGGCGAAATACCACCATTCAGTTTGTACTTGCTAATCCTTTGAAATCCAGGAACTATAATTTGATCTTGAGGGTGTGTCTCTTCTTAATTCAGACTACTATATTATTTGACCACTATACCTGCGCTTTCCTCCGTAGCTTGACCCCTCCGCCCCAAGAGTACATACCACCGGCACGGCACAGATAAACCCACTTGGACGCGGGGAATTTCGCGTTGTTGACGGTGGCTGTGGCTGTGCTCAATGCCGCGACAATTGCGGCGTTTATTGACAGTTTGACGCGATGAACTGAAATTCAGATTCAAATTCGGCTTGAATGTTGTAGCCTTGATCTGTTACCAGTGTAGATTGAAGGATGAGCTAAATTATTATGACTGCGATACACAAGACCCCGCGGTAAATTCAATGCCGACCAGAATTTCCATACGCGTACCTCATACAGTGACGCTATACAGCTTTATACGTACACAAGCAGGTATTGCTTTTTTTACTAAGTGTACGATCGCGAACTATATAATTTGGAGGGGAGTATCTGATGGAAAATTGGCTTACCTAAATGTTCTTCTTGAGAACTAACCAGGAGATCAATTATCAGGAAACAATCGGCATCCCCCCTTTAGCCGCTGGAATGCCGTTCATTGGCGTATCCTAGAATAGCAGCATTCAATGGATGGACGGGGAACGCCCACGGTGACGGCGATGGCTCAAGCCAGATTGCGTTTCTGCTTACCGGCTGTGGGCTGACCCCGTGACGGACGGCGGTTGTGCCGCGCGATGGGTGCGAATTCACTTTTGCTTCAATCTGAAGAGAACGGGAAGCTTTGAAGATAGAGTAATTACTTGGAGAAGATAGAACAGGAAACGGAAGAAACTCTGGGTGATTTAGTAGTATGTGGTTGAAGCTGTTTCTGCCAGTGTGGAGGATTACGGGTCAGGTTGTGACGCCTCGCGTAATAACCGCCACTAGTACGGTTTCGTCTCGTCTCGTCTCCGTTCCGTCTTCTTCCCTTTTCACTTTCTTCGTCTCCCAGGCTGCGTGGTCTGTCCTGTCCTGTTCCTCGACTTCCATCCCATCTTCCACCCTCAAGCGCGTTTTCATCACGTTTTCAAGTCAGGGGTCCTCGTCAATTCAGTCACCATCGATCTTTTCACCCCTTTAGTCGTGGACATGGGTCGGACCGTCGACCAGGAAGTTCACGCGGCATTTGTCGAGTTCCGCGCCAAGGAAGACGATAAGGTGCGTATTTCGCGTAATATTTCAGCAAAACCGCTTCAGTTCAACAAGCAGCCTCCGTCATCGTCATTGTCACTGTCACCGTTACTAAACTGTTTTGTTCTCCCCCAAACAGTGTCTTTCAGTTCAGTGCATCTACTGCCAGCAGATCCGCGCAAAGAACACCTCGCGGCAGAAGCAGCATCTCCTCGAGTGCCCTGGTCTTCGCGGCGCCCAGGCTCAGGCCCAAACTCAGCCAGCCCAGGCAACTCCCAATGGCATTGGCGCTGCTAATGGATACCCTCCCAATCCTAATCCCGCAGGTGCGACAGCGCCGGTACCTGGCCCTGCCCATGCGGGCCTCTCGACCCCCGGCAGCGCCATGATGCCCAACGGCGTCAATCCCCACGCGACTCCCATGCAGGCGCCGCTGCAGAACCTCTCCGGACGACCCTCGTTGCCAGCTGCCGGTCCTGTCGCGGGTCCCTCTACCGGGGCACCGCCGCAGGCACCGCGTACCACTCCGAAAGCGAAACCAAAAACGTCGACCTCGAGCCTCCCCGCGCCTCCTCTTGACGATGTTCACGCTGCGTTTGTGGAGTTCCGCGCAAAGGAGGAAGACAAGGTAAGCGACTTGATGGGCCAATCAAGACCGAGACTGGTCCTGACGATGAACAGTGTCTCTCCGTACAGTGCATCTACTGTCAACAGGTCCGCGCGAAAAATACCAGCCGTCAGCGCCAGCACCTCCTGGAGTGTCCTACCTACCTGAGTGTCATGAAGGACTCCATCCCTGCGAACAACCTCCTCCACACATTCCCCGAAGGCGAAGTCGCTCGGTCCCTGCAGATTCCCGCGCCCAGCCTTGAGCTGGACTTCCGTCTCAGCCTCAAAGTGAACCCGAAGGTTGGAGTGGGCCCTGGTATCTGGGGCAGCCGGGACTGGGTTACCTTTGTTGGTGGACAGTGGGCAGGGAGATGGGGCAAGGGAGTAGTTGTGGTAAGTCTCTTAAGAAATCTTGCAGCAATGCCTTGCTAATTGCTGTAGCCCGGCGGACAAGATTCCCAGGTCATGACCAAGGATTCCACAAGCCTTCGAGCGAACTTTCTGCTCCAGACAGCAGACGACCCTCCCGCATTCATCGTCGTCAAGACCTCCGGATGGTTGACGGGCGCGAAGGATGTGCTGGACAAGCTCAACGACCCGCAATCAGCGGACGGGATCAACCCTAACTCATACAAGTATCGCGTGAACCTGACCATGGAGACTGGTGATGACCGCTATACTTTCCTGAACACATTGATGTGGATCGCCAGCGGCTGCCGCAGAGGCCAAGAAAGTCAGTTCCTCCCTTATCATTCCGATAAATATACTTTGTACTAACGAGCGCTAGTCATCTTTGATTCCTTCCGCGTGAATTAGTTCGTGACTCTTATGGTTTAGTCTAGTTATATTTCTTCCGTTTCGAGCGAGCACTGGTTGTTTTCTGGGAGTAAAATTGATGTTTGATTCTGAATGCTTTATCTTCTTTATCTTTGCGTAACAGCCTTAGCTACCTGCCTTATTCACCTTGACGACGTTACTGCAATATTGGTCACCTGAAGTGCCCAACGACTTCACGATTGCTGTTTCCTCGACCACAAGTAATCTTTCTTCTGAGGCCTGTTTAGCCTGTTTATGACTTTTCCTACATATTTTAAGGTTTGTTGATGTCCAGTGAAAGCAAGAATGCGAGATTATGATACTGATGTTTACCTTCTTTTCCTTCAGGCCGTTGCAACTTATGCTTACCCTGCAATATTGCAAGTACTCCCAATAATATGCCACTGATTTACTACTGTGGGATATGTATGCCGTGCTTCATACTCCATAGTACGTACTTATTACCTGCTAGTACCATAGGTTGCGGAAATGTGTAAGCTCGATCGTCCGTCGGAGAGTACATGATGAATCCCGCCCCGTTCGCAGAGCTAGGTGCTCCCCTGAGGTGTCCCCTGGACTATCTCCGTTCCGTAAGATTAATTATCTTCAACCTCATGGTCACGGAGCTCGGGTTTGGGTAGGTCGGCCTAAGGTATGATCCATCCATCTAAGATGTAGAGCTGGCGGGGCCAATGGATTACGTATCCTGTCATCAAAGAGTCAGGTATGCAATACGTACGCAAAGCGTCCTAAGTAGTTCCTCCCCCAAGTTTCTTGAGGAGTATTGATTGCCAAGGGACCCAGCTAATTCGCGCGCATTGTAGGATGTTTTGGAATCCTACAGCGGTGAAAGACTGCACGCTCGTGTTAGGAGGCGTCGACGAAGAGGCAGGCCGGATAGCGGCACAAAAGGCTCGTTGATTGATTGGCTTTAAGAATAGTCAGAAGTTCTTCAGAAATATCCCTGAGATCCGGAGTCACGCGCCCCGGTTCATCGATGTCATTGTGCATAACAGATTTTCTTGATAAGGGCGGAGAAGGTAATTTCGCGATAAGACTCTTATCGATAAAGAAATACGAGCTTATCGTGCCGATATCCGAGAAATTTATCTGCCCTATCCACCCTGATAGCTCCCATCCACCCAATGACGCTGCAGATAAAGAAGATTCCCGAGGTTCGTCTCAGGGCTCGCGCCTCTTGACGGGTCAGACCGCTATAGACAAAATTTTCCGCCTAATCGCCGGGTTCCAGGCGTGGAGAGAACACCCATTTGCGGGCCTCTAACTTGTCAAGCTTTCAGCATGGCCAATCACCACTCCAGCCAGAGGGCGTTTTGGACGTTTTTCTCTCTCCACAGCGTCGGTGTTAACATGCCTCTATTCCCGGGCTCTACATATTTTTATTTAGGTGTCTGGACTCGATCAACATATAATTTGCCTTGTTGAACTTGTTATAAGACTACGTTGCTCCCCTGCTTTTTGATGTGGTTTGAACTTCGCTTGCTTTCACCTACCGGATGACCCTGTGTCTTGCCCTTTGCATAGCGGGTATCGAAGCCGGATATTTGTGAGCTGCTCTATTCGCGGTCATGGCAGACTCAGAGCGCAACGGACACCAAAACAAACACCCTGAGATTGAGAACGATAGGTACGAGGCGGAGGCTGATGGTTCGTTTCTTTCGAGCTTGGATTCAGACTCCGTAGATTCTGAGGCTCGGCCTCGGACTCGGCGGGGGTCGACGTCTACTACCTTGCGAGGAAGGTCGAGTTCTCGCCCTCGAGACGGCGAAATTACGCGCATATACTCCGGCGTTCACCTCGACGACCACTCTGTTTATCATGGTGACGATGATCACGATTCGGAGGATAATGATGAGAAGGACGCGAATTCGGAACTCGAAGTCAGGAACGGTATCATCACTGAAAGGGACCGTGACTTGGAGGCGAACGCCCCAGCCGCTGAAATCGAGAAGTCTCGCACAGCTCGCTCAGACCAACCTCCAGACCCCAAGCTTGTATGTTATCGTTCTCCTGCTGCTGCTGCTTGTTTCTGTGCTAACAACTACAGGTGACGTGGAATGGCCCAGATGATCCAGAAAACCCCAAAAATTGGCCCATGAGCAAGAAATGGACGACCGTGGTGATGGTATCCTGCTTCACGTTTATTTCCCCGGTGTCTTCGTCCATGGTGGCGCCGGCTTTGTCTACTCTCGCCAAAGACCTGAATATTACAGATGCGGTCGAGTCTCAGCTTTGTCTGTCCATCTTCGTCTTGGCCTATGCTTTTGGCCCTCTTATTCTCGGCCCTCTTTCTGAGATTTACGGTAGAGTGATTGTTCTGCAATTGGCCAATTTGTTCTACCTTGTGTTCAACATCGCTTGCGGTGTATCGCAGACTAAGACGCAAATGATTGTTTGCCGGTTCTTCTCTGGTTTGGGTGGTAGTGCTCCACTGGCGGTACGTCTCTATAACCTTACTCACGTTGGGTTGGGCTCATGCTAACTTGACTTAGGTCGGTGGTGGTGTTTTATCAGACTGTTTCAGACCCGAAGAACGGGGCAAAAGTGTCGCCGTGTACAGTCTTGCTCCTCTTCTTGGCCCAGCAGTCGGCCCTATTGCTGGCGGGTTCATCGCCGAAAACACAACTTGGCGCTGGGTCTTCTACGCAACCACGATCGCGGATGGAGTCATCCAAATTGCTGGTCTATTCTTGCTAAAAGAAACCTACGCACCAAAAATCCTCAGAAACCGCTCTAAGAAACTCCGCAAAGAGACCGGCGACGATTCATACCAGACCGAAGCCGAGCGCCAAAACAAGAAACTCAGCGAAACAATCAGCTCCGCGCTCGTCCGCCCATTCCGCCTCCTCCTCACACAGCCCATCGTCCAAGCCATCGCTGGCTATCTCGCCTACTGCTACGGAATCATGTACCTTGTCCTGTCGACCTTCCCAAACCTCTGGACAGGCGAACAATACTACAACGAATCCATCGGCATCGGCGGTCTTAACTACATCTCGCTAGGAATCGGCTTCTGGCTCGGCTCGCAAATCTGCGCCCCTCTCAACGACCGCATCTACCGCCGTCTCAAAGCACGTAACAACGGCGTCGGCAGGCCCGAGTTTCGCGTCCCGCTCCTATCAACCGCTGCATTCCTCACGCCCGCCGGCCTCTTCATCTACGGCTGGACAGGCGAGAAGCAAGTCCACTGGATAGCGCCGAACATCGGCGCCGCGTTATTCGGCATGGGCACGATCGTGACATTCCAGTGTGCACAGACTTACCTGATCGACTCGTATACGCGGTTCGCGGCGAGCGCGATGGCAGCGAGTGCGTTTTTACGTTCGATATGTGGGTTTGCATTTCCGCTTTTCGCGCCTTATATGTACGATGCGTTGCACTACGGGTGGGGAAATAGTCTGTTGGGATTCATTGCGCTGGGATTGGGGATTCCGGCGCCCATTTTCCTCTGGAAGTTTGGTGCGTTGCTGAGGAAGAAGAGTACTTATGCGGCCGGCTAAGTATTCCATCCTAAGGTTTTAGAGATCATATAGACGTCTATTACTAGTGAAATATGCCACTGACTGCAATTCTACTCCGCTCTTACTAGTAAGCTAGTAGCACTTGGTTACCAACATAGATAGCTGTACATCGCGCCTTCTCTCCAGGCACCTGCCCTTCGTAGCTGGTCTCGCAGCGCACCTGCTTATCGCGGTTGAAACCAATCATGGCAGAAGCTTCTGGTGCCCCAGAGCAGGTGACGGAGGCATTTGGGAAGGAGCGCTCCGAACTGCTAAGTTCGAGGTAGTAACTCCACTAGAATACATTTGTACTAGCACCGCCCTCCTTGGGGCCAAGAGTTCAGCTCCAGCAAGGAGAAAATCAAACCCTTAGAGAATATCTCGGATAGATAGAACTAGGAAACCTTACTCAATAGATGACAGCGGCTGGCTTCGCTGGTTTCGGTCTAGATCTGCAGTCTAGGTTACCTCTGGAAGGATCAAGTCAAACACTGTGATACCGTCCTTAAAGACTGGGCCTGCAGAAGGCGCATTCCGAGTAGGGACCAAAAGATGAACGCCCCGTTAATCTACTCTACTTGGGTAGCATGGTTTCAGTTGAAGCTCAACAATATTCTGCAGCCTGGTAGGGTCTTGCCTTGTATGGCCCGTGACTGTCTCTCTCCGCTCCGCTTGTCTACCACTGTACCACAGCTTCCTGTATCCACGTCTCTCTCCCAACCTTGTCCGAGTTTCTGGCATTTCGAAAACATTCCTCTTTCTCTGCTTCCTGACTTCCAGCCTGTGCTCCTCATCCCTCAATTCATCACTCATCACATTGCCAGCTCGACTTCAAAGACCTACACCTCCATACCTCCACACCCTCAAGTGTTACGCGACGAGTCCCATGCATGGTACGATGGCAGCTGAGCGTTGAATCACCGCCGCAGTCCCCCGCCAAATGTCACGAACATCTTGAAATATTGAGTAGGCTAATACCCCCACTGATCTCATCTGTCTCCGAACCGGCTTCGTCCAATCTCTCGAGCTCCTGGGAGCATTTGTCCACCGGCACATCAAGCCCCAGAAACTTGTCGTCCAGCCCCAAGCTTTGTAATTACAGTTGCGCTCGTATTCCTCATCATAAAGACTTGTGTCTCGTGGTATGGGATGGGTAGTGTCGACGCGAGTGTGTTCTAAATCCACGAAATAGCAGACGAAGACATCTATATCAAGGAATAAAGGAGATCAGATGATAGAAAAGCTTACCATTCATCCTGCTCCTCGTCATAAAGGGCGTTGTCAGGTTTACATCGAAGAGAAAGATGTTGAGGCTATGTAGTTCCCTAAGAAGCGCGTCAGCAAGAGCACATGAAGTACATCTTGAAGAGCTCACTTGGGGCTTAGAATAAATGCCTGTCTGACCTTCTCCCTTTTCTCAAAACCATAGTCTTGGATCTCCGTCAGAGGCACCCCAGGAACCATCTCCATCAGTATAAATACAATCCATCCACCCGGGACAGGGATTGTATTACCGTCTTGTAGTCCAACTACAAGGTTCAACAGCTTGGGAGTCGCGGAGCAGCCTTTTTCAGTAAGCCAGGTCAAAGTATACGTCTCCTGTATGGTCATGAGACCGTAAGCATCAGAAGTCCACCGGGCACGGACGGCTGGGTTGGGAGAAAATTTCTCAGGTATCTATTAGGTCTTTGTACAGTAAGCACTATACTTTATAGTGGCAGGATTCTTCATGGGTTTACTTACTGCATGCGAACCTTGAGAATGGCTCTTTTCTAGGGGATTCACAGTTAATCTACGGGAAGCGGTAAACTGCTTGTGCTTCTGAGGTTTCCCGACCAATATCGTATTGATACGGGTCCGACACGATGTGCTTTTCCGAGAGCTTCTTGACGACTTCCACCTGGTCCCGTCAGGCGGACCGTAGACCTTCCTTCTTGTATCTTCCCCCGATCCACATTGTGCCGAGATGGCCTTGATATTGGGAAGACAGAAGGTAGCTGGTGAGTTCCTTGAAACCTAGAAGCAGTGAAGCTTGATCAGAGAAGAGAATTGTCCGGGGCCATGTGTTAGTGAGAGTTGAAGGATGAGGGTTCTATTGTTTACTATGAACCAGGCACCATTCCGAATCGGCAATAGTTTGCAGGCAACACTACTCTGTAGTCTTCAATCTTCACCCTTGAAGTCCATGTCCAGTGTCTGTAACGAGCGCTGGCCTTGACGTACGGCTGGTGCCTAATCTCTAAGTCCTTCGGGCCAGGTGTGCCTTCCAGTAGGCCTTGAAGACGGAAGAACAAAGAGCTCCACATAGGGCGTGTAGTCGTAGCACCAAGACACTGGCAGGATTTAGCGTGCTGGGCTGAGCCGCCAAATTGATTGCCAATCCAGCTTAAGCTAATTTAGATTGTCAGATTGAGGCTGAGTCTGCAGGTATCTAGGAATTTAATTCCAGTCAGCCTGGACTGGGATCCTTTACGTCATGGCGCAGTCAGCTGGAGCTGTATGGGGCAGTGATAAGCAGGCATCTCCTTTACGATCGTCTATTTATCTTGTCTTCAACCCCCGCTGCACACTGCCAAACAAAACTCACCTCAATCGTCATGCTTCCTTTACTCCTCTTACCACTCGTTTCCCTTTCCGGTGCAACTTCGCTTCAATGGAAGAACTGCACTACAGAACACTTCCCGGCTCTGTCGGAGCTTGTATCAAACCTTGCTTCTGAAGAGTACGTCCCATTGCTAGCATCAGCACCGACTCTCGACTGCGCGGAGTTCCAGGTGCCTGTCGACTGGAACCATCCCCATGGCGAGAACATCACCCTTGGAATGGCGCGCTACCGCGCCACCAAGCCCAGAAAGCGACTGGGTAGTATAATCTACAATCCGGGCGGCCCTGGAGGACCGGCATCTGTGTCAGCCATGGCTCAGGCTCTGGGCATGAGCTACTACACAAATGCGACAGTGGATCACTACGATGTTATTGGACTGGACCCGCGCGGGATTGGTCTGAGCACCAGGGTCAAGTGCGATCCTGACCTGTGGAACAAGCGGGTTGCGACTCCGCTCTTCCCAAAGACTGAAGGGGAATTTGAGGAGTTGGTAAACACGAACAAGGCGTTTGGTGAGAGTTGTTGCAATAAGACTGGGTCTTTGTTCTACCACCTCGACACGACCAGCGCCGCCAAGGATCTTGAAGCCACCCGCATCGCGCTGGGCGAGGAGAAGCTGAACTGGATCGGTCTTTCATATGGCACTCAGCTCGGCGGCGCATATGCAGAGCTCTACCCGCAGCATGTTGGACGGATGGTCCTTGACGGGATGCTCGACCACTCCCAGTCTGAGACTGACACCCTACGAACTGAAGTCTCGACTTACGAAGACACGCTCAACCAGTTCTTCGCCTGGTGCAACAACACCGCTACAGCCGACGAATGTCCCTTCAAGGATCAGAACCTCCCTGCCATCTTCGACGAACTCGTCGCAGCTGCCGACGAGTCGCCCATCCACGCCCTTTCCTGCAAAGGGGACCAAAGCACCTGCCGCCCCATCGTAACTGGTGAAGATATCCGCACAAACACTCAACCCATCCTCCCGTTCGTGGACGGCAACCCGGGAGTCTCAAGACCCGGTTGGGCGACATTAGCAGGCTACCTCAACGACACCCTATCCGGTGACGCCTCAGGCCTATCGTCCGGCCTCGCGAGAACCGAAACAGACTCATCCTTCCCGGGCTTCGCAATTGGGTGCTCGGACTGGCTGCACTCTTCTACAGTTCTATCTGACCTAAAATACAAAGCTCTCATGGCCGAATACCTCGCACCACACACCAAGGGTGCAACGCAATCTTACCTCTACCAATCCGCTTGCATCGGGTGGCCCGCACCGGTTGGCAACCCGCCGCATCGCCTCAACGCAACGGCCATGAAGCACACCCCGCCTATCCTTCTGGTGAATGCGTTCCATGACCCTGAGACAAGTTATGTGTGGGCGAATGGCATGCTCGAGCAGATTCCGTCTGGTGTGCTCCTTACGAAAGATGGGAGTGGGCATACTAGTTACTCGCTGATGGGTGGGGAGGCGAGTGCGTTTATTGATGCTTTCTTGGTTAATGGGACGTTGCCGAGAGATAATATTGTTGTTGACTCGTGAGGCGCATGGAAGTTTTTCATAGTGCATATGCGAGAGATATCTATCAGGATCAGAGGCATCTGCTTCTACACACAGCTATCAAGTATTATCCATTAGCACATAAACCACATAATACACGAAGTCAACCTAGTGCAGTCTCTGGCCCCCTTCCTGAGGAGATTTAGCATCTTGCCTAAGAATTGTTCAATTTCAGGCGCCGAATAAAGGGGACGACGGGAAGGGGAAGGGGAACTATATAAGCTGTTGGACGAGCAGTGAGGCCGCAGTTGAAAAGGGATGGGCATCAATGGTCTTGTCTAGCTGCCAGTTTATATGCATCCCTTCTCTTTGTTCTGCCCTATGTAAGCCAACAGAGTGAAGAATGAGTGTGAGCGTAAATGTGAATCTGACTGCAAGTGCCCGCCAAGTTCCAGTGACATGTCCAGTTGCCGATATCCATAACGCAGCACAAGGAGATGCACATTTCTCTTTGTTCTTCTCTTTTCCCTGCGCTCTCCTTCCTTCTTTTCTTCCTCTTCGCCACCGCCGCATTCTCGTCACCTTCTTTTCTACCCATCCTTACGAACTCTATCAATACCTATTAGATGGTTATATCTACATCAAATCAATATCAAGACTAGATTGGCCATCTCCATTTCCACAATATCACCATCACAGTCAAGACCAACACTGCGTAAGGTCACCACCTCCTCAATCACAATCAAACCATCAGCAGACCGCACCGATCCAGTCAAAATGCCTCCCCGCAACGCCAGCTACACCTGCACAAGACCATTCTCAATGTATCCCACCCTCCACGAGTCGGTCACCTCGCTCCTAGACCCCTTCGACCTCTCCATGGCCTTCCACAAGCGAGACGCCTACAAAACCTGCATCAAGGCCAGCGACATATCCATCCCTGGAAAGTTCATCTGCACCGATCCCGGCTGCACCAAGGGTGGCTGGGGAAGCAAAAGGATCGCGATGACGATCCGTCTCTACCCTGAGAGCAAGTACAATGCGAGAATTTACCACCAGCGTTGCGAAATGTGTGAGGGTGCTGTCCGGCCTCTTGTGGATGAGATGATTTATGCGGAACGTGTTGCGTATTGGATCAAGAAGTGGAATGGAGTGTCCGTTGAGGAGAATAGAAGGAAACAAAAGAGTAGTCGGCGGCCTCATGATCAGGAGAGATGTGAGGGGTGTTTGGCTGGTCATTGTCGTGGGTAGACTGTTAGGGGTGCTGAGGTGAGAGCCAGCCCAGATGTAGCCATCTGGCTCTATAACTGCCGGGACTGACTGACTGAGTCTCTAGGAACGTTGCGATGGTGGAAGTTTCCTGGACGGACCCTGTTCGATGAGCGGCTTTCTGGAGTATCGAGGTGCGAAGGTTCTTGGATGTACGAGTCAGATAAGACGTTGGATTGATTTGTTTACCAGGTTAGGAACTTGGAATGGTCTAGATTTAGAGATCTCATTATTTGTAGATGGTCGTGGATGAGCTTAAACTGATCAATTTGTATGCACTTTATTTAATGTTGAGGTTTCGAATAACAAGATTCATTCTGCAGACGGCACTTATTTAGGTCCCAGACTCATCAGTATATGTCATTAACTCTTACAACTCATTTTTTGAGCTTATTATCACCCTAATACTGGCTAAGACAGATGGTGGCACTGGGCAGCCATGGGCTCTATAAGATTGATAACGTCCTATCTTCATATGCCCAGCACCCGCCGATGCCTTGAGGGATATCACAACCCGACCATGGACTCAGACGGCAATGCTGTCCAGTCGGTCTCATCCAACATTGATGATATCTAGGCAACTGCCTACCTCTGGGACTTCATGAAGAATGATGCAAAGTTTTGATCCCGTCCAGGCTTGTCTGTTTGTCATCATCCTCAGCATCATCGTCATCACAACACAACTAACACAAAGCCGGCCTTTCTTGACTTCTAGTTCATTCTTTCTTCCTCTCCTCCCTTCTTCCCTTCTTCCCTTCTTCCATATCTCCCTTCTCTCTCCACCCTGCCACTCTCTTGTTCTATTATTCTTCTTTTCCGCAGCCACACCAACGTCGGGATCGCCTCGTCTTACCCTACCATCCCTCTATTCCACCCCGATCACATGGGGTAGGATTTATCCATTTATCCATTCATCTTCCTATCAATATCAACAATATCGCCACTATGGTCAACTACCGTACATTCATACGAGCCTTACCCAACATGGCCCGCAACCGCAAAGCCAACGTCAACGCCAACGATGGCCCCGAAACCTACAAGATGTACGGCGACTTGCACATATCAGTGCAGGCTCTTCTCTTCGATACCAGCGATCTGCTCTTCGAATTCCACCCCATCGATGATGACGCCGACGCTATAGAGTCCTGCAACAGCAACATCATGGGCCGCTTCACCTGCTCCAACAACACCTGCAAAAAGAAGGGCTGGGGCAGCAAGTGCATCCCTATCGTGATAAGGCTCTACGAGAGAAACCGTTATAACGCGCGCGTGTATTACCAGCGGTGCGCCGAGTGTGATTCGCTATCCGAACCGGAGCTTAATGAGCGTCTTAAGGACTCTTATACTGAGCGCGTGGTGTGTTGCCTCAAAAGGTGGAGTGGAGAGCATGTCGAGAGGCCAGCTTATTCTCGACAGAGTAAGGGGCCTCATGATCAGACGCGTTGCGAGGGGTGCAAGGCGGGCCATTGTCGGGGTCTTAAAAAGGATTGAGGAGTCAGTCGGAGTAAGCTGCGCTATGAAATGAGTACTACTGGGTAGTAATTATGAACACACGCGACCTATACTGACGAGATCTCTAGAGATTGGCTCGATGACCACTTGCGGGGAAATAGGACCAGTCCAAGAAGGAGGTTTCTGTGATAGATACTGTATGGTGGAACGGATGTTTTTAATACAAGGGCCGGGATAGAGCGTTGGATCAGTTGGGCTACAAGACTGAACCTAGAGAATAGAACATGGTAGATTTAGAGATCTCAAGAATGCGTTACTCTTACGGTCCATAAATTTCGATGTGTCAATCTTTCTTTTGATCCTTCACTTTGCGCCTAGCAGTTGCTCCTTCCTCCGGGACATCTCTGGGTCGTGCCTTCCCTCTATGTAAATAGATCTCTGCCCGGCGTTGAGGCCAATTCTATGAGCATCTCATCTGATGCCACCAATCAGTGCCCTGAAATTACTTTCATTCCATCAACGTCGTCTTTGAACCAATATGGCGACCGACACCAATACCGACATCAACACCAGCATCACTTCCAATCTCACCCTCGCCGAATGGACCCTGGACGAAGCAAGCTGGGTCCAATTCCTCTAAACCCAATTCCCATTCACAAAGCAACTAGCAACTACCACGGCAGAGGCAAATACAAGGGCAAAGGCAAAGCCAAGCAAAACAATAAGAAAAACACCCCCTTGGTCTCCTCAATGTACCCCGAGCTGCACCTATCCGTTGCGAGGCCGCTTGAACAAACAACCATCCTCCCCTACACCTTCCACGAAGACGACACGGATGCCTTCACTCTCGCCCACGAAGACACAAAATGCTGCGGGAAATTCGTGTGTCCGAACTCTGTCTGCCATAGAACGTGGAGCAGTATGGTTATAGCACTTTCGATCCGAATGTACGCCGATGACCGCTGCAACGCACGCGTATATCATCAGCGGTGCAAGCTCTGCAAGTGGGTTGCGACGCCAGAATTGGACGAGACTTACGCGGACCGGACTGTGTACAGAATGAAAAAAAAAATGGAACGGGATTGAAGTTGAGAGACCGATTTGGGATGATGACTTCAAGTGGAATCATAATAATGAGCATTGTGAGGGATGTAAAGCGGGACATTGTGAAAATTATGGATGATAGATGCAAGGCAAGTGACTGATTGAAGGAATTGACACGGATGCAAATGGTTTGAAATGTACGAGTATATAGCTTGAGTTTGAGCTGTTTACCAGGACCAAGGTGATGAAAATGAACCCGATATTTAATCTTGATGCCCTACAGCGGAGAAAAAGAAAAAAAAATCACTGCGCTCTTTGAACATGCTATTGAGCGCACTTCCCACCGCGCGCCATTCAGGCCAGAACTCATCAACATCACGAGTATCATCTCTTGATACATGCCTGGTTGTCCCTCCTAGAGTTCCACCCCTATACTTGCAAACAGCAACACCGGCAACAACAGCACCAACAACATCTCGAACCTAACCTCCTAGTGCTTTAACGACCTGGGTCTGGTCTACCTTCAAGTCTAGCCCCCGCAGGAACCATCTTCACGTACTCAGTCCTGGTCGTAGCGGTCTTCTGCTTTGTTAGTCTGTTCAGGCTGCCTAGACGGTTTATATCCTATCTTCTTGGCTTCCTACTCGCCCAACCTCGCCTTACGGCCCTATCTATAGGCATTTGAGGAGTGACAGACCTGAGACCATGTACGATATGCTATGCTGCCTTGCTTGACAGGTGATATTGCTATGCTTAAGAAGAAATGGACGAGGAGCCCACAACTGCATGGGTTACTTGGAGGTTCGCGGGGCAAGAGGCTGCCGCTGCCTCTCTCTGTGAATTACCCAGGATAGATTCACTGCAAAGCCTTGACACAGAGAACAATGCAGAGGCGAAGGTCTGCTTTTGTTGTCTTGAAGCCCATCCACGTGTAGCACAACGCATTGCAGAATCTCCCTTGCTTCCATTTTCTTCCTTCCAACCCACCCATTTCTGTCCCACGACCACCACCGCCACCGTACAGCATCTTGGTCGCCTCACCTTACCTGTCCACACCTCTGTTGCCTCCCAATCTTCAGGATCCTTCTAAAATCCACCATTTATTTATTAATCTTCGTACCAACAAAATCACAACTATCCTCATATCTCTGTTCGTTTCCATGTAACATGACTTCTCTCATTTGAGAATGAGTGTAAATGGGAATGTGAATGTGACGACCAAGTAGATTAGGATCTCATATCCGCGGGACTCGTGCCTTTGCTTTAACACTCCGCCCATCCACGATTGTTACTATCCTCCACTCAGTACCAAATCCTTCGATCAAGATTCTCTTCATTACTGTCCTCAAAATATCGGCTGCCGACGAACCGTTTGACGCGAAGCGCGTCAAACTCCTCCAGGAAATCTCTCAGGCCACTTCCAAATCTCCCTACCGATTCAGCCACTCGAGGTTGCTTGTGGTTGGCAGACCTTGAATTTGCTCCAGCAAATAAATGGTCGTGCGAAGACCAGCCCCTTGGCCGTCATTCGAGAATTCACTGGGGATGATCTCAGTCAGATTCGGCAGTGTAAGTCTATCTCGTCAGCAGGAGGATCCGCTAGCAGGCCCAGCTCTTTGCTAACTCACTGTGACCGCTATTATATTAGGGACATCGCCTTGCGTCACTCAGTCGATCTCTTAACACTGTGACACCTCGCAAACGCGCAGTCCCCTCAGTTGTCGACCGGATTCGGCCGTACAGCTCCACTTCTGGGCGGTCCTCCAGAATTACTGGAGTGCCTCGAAGATCCAGGCGTGGAAGGAGTCTGTTGGGGACGCGGAGCTGACCGAGCACTGCGCCACCTTGATCTGCCTATCCGCGTCGGCTCACCGTTCATGGGGGAAAGCGAGATTCGCCCTCAAGCCTTGCCAGCCATCAACAGACGGCAAGACAATGGGTCTGCGATTTTTCTGGTTACCAGTGAGCAGGTACTCGAAGCTTGTGCCGATTTCCGAGCCTCCGGATCTACCATCGAATCTTAAATCCGGCCATCTAGGAGCAAAATTATGGTACGGCGACAAAGATAGGCGCATCATTTCTGGGGATGTAATAACTATCTCGACACAAGACCCAAAGACACACCCGTTATCCTCATTTGAATTACTCCAAACGCAGTGGATCATGCATCGATCGGTGGCCATCAGCGGTGCGGCTGATGTAACGGACGAGGAGTTTGAGGACGATGTCCAAGAGTCTTTGGGAGGCCTTTCTCCTCTCTTTGAAGCTTAGACCCCTTCCTCCAAGCCTTCTTCTCGACCTTCACGATCACCGTCTCGAAAGCCCAGAGAAGACGAAAACATGTCCCCTCGAAGACCCATGTCGAAGGCTCGCGAGCCGACGGATGCCGCGTTCACTGATCCTTGTTGGGCACCCCTCCGCTGAGCATCTGGATGTTGCTAAAGTCTGCGTATGCGGTGGCACACTGCAAGCTGCACTAGAAATGGATCGTGGTTGTGACAAGCGGGGCGTTGTGAGAATTATAGATATCACTTATGGAAAGAGGAGTGGTGGATAGGGGAAGAGAAGGAGTAATAAGAGGTTAGGGGTAGAGGACGCATGATAAATGCAAGGTTGGTCACTGAAATTGAAAAAAATTAATATGTGAGTGCAAATAGTTTGAAATATACGAATATAGATAGCACTTGAGTTTGAGCTGTTTACTAGGACCAATATGATGAAATGAATCTAAATTATTCTTTCATTGACATGAAGGGTAAAGCATGACGGACATGACGCATAGCGATGGTATATATGGTACTCTGATAGAAAAAAAAAAAAAAGAAATCGCAACAAAAAGTATTAATGCAAAAAAGTCCAAGCCACCCAAGACCCAAGCGTGACGGGAAACACAAATACAAGAGCCAAGCACAGCTTAAGCCTTCTGGGCAACGTCCTCAATGGTCGTGGTCACATCCTTCTCAGTGAGACCCATCTCATGAGCGAAAGTGTCATGGGGCTTCCACTTGGCGGAAGTGCGGGGGGTGGTCTCTTCCATCATCTTGTCGACCTGCTCAAGAGTGAGACCCTTGGTCTCGGGGATGAGGAAATAAGCGTATACAAAGGCGCAGGCACATAGAGAGCCCCAGATGAAGAACACCTTTGACTTGAGGTTGCCCTTGTCAGCGTCAACCATGTAGGGGGTGATAACGGCGATGATGCAGTTCCAGAGCCAGTTAGAGGCGGTGGAGAGGGCGACACCGCGGGAACGGATGGGCAGCGGGTAGATCTCGCCAATGACGACCCAGGCGCCAGGTCCCCAGGTAGAGGCGAAGAAGAAGATATAGATACAGATGAAGGCGATCTGGGCGCTGACGGTTTGGGGATTTTGACCGTCGACGACGCCGGCGATGGCCACGATAAACTGGCAGACAACCATGCCCAAAGCTCCCCAGAGAAGGAGGGGACGACGACCGAGCTTCTCCATGGTGTAGAAAGAGACGGGTGTGGAGAAGACGTTGACAATGGTGGTGATCATGCTGATCAGGAACGGGTCGGAGATGGTGCCAAGGTCCTTGAAGAAAGTGGTGCCAAAGTAAAAGACAAAGTTGACACCAGTCCACTGTTGCATCATTTGAAGAGAGGTACCCAAAATTGTCCGGCGAAGGTTGCTGTTGGGAGACCACAGACTTCCGCGGAAGCAGTTGAACCAAGTGACAAAGTAGCCGCCCTGGGGGATCTGCTGCATTTCGTATTCGTTGTTGGCGACAATTTCAGCCAGTTCTTCCTTGACGTAGTGTGAGTCTTGAGGTTGACCGCGGACGCGGGCTAGCGAACTAGCAGCGTCGGCCAGATTACCCTTTCGTACAAAGTAACGGGGGGACTCGGGAAGGAGGAACAGTCCGCCGGCGAGGATCATAGCCCAGAGAAGTTGCAGAGCAATGGGGATACGGTATGAACCGGAATCAGTGCGGTTCTGGGTACCGTAGTCCACGCAAGAAGCCAGCATGAGACCAATGGTCACACAGAATTGGTATCCGGAGACAATAGCACCACGAACCTTGCGGGGAGCGATTTCTGACATGTATAGAATGAGAATGGCGGAGACGAAACCGACACCGAATCCAGCAATCAAACGACCAACGACAAGCAGAGCAACGGTGGTAGAGGCGGTCTGCAAGGCAACGCCAACCATAAAGATTGCGCAGCCGCTGATGATAGTTGTGCGACGACCAAACCAATCGGCAAGGTCACCAGCAATGAGAGCACCAAAGAATGTTCCGCAAGATAGAATAGACGTGATAAGGGATTTGTTGGAAGAAGAGATCACATAGGCATCTAGGTTATCCGGCTCGTAGTCGGCTTTGATCTGTAACACAAGATAGGTTAGCTCAGTCACCATGAGCAAAAGAATCGGCTCGGCGCTCACCTTTCCGGAGAATTCATGGACGAAGTAGTCCATCGCCATAACACCGTTGATGTAACCAGAGTCATAACCGAAGAAGATACCACCAAAGGCAGCAAAGGCGCACATCATGTAGGTCTTCCAGGTGACGGGGGCTTCAACCCGCTGGCCATCAACAACACCGTCCGCCGCCACGGTGACGGGGGCCTCAACTTGGCCTCCAGCGTCGTCCGCCATGGTGACAATCGAATCGAAGAGATGCTAGGTAAGAGAAGAAGAGAAATATTCCGCTGTTGTATGTGGGGCACGTAATTGAAGCCGGGGTTGTTGTGAGAGGGTGAAGAGATGGAGAGATGAAGTGACAGACGGAAGGAAAGCAAGAAGAGGAGGGAAACACAAGCAATTTATAGCTCATGCAGGCAGTGAATGCATTCGAAACCGAGCAGACGGGAATCGCGGTTTCCCCATGGCATGAATCAGAGTCGGCATCAGACCGGGTCCCGGGGATGCCCACGGGGAATGCACCTGACAACTCGGCTCCACGGGCTCATGCGGTCCAGCCAAATTTTCTCGCCTGGTTTCTCTTTCCCAAGCCGTCGCTGAATTAGCGGAGGCAATTAGCGGGCATCCCCACTGTTGGTGTGAATTCAATTAAATTCTCTCCGCTGAGTGGTTTGCTGGTACCGAGACAGTGAAGGGGCGGCAAAACTAGTCAAGCCCACGACTTGTCACTTTGGAAGTGCTCTGACCACCTGCGAAGGATGACATGACCAATCACATATTGTGTCTGGGTTCTGCGGTCTCCGAATATACGTTGCATTGAGTTGGACTGCTGCAGCAATATTACTGACGGGCTGCTTGTGTTCCCTTCGATGCTGGCTTAACCTGGGGGGCCTGGCTGAGGGCTGAGAGCCTGAGACGCTGGCAGACGCTAGAGAAGACAAGTCTAGCCAAGACCAATTCTGTTTGGAAATCGAGCCGTGGCAACGACAAGCCAACTGGATCTGGCCAAACAGAAACTCGGGTCAACCCCGAGCTGAGAGTCGGGGGAGAGGTCGGGGGTGGATTGTGGAGAGTTGCAAAGAGTCGCGAAGAATCGGTGCTGCCAAGACAATCAGTCCCGGACGGCAGTCGCTCCGCTTTGGGACACGCGCCCGCAGGGGGCGGCCTTCTGGCCAACCACGTGGTCCGCAGAGACTGCACCTGGCAAGATTCAGTCCTCTACACGACCATTTTCTCGCTATTACTATTCAGCAACATCTACCCTAATTATACTGGAAAAAGTATTCTCATCCTTAGTGATGTTCCAGTGTGCCAGGTAATCATAACTCGAGGCCAAAGCTGATACTATAGTGGATGCTACGCTTGCCAGTTCTTCGCAGTGCAATGTAACCCTGCCTGAACGAACCGCGGATTGAGCGCTCGGGTGCGACCGAGGCACGTGAGTCCCATAGCCTCATCAGTGGCAGTGCCAGTTACTATCATTATGTGACGCTGACTACAGGGTACATCTCGAACTTTCTGGGCTTCTATCACACTACGACTGCTCTACTACTCGGAAATTGCTTGGCAGCCAAAAGCATTCGGCACTTTCGGAGCAAGACAACGCCTAAGCCGAGGATTAAGCGCTCCAACTTGGCTCGCTAATGCACGCCATGCAATTCCCGCTCACAAAACTCTCTCTCCGGAATAACGTCTGGCTTGATTTCGAATGACTTCGTGTCCAGGACTGAGTCACGAATCAGAAAAGTGGAACATCATGGTACGGTTCGCATTTTGGCTGGCGCCACCCACCAAAATAGCGTCTCGCCCGTTGCCTTGAGAAAGGCTTGAGTCTGGTCTCGCTAGTCGCTACCAAGTTCCAGCGCCGGCTCTATTCTATTGCGGGGATTTCCAAGCGAAGAATATTTTTCGCCTCCCCAGACGGACTGGACTGCTGAAACTGGGGAGATACCTCGCCGTCTCACCGGTGAGTGCTTTGCGTTAGCGACTACGATCAGACAGTCTGGGGAGACTGGGGTAGTTAGATATAGATCTCTATACGACTACGACTACTGGCAGTGTTTCGTGGATGGCGGCTTACCCTCCGACTTTGAACCGTGCAACGTTCCACCATGCCACGTTAACCTAGACCTGTCCTGGATCTCACCACTCTACTGTTCCTTGAATCCTTCCAGGACCACTTCCCGACTCACCGTCCATTCGCCCATTCCTCCGTGCCTAGTGTCTGCTAATTTCCGTTCTCCACAGTCGATTCTGACAACTTGTCAAGGGAAAACTCTACCCCGGATAAACATTCTGGCAGCGACACTGGTAGCGCATCCGGGAACTGCATTTTGAGGCCCGGCTGTCAGGACTCAAGCCACCGAATATGGTCGACGTGCACTCCTTGCTCAGACCTCTCGCGCGAAAAGACATGAGACACTTCCAGAGTCCTCGCTGTCAAAGGCGTGCAATATGCCCATGCTGAAATCTTTCTGCTCACTTGCGTCGATACCGAGGATGGCCGTGTAACATTTCACCCATCTCAAGGTGGTGGCCATTGATCTAGAAACAACGCACTGAGTACACAGACTACTCCTCCTGCTGTGCAACTGTACTTTCCTCGATTATATTGGGAGCATGGAACCCAGGTATTGTTACCCCTATCTATTTTTTTCCTATTAACACATTGATGAAACAAGGAGGCTCTAAGCCCACATACCGTGGATTCGTTGACACACTGTGGCTTGCCTGAATCCACTGGGATACACCTTGTTCTGAATAATATTGAACCGCGTACTTCTCGCTTACTTTTCCCAAATAACGATGAGCTATAATTCCGTTTGATCGGTCTCCGGATAATTGAAGCCTCCCCTGACATGGAATGGAAAGTGGAAATTTGATTGCCTTCTATGGTGCTCTCGTTGCCGACCTCATCCGACAAGAGGGTCTTGCAGGTATAGCGCACTTTTACATCCAGGGAATCCACCTTTATAGGACCTCCGACATTCATCGCGGCATTCAGGCACAGCCCCTTTCAGACGGCCAAGCCGTACGCATTCGAAGAGCAAAACAGACATCGGGCTTTCTGCGCTGAACCAAGGCCAAACCATCTACTCGCCTCGGGCCCCGATACAAAAATCTTACTTCTTGGCTGCTCGACCGGCTCCAGGCGCCGTACTGCCGACGCCGACTTGGAGTAAGGACATCTTGGCCAAGTGCCGGGTTACCGACAACCTGCTTGACCGGAGTTTTCTCGGGCTCGGCGTCTTATACTTTGTTCTTGGGCTTGGGGCTAAACCCCGCATCGCAATTGACGGTGAAAGTCTGCCGAGTTCGGTTTCCAAAGGGCGTGGCCTTCTGATTCATTATTTCGCTAGGCCTTAGTTCGTTTTTGCTGATTCCATAGGGCATACTCTGTGGCGCTCCGACTCAGCTAGGAGTTAGCGTCTGCGAACAATGCTCGACATCGGCGGTTCTGGTCATATAGGACCTTACAGTATCTGAGACCCTTCTAAGCCATTTAGATTGATCTTGGCTTTTAGATAGATTGTAGTGTGATCATACTTTATCTTGCTTGGGTTCGAGTGATACACAAACAAACATACTTGTTCAATGGTCTCTCTGGCAGAATACTCCTAACTTGCTAGGATTATTCTTGCTTTCAAGGTACTTGGAACAGAATGCCGATTTCGCCGTGGTATATAGGTAGGTATGCTGCCAAACTGGGAGCGGTTCACGTTCACCCTTTCCTCACCTGGCGATTACTTATGTTCCCTTGAGACACTTGAACTCCTTCGCTGTACTGGATCATACGTGGGGACTACATCATCTCACTATTACTTTGTCTCCCAGTCCCATAGTTGTGGACGGCGTGAAGTGTTCTGGAAATATGGCTCTTACTGATTTTACCGCACGAGAACCCCATGCAATTCGGTAATGACGGTCTACATCTTTGCTGTCTGTTCCAGGTTCTTTGACGCCAACTACATCTGCTTGTTTTCGAAACTTTGCAACGTGAAGGAACTTTCGAACGTCGAAGATGTGGTTTCATACTTCGACAAATAAACCTTTGCTGACATTGTTCCAGGAATACTGCCTGGGAGTTCATTTAAGTATAACCCTTGTACACAAAATCAAGGGCAGCCTCCGAGATCATATTGCGTTTATACTCAAACTCTTTTCTCGGCGCGCTCACTTTCTCATCTACAACATATTCGAACATCATCTAGGCGGTCTCCAACATCATGCCGGCGAAAAGCAGTTTCAGCTGCCCAGATATTGGCCGGAGCCCCGGTCTACACTATCAATTCGGAGACCAGTCTCAGCGTCTGATCCTACCCCGAGAAATTCTCCAAATGATCAACGAGTATATCATGGGCGGCAGGACCGATCGGCCAAACTACCTTAGTTCGGTACCTGCACAGCTATGTCGGGTAATCTCGACCTGGAACTGCATCTTCACACCCGCTCTCTACGCGCACTACCGGTTTCATGGTAGCGTAAACGACCTCGCCTCTCTCTGTGGCTTCCTACGCACCCTTGTTCAGCACCGGCATCTCGCTACCTTCGTGAAGGAGCTCACACTGACGACTTGGGGTATCCATGAGGAGATCCAGTTCGATCCGCGTCATGTGCGGCAAAACCTTTTGCTTTGGTGGAAGTGCTTAGATGTCTTTGACCAGTATTGGGCGATTCGATGGCTCGAACAGACGGAGCATGACAGCTTGGTTAACCGCCAGGCTTACCAGGCGTTTTGCGAACCATGCTTTGAGGGGGATTGTAGTATTTCAGAGGAGCTAAAGTCTGCGCATGCGGTGGCGCACTATAGGCTGCACTGGAGATGACTTGATTCCGTACTAGATGCCGTTTTTGGTCGGGATTAGGCACGCAGTGCCAAATTAGGCCTTGCCGGGAGTAACTCGGATCCTGTCGCTTCGGGCGCCCAAGCGCCCCTTACGGCTTTGGTTATCGCACTCTGCCCAAAGCTCGTCCGTCTGACCTGTGATGTTTGGGGAAAAGGCGAGGACCTGTTCTTCGAGCAGATCGTGGGCATGGCAACAGGCAGGCGTTCCCTCCCCCCGTATGCTGTGGCCACTATCACCCTCTGTCCAGGGTTGAGTCCATTCAAGTTGCAGGCAAAGAGCTACCACACGGCCCCTGTTGCCCTACCCCTTCACGAGGGGAGGACTTCCATCTTGGACTACAAAACTACTGGCATCTGCCTCGACTGAAAAGCCTTACAATGTTGGGTGCCGAGATGGTCAAAGACTTGAACAATATTACGCCCAGCATCGTCGAGCACCTCACGCTTCAGGGGATGGACCTACAGCCACACCTAACAACCTTGTTATCTCTCACTCGAAACCTCCGCCAGCATGGTTCTGGACATAGAATATTCGTTCCCAGCAGAGGATACATCTCTTCCCAGAGGACCCCTCCAGTACTTCGACAGCTGGAGCATGCTCCACCACCTCAAAGACCAACTGGAATACCTCGACCTATATCAAGGTGCCTTTATGTTCCGCCGAAACAAAAAGCCACCGTTCTTCGACACTACCTACGTCAGCTACGTCAGCAACTGCATCCAATTAGACCCATTCTGGCCCCCGCTCGCTGAATTTTCCAAACTCCGCCAGCTGAATATTCCCTTACTCGGTCTACACGGGCACAACTGTCCCCACAAACCGGGGTTCAAATTCGTGAATCACCTCTCGCCGTCCCTTGAATCATTCGGTCTCTACGCCGAAGACGCCCCCTGTCTACCGCAAAACTTTGATCTTCTTGACCTCGAGCTCAAGAACATTGGCAACCTGAACCCCAACTCCCAACCCCACAATGGGAGCGAGAGTAGGAGTCCGAAAGGAGCCAAGACCCTCCGCGCAATAGTCGGCGTCGACGTTCATAACATCCTGAAACAGCCCGCGGCACGGATGGAAGCTGCAGCCCGTAAGAACGGGATCTTCTGCGACGTGAATGGCTACAAGTACATGGTCTTTTGCGGGCACATGACGGCTTGGGGATTGATTAATAATCCCATGTTCAAGGGGAAGTTGGGCGTTTTGGAGATGATGGATCCCGGGAGGGTGATTCCTAGGGGGATGAGTGTTTATGGGTATAAAAGGAGGCTTTAGAATCTTTCCTTTCTTTGACTCGGAATGGGGATAGATGGTAATCTATGGATAAATAGTTAGTTCACTCTTCAATTAATAAATGCCCTCTCGACACCTCAATTACATCCGTCAAACAGCGTTTGAGACCATAGCGCTAAATTTACAGCCCTATCTAGTCTGCCCGCTGTTGGACCTGATCGTACACATATCTATCATACATAGGTAAGTCGCCCCGAAACAGGAGCCCATACCAATTCTCCAAAGGATTGTCAGTCAGTCTGTTTGCATAGAACAGAAATCTTATCTTCAAGTATGTCTCCATCTAAGGCATCCCAGCCCGGCAGTGCCACTCCCGTGCCTCTATTATCAAGTCACACCGATTCTTCCCTCTGCTTTGCAAAGTTCGCTCCTTAATAGGTCTTTCCGAGAGCTCGGCAAGTCTGCAGCTCGTCTAGGATCCAAAAGCTCAAGACAAACTTTACACCCCTAACTTCCCACCTTCCGGGACCTGAAGATACGGGCACCCATTCCAGTCACACGTATCCTAGAGCCATCAGCACCAGTCCACCCAACCATCCAAAAAAGGCCCGGATAAGGCCAGGGCCAGTACATACCTTATAAACCTCCGTCCCCCACCACGAAAACCGGCTACTCACGCCCGAAAAATAAATCGCAAAGAAAATCACCACGCCTGCAACACTAACACTCGTATCCAGCGCCGCGCTCAAAACAAAGTTATACTTCCCCCACCAAGCGGTCCTAGCTCTCTTAACCACCCACCCGAATAGCAAGCCCACAACAACCCAACTACCATAATTCATACCTGTCGCGGGCGGGAGGTAGTTCAGACCGCCGAGGAAGAGCGGGATGTGGATTTTCTTCCAGAGCTGCGAAGACGGGTTCACGCGGCGAAGGTAGTAAATTGGTAAACCCAACAGGGCACCGAGGATGGGGAAGTAGAGGAGGGCTTTGTAGTTGTCTGCGAAGAAGCGGCGCGGGCCGATGGCGCCCCAGATTAGTGTTGTGTTGAAGTGGGTTGTGGAGTAGGGGCAGGTGAAGCCGTTGGGTGCGGACTTTGTGCAGATGTTTCGGATGTTGTCGAGGGACCAGTCGAGGGTTAGGATCGAGGCGAGGGTGCCGAAGAGCATTCCTGTGCATTGCGCGATGAAGAGGGATTTCTGGGGGATCTAGTGAGGATTGATTGTTAGTTATTGACTGATTTTTCTCTTGTCAAGGGAGGGTCATGAATGTTGTTACATTGCAGTAGTAGGCCAGCTTCATGTCCTGTGCGAAATAGAGGCCCTTGATTGTAGTCATATAACCAATGTCGAAGAACCAGATGTTTGCTAGGACTTTGCCTTCGAAAACGAGGCCTGCGATGATGCGGCAAAGAACGTCAATTTTGATCTTGAGGTTTGCGGTTGCGTAGACTAGAGCCAGCTGTGCCAGAGATTTAGATCTGTATCTTTTTAGAGGGAACGGTGAACCAGGAGAAAGACTTACTGGAACATAGAAGATCAAGGCCACCGCACAAGCAAGCAATACTCCATACCACCTTAGCTCGAGGTGCCAGTACTCCACTGCGAGAATGGACAGAGCCAAGGCCACTACAGAAGAGACAAGATACCACCACATTGGGACTTCATCAGCGCTAGCTTTGCTCGCTGCATCTGTGGAGGAACCCCGACAGGATAGCGACTCGCGGATTAGCTGGGGAATTCTCTTCGCTGCAGTGACCATAGCCTTTCTGTGCTCTATAACCACCCATACGAGAAGAGCCGTCAATGTCGCAAACGACAGTCCGAACGAGTTCAGTGCAAAAGTGACGGGCATGTAGACCGGCGAGTAATTAAGGTATTTTTGTACATCGAGTTTGTACCCAGTTGCGGCGCCCACGATTCTCGTGGCATTGTACACATTTCCGGTGTTATCGTATACTATTCCTGTTAGGAAAGTAAGTCTTCAGAGCATAGATAGACATGCATACCTTTGGAGCTTTGAAAAGGGAGGTAGCTCGTATTCCAGGTATTACTATAATAGCAAGCCACGGCCACTATCCAAATCCAAAATACAAGGCCTGCAGCAACGTTCAATATTGCCCACGAGGGGACGAGCAGTGGGGACGCTACATAGGACACCTGACTCCCTGGTGTGCCAATCTAGTAAGCATCTTATTTCTAGAGGATTCTGAAGGTCACTTACAATCAAACGTGATGGGTATAAGGCCAGCGCCACTCTTTATTCCCAACAGCTGATTCAGGACCACGCTTTTTGGCTTAATCCAGCAAGCAAAGTTGAAGTGACTAAGGGCTGGGAAAACGAAGTCTGGAAACCAATACCAGCAGAACGAGACGCAGAAGACGAGCGAGAAGAAGGCATGGCGGGATATTTTCCAAGTGTCGTACCTAGCGGAGCAAAAGGTTAGCACCATCCAGATGATCCATCTTTGCAGTACAAACCTTGCTTGCATATCTTTTTCACCGATATTGTGCAGTGTCGCGACCATAGTGGTCACGCTCAAAACCCCAGGCCAGATCAGCTCTCTCGGCACCACAACAATAGCACGACAGAGCCCGGCAAGAGAGAATCCAATTAGGAACGTGGCGAGCGTAATCACGAACTGAAAGCCAAGACCCGCACTGTATCCGTAAAACTTCTGCTGCTCGGTGAGCACGTCAGCCCCGAGGCGAACGTTGACGCTAAGATTTGACATGGTGTATATTAGAACATGCTCCTGTTCACAGATTAGTATGTGCAGATGTAGCAGTCTATTATGGACCTCCCTTGGTATTGAATGGACCCGGGTTCAAGTTAAATGACCACGGTCCCAAGGGAACCTTCCAGCTTGGGACAGTTTTCTCCCACAGCTTCCCAAGTGGAAAAGCCAGCAAGAGCACGACCGACGCGGTAATGGTTATTGATGGTGTGCGCAGAGTATAGAGCGTATTCAGACCACTGGCCACGATGCAGAAGAAGATTCCTAGGGCAAACATTCGTGGCGTAAGAACAGGCTCGGTGGGGTCATCTTTGATAGTGCCGATGTTTGCAGCGCGCAAGAACGAGTCGATTTCATCTATTTCTGCAATGGAATGGTGAGAATGGTCGTCGTTCCGATGATTTCGAGGGGTTGACTCCCAAGAGGTTGTTTCAGGTTGGGTGGGAACTTTCTGTTCCTGAACACTCAAGCCCATGGCTATAGGTGTAGGCATTGCTATTGAGGCTGCGAATGGATTGGTGGATAGTTCCGCTCTGACGTCCAAAAATGATCTGATATAGGTATCATCAGATAAGACCAAAGAAAACTGCTGCCTCTCCCGTAGAACTGCCGTGCGGTACCTATCGGCACCCCTCGCTAGCCACTTGTGGACCAGAACCGGAACTGCAGCCCTATGAGGAGACATAGTGGAGCAGAACAGGCCATGATGTGCTCAGGAACCGACGAAATCTCGGAGTATCAGATAAGACACTCAAACAGTCACATTCGTTTCCGGTTCGGAGGCGGAATGGCAACTTTTTGATGGTCTAGGTGTCACATTTGTGGACCTGGATCGAGCAGTAGTAATCTGATAATGCCATTTCAGCCCTATACGGTGGGGCGAGCGAAGCTTGTACCGTAGTTGGTCTATAGAGTGGGCTCGGGATATCGTCCATGGACTGTCACTCAAGCTTTACGTGTCTGCCTATAGTGGACCTCGACGGGACTCGGCACCCAGAAGATGCAGTTCCTCGGAAGACATAGTCTTGAGCAAGATTGAGTATTTTTGACGATGTCTCAGCAGTATAGTGCCGTAGTGTAACAGTTACAAGAGGCCCATTCACGGGGAGGTTGGATGCCTTCCTTTGCCCATGGCATGGCTATAGCGGCCAAGGACGGAGCGACAGAGTCTGGCCCAGTCACGCCTTCCTGGTCTGGCTATGCGAGTATTGGTGCTGGGTATGGAACGGTAGATTGGTTTCTGTAGACGCTGTTGGCATGGATATGGACTTATGCTCATAATAATGGTCGAAGCCGTCGCTCCCCATTCGCATCGAACTCGATCTTTTTCCCGGAAACAAGACTTTCTTGTAACGCCTCAGCGATTTTCAGTCCCGTCAATGCAGCCTCAAGCCTCATTGGAAGCTCCCGGCCTTCCAAAATGACCTCGGTAAAGACATCCATCTCGGTCACGAACGCTTCCTGGTACTGATCAATCCAACTTGGAAACGCCTCTTGCACAATCCCACCCACCCCCGAAACTCGGACCTTATTCAGGGTAGGTACCAAGTTGATTCCTATCTTGCCTTCGCTCCCCACAATTTCCGTACAGTTGTCATACCCGTGCATTGTCGTCCGGGAGTGGTAATAGTACGCTATCCGGCTGTCCTGGAACTCCACTACCCCGACGGCATTATCGACGTCCCCAAATTCCTTCATCTCCTCTTGGTATGCCACTAGTCCAGTCGCGTAGCAGGACTTTGGCTGCACTGCGTCTCCGAAGAATGATAGAGTCAGGTCGATGTCGTGGATGACGGTGTCGAGAAAGATCCCGCCACTAACGCGGGCATAGTTTCTGAAAACCCCGGACTTGTCGAGCTTCTCGGTTCCTTGAGAGCGAACTATCAGAGGTTTACCGATGAGCCCTGATTCGATCTTGCGTCGAGCATCCGTATAGTTCTTGGCGAAGCGCCGGACGAACCCAACCATCAGCTTTGCTGGCGAGCTTTTTGCTGTTTCGATGAGGGGGTTGCAGCTGCATTTCATCAGTCCATGAGTGCAATTCTGAGAGTGGTTATCTGCTCACAACTGCAACATCCGTTGTTATCGGCTTCTCACAGAGAACGTGTATTCCTCGCTCCATGGCCGCAACTGTATGCGTTATATGCAGGTTTGTCGGGGAGGCGATGACCACTGCTTGTAATCCTGGTGTATAAACCATCTCTTCGAAGTCTGTGAAGACTTTCACGCCCTCTAGTTTTAGATTCTGCTCCGCCCATTCTAACTCATGCGGTGCGGGGGAACACACGCATAGCAAACGCGCTCTAGGGACTCGGTGAAGGATGTTCAGGGCGTGACGCTGACCCATTCGCCCGATGCCGACGACGCCGATGTTGAGCTTGGAGGACATGTTGGAGTTTGTTTATTTTCAGGTTGACGGGCAATCATCTCTGGGACTCGTTGGTTATAAGCATCGGTCGGACACAGGATTCCGACCGGGGCCATGTCCGACTCTTCTCCAAGCCAAGCCCTAACTCCATCTCTGCTGACTGATACCAAAGATATTGCTTTGAGTCTGAGGATTGCAATAAAAAGGGTCCTAGGTATATCCCTTATGCTAAGTCGTGATGGTGGGCGTTGTCTCAGTTCACCGGAGAATAGATAAGAGATGATCAAGGTGAGGAATCCACGACAATCTGAATCTCCGTTCCCTTCCAAGGCCTAGACCTCGTGGTATTTGCTTCCGCTGACGATCACCAAAACACCATTGGACCTGCAGACAAGATACAACAGCAATTGTTCAGAAGGATAATATGCAGAGCTCGTCAGATAGAAAGCATGAATCATAAATCAATGTCTTTCCAGAGCAGAAGATGAAGATCTAGAGTGGATGTGCAAGCTATTTACTTGAAGCAGATGGCACGTGCACTGGGACTCCGCTCGAGTCCGGCCGTCTGGAGAAAGTATGCGTGGCCCTCGTCTTCCTCTCCTTTTCTGTCTCCCGTCCACTCTCTTTCTTGTCGTTTGTCTTCATTGTTCTTATTCTTTGCATTGTTGATACCCTCTTGACCTGTTGCTGCAATACAGGTCTTGCCGTTCCTTACTCCTCCATCCCTCAATGCTGCGCTCTTCCCGCCCGTAAGGCACCATGCCACAATCCTACCAGCCAATCCACGACTCCATCCCCGAGGAAGAGCTCCATTATTCCGACGATGAGAACTTCCGACTTCACGAAATAGGCCGCTCTTCCCGGTCGCGCTCGCCAAAAGAGAATGAGAACGACCTCGAGCCTTCTCCCCTCGCTCCCCTGGTCCGCAAATCAACCGACTTCGAAGGCTACCTCGATTCGCTCACCGAGGATGAGCAACAGCTGCTTTCCGCATCGAAGGATAATGACCTAGACGACCTAGATGTATACGGGAATGGCAGTGCCGCCGTTCGTCGAAAAATTGCCGAGGCTAAAAGGAGGAAGAAGCTGCTGGCGAAGCAGGGCGGTTGGCGCGCGGTATACTATTCCAGGACTTGGTGGCGTACGCTGGTCGTCGTCATTATTGCTCTGGGATTATTGGTCTGGGGATTCTTGAAATATGCTTCGACGAAGGGCGAGACTTGGGAGGATTATGTGTGTTCACCAAGGTTGTGCTGGTGGGGATATACAGGCTGATTTGTTTAGGATATGCCGGGGCCGGACTCATACTTCCCTACGCCCAAGGGAGGAACGTTACAGCATTGGGCTGACAGTTACGCAAAAGCCGCCAAGGTGGTGGAGCAGATGACGTTGATTGAGAAGGTCAATGTCACAACGGGGACAGGGTGGCAGATGGGGATGTGCGTTGGAAATACGGGTTAGTCAGTCCCTCTTTATATGCTGATCACAATACTAATCGTTGCTAGGCCCCGCTGAACTCGTCCGCTTCCCCTCGTTGTGCCTGCAAGATGGCCCGCTCGGTATTCGCTATGCAGATCATGTCTCCGCGTTCCCAGCTGGTATCACCACTGGCGCCACATGGAATCGGGATTTGATAAGACAGCGCGGTGCTGCCATTGGCCTGGAGTCGCGCCTTAAGGGAGTGAATGTCATTCTTGGTCCTTCCATGGGTGCGCTCGGTATGATGCCGGCTGGTGGCCGCAACTGGGAGGGCTTTGGATCGGATCCTGTACTCCAAGCGGTTGCTTCTGCGGAGACCATCCGCGGCATACAGAGCGAAGGGGTCATGGCGACCGCCAAACACTACATCCTGAACGAGCAGGAGCACTTCCGCCAGCCTAACGAATGGGGTATTCCGTACGCCCTCTCTTCCAACATTGGGGACCGCGCCCTGCACGAGGTGTTTCTCTGGCCATTCGCCGAGAGTATCCGAGCCGACGTTGCAAGCGTTATGTGCGCTTACAATCAAGTGAACAATAGCCATGCATGCGAAAACAGCAAGCTTCTCAACGGAATTCTCAAAGACGAGCTTGGCTTTCAGGGTTTCGTGCAATCAGACTGGCTCGCTCAGCGGTCCGGCGTCAACAGCGCTCTGGGTGGACTAGACATGAGCATGCCCGGTGACGGTCTTCACTGGGCAGACGGCCGACCTCTCTGGGGCAGCGAACTCACCCGCGCTGCACTCAATACCTCTGTCTCAATGGAACGCCTGAACGACATGGTTACGCGTATTGTTGCCGCCTGGTATCAGCTGGGTCAGGATGCTTGGGAACGACCGGCTCCTGACGGTGATGGTGGCCCCAACTTCTCATCTTGGACCAATGATGAGTTCGGCTTCCGGTACCCAGGTAGCCCGGGTGACACCTCCGCTGCTCACGTAAACCGCTTCGTTGATGCTCAGGGCAGCGGAGATGATGCACACTCAATCATTGCCCGCAAAATTGCGGCGGAAGGCATGGTTCTGGTGAAGAATGTGAATGATTTCCTGCCTCTGTCCCGCTCACCCAAGGCCAACACTGAGAGACCGTATCGCGTTGGCGTATATGGTGATGATGGTGGACCTGCTCTTGGCCCTAACGCGTGCGCAGACCGTGGGTGCAACCAGGGAACTCTGGCAATGGGCTGGGGGAGCGGGACTGTCGAGTTCCCATATCTAGTCAGCCCAATCGACGCTCTACAGGGTGCCTGGCAAAGCGATGTTCAGATGACTCCCTATTTGCGGAACGCCGTGATGCCGGTCGACACATCAGACAAGGACCTCTGCCTTGTTTTTGTCAACGCCGACTCTGGTGAGGGGTTCATCTCCGCTGGCGGTATCCACGGCGACCGCAACAACCTCTTCCTCCAGAAAGGAGGCGACTCCCTTGTTCGCACCGTCGCCACAAATTGCGGCGGACCGACAGTTGTGGTCGTGCACGCCGTCGGCCCTGTCGTTGTTGACCCCTGGATTGATCTACCTGGTGTTCAGGCCGTGCTACTCGCTCACCTCCCAGGCCAAGAAAGCGGCAACGCCCTCCTTGACGTCCTCTTCGGCAATGTCGACGCCAGCGGCCGCCTCCCATACACCATCGGCAAAAGCCTAGAAGACTACGGCCCCGGCGCCCAAGTCCTCTACGAACCCAACGCTCCAGTGCCGCAGGTTGACTTTTCCGACTCCCTCTACATCGACCACCGCTATTTCGACGCCCACAACATCACCCCGCGTTACGAATTCGGCTATGGTCTCTCCTACACAAAATGGGAGCTCTCCAACATGAAAGTTACCACCTTATCCAGCGGCAAACCATCTCGCCTCCCCGCGCCGCGTCCCGCAGACGAAGTGAATCCGCCGTCATACGATCCAAACCCACCCCCAGCCAACGAAACAGTCCTCTTCCCACCTGGCTTCCGCATCCTCCAGAAATACATCTACCCCTACCTCCCAACTCTTGAAGCTACAGCCCCTCCCCCTCCAGACCCCGAATCCGAAGCCAACAAGAATAACAACGCCAACGCCAAACCCCGCCGCACAAAACCCTCCGGCGCAGGCGGCGGCGCAGGCGGAAACCCCTCCCTCTTCGAAGACCTCGCCCGCATCGACCTCACCATCCAAAACACGGGCCCCCGAAAAGGCCAACAAGTAATCCAACTCTACGTCTCGTTCCCGCAAACCGTAACCGAGTCTGACCCGTCCTCAAAGGGCGAGGGATCCGGCGAGGGAGAAACAATCGACTTCCCCGACCGCGTCCTGCGCAATTTCACGAAAGTCGAGCTCGAGCCGGGTCAGAGCATGGCTGTTGATTTGAGCTTGACCCGCAAGGATCTGAGTTATTGGTCTGTGAGAGAGCAGAATTGGGTGCTGCCTACGGATGAGGAGTTTTATGTTTGGGTGGGGTTTTCGTCGAGGGATTTGCCGTTGGGGAAGACGTTGGAGTTTTAAGACTTTATTTGTGTTGTAGGCATCTATGCCGTTTAGGATGGTATTTATATGAGATGACTATGGTGTATATAGATTGTTTTGATGCTGCTCGAAATCGGATTGCTTGGTTACTAATGTGGGTGAGATAATTAATTGGTTGGTTATATAGATGCTTCGGATGCAATTTTGGTTATGTGATACCTAGCGTGGCATATCATACATAGCATACTTGAGACTAGCATGAAAAGACTTGCTTTGCTGCATTGCATTTTCACTCCAGCATAAAGGAAAAGTTAAAATTATGAGAAAATTGTTGGGTTCATAATCATATCTAGCATAACTTCAGATAATAAAATATAAAGGTATCAACAGCAACAAAAGCAAAGAAATCATAACCTAAAGCTTCGACGCAGTACCCGGCGACGAAATTTCATTGTAGAGCAGACTCGTCAAAAAGTCCGCGTAATCTTCACCCGTGACCTGGCCAGCAAAGTACCGCCCGGCAAGCTGGAACTTGTTGCCCTGGGGTCCCTTGGCGGCCAAGGCATCAGCCTGCTCCTTGAGCAGACGAAGGGCGTACGCCTTGTCAACCTTCTTACCCTCGGAGGTCGTGACGCCGTGACGAGACCATTGCCAGAGTTGGCTGCGGGAGACCTCGGCTGTGGCGGCGTCCTCCATGAGGTAGTTGATGGGGATACATCCGACACCGCGGAGCCAGCCCTCCATATAGGAGAGACCGATGTTGAGGTTCTTGCGGATGCCGTCCTCCGTGATCTTGCCGGGGACGTTGGTGTTGAGGAGGTCGTTCGCGGTGATGTTGACGTCCTCGCGACGGACGTGCATTTGGTTAGGGGTGGGCATGTACTTGTTGAAGATCTCAGTGGCGATGGTTGCCAGGGCTGGGTGAGCTACCCATGTACCGTCGTGACCTGCACGAACTTCACGGAGCTTATCGGCGCGAACGTTTTCCATGGCCTTGTCGTTGGCCTCGGCGTTGTCTTTGATGGGAATCTGGGCAGCCATTCCACCCATGGCGTGGACACCGCGTTTGTGGCAGGTCTTGATGAGAAGCTTTACGTAGGCGTCCATGAAGGGCACGGTCATTGTGACGTCCGAGCGGTCAGGGAGGACGAAGTTGGGGTGCTGACGGAATTTCTTGATGAAAGAGAAGATGTAGTCCCAGCGACCGCAGTTGAGACCGGAGCTGTGGTCACGGAGTTCGTAGATAATCTCCTCCATCTCAAACGCAGCAGAGATGGTCTCAATCAGTACAGTACCTCTAATGGTACCGCGAGGAATGCCAATGTAGTCCTGGGCTAGGTTAAAGGCGTCGTTCCACAGCCGCGCCTCAAGGTGAGACTCCATCTTGGGGAGGTAGAAGTAAGGTCCGAACCCGCGGGCCACCAACTCCTTTGCATTGTGGAAGAAGTACAGGCCAAAGTCAAACAAACTGCCGGAAATGGGCTCGCCATCGACAGTAAAGTGCTTCTCGTCGAGGTGCCAGCCACGGGCGCGAGCAATCAAAGTAGGCAGGACCCGGTCTGTGCGAAGCTTGTACTCTTTATTGCCCTGCTTGAAGTCGACCTGACGTCGAACAGCATCGTACAGGTTAATTTGGCCGTTGATCATGTTGTCCCAGGTAGGGGCGCTGGAGTCTTCAAGCCGTTAGCGTCGCCTACAGTAGTATATAACAGAGACATACCCTCGAAATCAGCCATATAAGTCCAGACATCCGAGTTCAGCGCATTCACAACCATCTTCCGGTCGGTAGGACCAGTGATCTCGACACGGCGGTCAACCAGCCCGGGCGCTGGGGGAGCACCCTTCCAGCTGGGGTCATCGCGAATGTGCTTGGTCTCCGGGAGGAAGTCGGGGAGGTGGCCCTTGTCAATCTCGGCCTGGCGATCAACGCGGCGCTGGAGCAGGGCTTTGCGAGTAGGGTTGAAGGTGCGATGTAAGATGGCGAGGAAAGCACAAGCTTCCTTGGTGAGGATTTTGCGAGCGTCGTTGCTCACGGAGCCGAGGATGGCCACGTCCTTGAGCTGCACGTCGACCTGAGACATTGTAGCGTTCACTTATCCGAAGTATATGTGATGGAGAAGTGTTGCATCAAGGCTTTTAAAGAGAGAAAGTCAAGATAGAAGGATCCGGGGCAGAGCCTAGACCAGACTTATATATATGGATCGAGCCGATAACAGTCAGTTCGGCAGGAGCCATGGCGAATACGTCAGTGAGCAACGAACAACCGCGGTCCAATTGCGAGCGGTGATTGGGAGGAGCTTGAGGGACCCATGGAGCACGGGGAAGTCAGGCAGGAGGAGCAGGGTCGATAGGAATTGGGCCATTCAGACGGTGGAATTGTCGACTTCAGAGCGTCAGGATGAACGGATCTGCCCAATGCGGTAGTCGGTCACGGGACTTGTCCGCGGGAAAGTCACGGGAGCTGGACCCGACTCGGCCGATTGCGGAGCTCCCTTACTGCGATTGTGATACTTTAAAGTACATGGCTCCGCGGCACGTCGTCGCCCGATAAGCTCTCGCCCGATTGCTGACTCGATAGCATTAGCTACAGAGTATATCTGCAGTTGGAGGCAGTTCTATTTGTTCTATTGACCTTGTGAAATTTACAGATGTGCCGGACAGAGCTGTAGTCGACTACGGTTTATGGCACTGCCGAGGGGCAAAGTGGAAGGGAAACTCCCCGCACGCCCGAAGCTCCAGTTCTGAGCTCCCACCAGCCGCGGTTGATCGACTGCCACGCCTTACGGACGAATGGTGAAATATCCGCTGCTTCACCCTCCTCTACCGACTACTTCCGAAACCTGGCCCAATTATTGCTTTCAGTCATACCCGTCCAGAGAGAAAAATTCATTGAATGGCAGGGATAAGCCGGGTTTATTATATCTCGTCGCCAACAGTGATCGCTGAAGCAGCAAGCAGCGCCATCGCATGTGATATCATCATATCAAACACCCAACGAGCTATCTAGCATGTGATACGAATAGGAACATGGAATACAATTCTAGCTTCGGGTCAACCCCGGACTATGAGCTGAGTTACCTGATTTCGGGATCGCACGGGTCAACCTTACCCTGTGTGTCTTCCAAGGTTGATGTAACCGGTCAATCTAGACCGTTTCGATATATCGTCGCACCTCCCTACATCGAGTCAGCGTTGGGCATAAGCCGTTTGGAAATAGATAAGACGTACCAGTCCGTGACGGCTTCTTCCCACAAGCGCAGCTCGTGCTCGCGAGTACCGCCAAAATGCTCAACGAAAGCATCCCCAAAGACCTCCCGTGCGACACTGTCTTTGCGAGTAAACGTTGCGATTGCAGCCCCCAAGTTCTTAGCCAGTCGCGCTCCCTTGTCACTTTCACCTCCCATCTCCTCGCCCTTGGATAGCGGCGGAACGGGTATCTCGAGTTTCTTCTCAACACCCCGCCATCCCAACGCGACAATGGCTGCCAGTACGAAATGCGGGTTGGTGTCTGCCCCCGGCACACGGACCTCTAAGCGGGTGGCCTTTGCGCTCGCTGTTGGCGGCGTAATGAGGCGGATAGAGGCGGCCCGGTGCTCCAGACCCCAGGACACAGTAACCGGAGCCCAGAAGTTTTCCACTAAGCGTTTGTAGGAGTTGACGGTTGGCGCAAACATTGGCATGATGTCCGGGAGTCCTTCCAGAATGCCGGCCAGGAAGTACCGACCCAAGTCAGAGAGGTGAGCTACGTCCGGGTAAGGAGGGTTGGGGTCTGGAGTAGACCGGAAGAACGCATTCGTGCCATCGCTGTTTACCAGAGAGATATGCATATGGCCGCTGTTACCCGGTAAGCCCTCCCGCGGTTTCGCCATGAAGGATGGCGTAATGCCATGTTTTATGCCGACAGACTTGACAACGTATCTAGAGGGCATTGTCAGCATTTTAACCGGGCAAGGAGCCGAGACCTCACTTGAAGAGTCCCGCTTTATCCGCCATCTCCTTGGCTTCACCGAACTGTAAAGCCTAGAATGTCGTCAGCATGGACCGCGAATGAATTTCTAATGACCACCCACCGCTTCATAAACGCCCGGGCCACTCTCAGTGTGCCATCCCTCAATCTCGCACTTGAACTGTTCGCATGCGTCGAAGACACCGTAATAGTACTCTTGATTGTGGATCGGGCGCGTCAGGCTATATCCGAACATGCCCTCTGTGAGTGACGGCAGCGATTCGACGGGGTTCTCCTTTAGGTAGGAAGCCGTAGACGAGGCATTGCGATCGGGCGCAGCAAATTGATAAAACTCATATTCCGCTGAAAGAGACAACAAGAATCAGCATCCACCAACATGACGCGAATGTCACCACACTCACCTCCCGCCATCGCGCGATACCCCTTCGCCTCTGCCCTGCGCAGCGCCGACTTTAACAGACTCCGCGGACACGCAAATAGCGGCTCCTTGGTGTCCGGGTCGAAGAAAGTGATCAGAAAGAAGGGAACATTGTCCTCCCACGGTATGCGCCGGAAAGTGCTCAGATCAGGCTTGGCCAAGATATCGCGGTATCCGTTCTCCTTGTTGCTGATCCCGAGCTCTTTGAAGTATGTCCGATCGTGCATGTCCCAGCCGAATATGACAGAGCAAAAACCGAAGCCACCATCGACTACCGAGAGGAACTTCTTCTTGGAAACGAGCTTGCCCCGGAGCATGCCGTCGGCGTCGACGCCGGCTAGCTTTACCCGTGTGTCATTCTTGAGCACCTCGGCGACGTTATTCGACGTTACTTCTGTATCCGACATGGTTCAAATTCGGCGGCGGTGAAAACGAGTAGGAGAGTAGGAACGTGGTGCTGTATAATCTATCGGTGAGCAGCTGTAGCAGCTCGTGCGGTAGCGGAGGCGTATCGGACGGGTCGGAGGTGGCTGGGCTGGGGATTTTAGCCAAGTGAGTGGGAATCGTCTGCGAAACACTTGTTAGTGCTGACCATAATCGTGACGGGGACATTTTAGCTACCAGCTTTGCAAACTCACGCAGAGAGATGTTAATGTCAATGTGTTGTCCTCATCCCCGGGTCGGCGACTGTGGGCAGCGGAGCGGAGCTTATCTTAGATAAGTGCTCCTGCCCCGCACCAACCCAGTCATCCCTGTTTCCTCCTGGAGCTCCATCCCAGCTTCCAACATTACTCTTCAACAAATCTTCAGAATCCCCCTACACCTGTTACGAATCTCTAATACTCCTACCCGACAAAATTGAGCTGCAATGGCTGCCCCACGAGGTCGTCTTCAAGGCAAGAACGCCATCATCACTGGTGCCGCAGGGTAACCCTCCCACACACAAACCCCACGGACCAGATCTATGATTGTTAACTCAAACAGTGGCATCGGCCTTGAAACCAGTATTCTCTTTGCCCGCGAAGGCGCCAGCGTCCTAATGGCAGATATCTCCGCCCCAGCCCTCGAGAAAGCCATCGCCAAAGTCAAAGAGCTCGTCCCCGACGCCCCGCGCGTCGAAACAATCAAGTGCGATGTCTCCAAGGAATCCGAAGTGCAGGCCATGATCGAGTCCCAGGACTCCTGGGGTGGCACCGACGTGATCTTCAACAATGCTGGAATCATGCACGCCGACGACGCTGACGCCATCGATACTCCTGAGAAGATCTGGGACTTGACGCAGAACATCAACGTTAAGGGTGTCTGGTTTGGTTGCAAGCATGCGGTGCTCAGTCTGCGGAGGCACAAGAAGACTAAGGGAAGCATCATCAACACGGCGAGTGTGGTGGCCCTTGTTGGAAGTGCGACCCCGCAGCTGGCGTACACGGCGTCCAAGGGCGCTGTTTTGGCGCTGACCCGGGAATTGTCGATCGTGCACGCTAGGGAGGGTATCAGATTTAATGCTCTGTGCCCGGCGCCATTGAAGTATGATTGACTATATTCTTCCACTTCTGATCTGGTGACTAACGGATGTAGCACTCCCCTGCTGCAAGATTGGCTGGGTGATGACCAGGCCAAGCGCCACCGGCGCGAAGTACATTTCCCCATGGGACGGTTTGGTGAAGCGATTGAGCAGGCGCATGCCGTTGTTTTTCTGGCCAGCGATGAGAGCAGTTTTGTCAATGGCGCGGACTTTGTTGTTGACGGAGGCATGAGCAGGGTATGCCTAACACCTACCATTCAAGTGCATCAAACTAACGATAACAGGCATACGTAACTCCCGAAGGACCTCCCGCTGCAGCTCCCAAGAACCAGGGTCAGTAAACATCACTATAGGCCGAAAGGCTACTTGACGCGGGACTCTGCAGCTGTTTATGTCCTTTCTGGTGGATCTTTGCCTTTACTACGATAGACGGTTTGAGGTTCGAGTACGGGATAGGTAGACAAGCTGACTAGAATGGATTGATTTGCCCTCCAGAGGACTGTACCTCGTACTAGTCTAGTATATACCCAACAACACCGCCGCCCCAACCAATTCCAGCTCAAGGACATCCCGAGTCAGGGAAGTTGCAGCTATCACCACTTCCCCCAGTGATACTCACCCCACTGAAGGTAAAGTTCTCACAGCTCCCATCACCACAAAGAATATAGTAATCCTGCCCGTCACTATCACTCATCGTCCCCGTAACATCAGTAAAGCTAATCCCCGAGATGGTAACCTCATTCGTCGGCTCCCCAGTAGGACCCCCATTAAGGTAATCCTGCTGCACATCGATCCCGTAATCACTGATATTCTTGAGCGTAATGTTCTCATACTTGATGTTACTCACTTTCCCCGTCTCCCCCGAATTCGTCTTAATCCGGCACCCATTCTGCGAGTTCACCACCTGCGAATTGCTAAACACAACCCCGTCAACGGTATTATCGCTCTTCCCGCCAATCGACCCGATACTCAGACCGTGCCCGCCAGAGCAGTACATCCCGTCCACGGTGATGTTCGTCCCCGACGTCACTGCGACGCAGTCATCCTGGTTATACACGTTGCTATTGGAAAGCACAAAGTTCGTCGAAGACTTGATGTCGAATCCGTCGGAGTTGTGCGCTGCGGGATCGCCATCGCTGTTATCGTTTGGCTCGTCGCCAGCGCTGTTGTCCAAAGTCAGACCGGTCACTGTGAGATCCTCAGTGTTCTCGATGTCGAAGCAGTGCACGGGCCAGTTTTGGATGTTGAGGTTTGCGACTGTTGAGCTGTACAGGTGCTTTAATACTATGAAATGGTCGGGTCTGTTATACTTTGTTAGTATAGCAGAACTTAAAGGTTGGGGTGGCAGGGTGGCAGGGTGGCAGGTCGGAAAATGCAGGGCTTACTTGTCCGAACCACCGTTTGAGCCCTGCCCGTCCCAGTAGGCTTGCCCGTTACCGTCGATAACGTGGCCCTCTTCACCGGTGATGGTGATGTCCGTGCCAGAGATGACGATGGGGTCGAAGTCGCTGTCGGCTGTTTCGCCGAAGGTCTGGGGATGTCAATTAATGTCTTGATTTACCTGAAAGGGCAGAAGAGAAGGATGACATACGGTTCTCCCCGCAAAGATGACAGCAGCACCAGTCTGCAGATCCTGCAGGTCAATGGTACTCGAAGGGGGCGCGTAGAAATCAGACAAGAGGATGTTAGAGCAAGAAGCCACGGCCGACGACAGCGCACCGTACTCGGTCACCGTGCAAGTCGTGCCGCCGTTACCGGTAACAGCCACCGAGGAGGCCGCGGTAGGGGCCTGGGTGACGGAGGCAGAGGGTACGGCGGCAGATGTAGCGGCCTTGACCACGGCAGTCTGGAAGGTAATGGGCTTGCTGCTGGTCGAGGGCACAGAGACGGGGATGGTTGTTAAGCCCGCGTGTGCGCTGGCAGCAGGGGCAGTGGGAGTGAAAGCAGCGGCAGTGCTCGACGCTGGAGCTGGGGCTGTAGCTGTCGCGGGACCAAGGCAGCTGCAAGCGCTGGAGAGGTGTTTGATCTTGCCGTCGCAGGCAGAGACGAAGGCATCCGGCACGCCGGTGGTGAAGGTCACGGTGGTTGCCGTGAAGGTAGCGCAGAAGCTGGCGGCCTCGGCGGAGGAGACGGAGTAGACAGAGGCGCAGCTGTGGTTGGGGTCGTTGGGGTTGTTGCATGCCAGGGCAGCTGGAAGGAGTGGAAGGAGGAACGCACAGCGCTTCATTTTGAGAGTATATATAGTAAAGAATGAATGAATAGAAAACAGAGAAGAAAAAAGAATGAAAGTAGGACCAAGCCTTGCTTACTGAACAAACCCAGAGAAATCACCGGTGAAGATGCAGGTATTTATACAGTTCCAACAAGACCAAACTGCAAGCTCATACATAATCCCTCCGAGCATCCGGGCGATGACAATAGAGAACACAGCTGGAGCATAAGCGCCCGCGCAAGGTTCACGCAACGGAGCACAGATGAAACGGTTCACTTGTCCGAAATGCTTGACTCGATCATGGGTCCATTATTGGTGGAAACGGCAAAACAAGCCTCGCGGTCTGTGATGCCAATAAAGGCGTTCATTTTGATAGATTAATTTCATCTAGCGGGAATCTATCTGAAACCAGCCCTAACTCCGGTGCCGTCAGCATCTGCGGTTTCAGGCTCCAGTCTTCACGCTCTGGCCCAGTTCTCGTTCAGCACAGACATTTGACATGCTAAATTCAGCGACATATATACGAGAGTCATGCGGACAAGAATGCGAAGTGACTGCCAAATTCAGGAACTCGTATCTAAACATGAAAAAGCTTGCAAGATGATCCAGCAAGCTGAAACGCTAAGTTGGCTAGTTTCGACCGGACTCCTGAGACTCAGGATCATCGAGTGGAGTGACAACAATCTATTTTCGACTCGCTAAGATTGCTTGTGCAAGTGCTTGACGCACGGGAAGTGTCTAGGAAGCCGGCGACAAATTATGCTGGAAACAGCAGTTGGAGTGATATTATCAAAAGTAGCATTTTATTTTTCAAGTCAGGCAAGGTGGCCGAGTGGTTAAGGCGCAGCACTCGAATCATCCTCGATTAATGCTGTCTCTTCGGAGGCGAGAGTTCGAATCTCTTCCTTGTCGATCTTTTTTTCCCCATCCGTTCGTTATGTGTCTGCAACGGTGGTCAGCATCCCCATTTTTTACCGGGACGGACCACTTAGCAGTAAGCACGGTGAATCGGCTTCCCCAGGTCTGGGGCAGTGCACCCTGGAAACCGGATTGCGTGGTTCAACCTTGTCACGATGAGACCCTCGGCAATTCCATGACGCAAAGAACGGATGAGGGGAACGGCAAGAATCATGCGATCATCGGAGGATGGTATGATCGCCTCCCCGGCTTTTAAGCAGCTGCTTTGCTTGTCTTTTCGATATCTACTCAACATCAAAACAAGAAAAATCGATTACCAACGTTCAATCAATCTTACCCCAACCATATATATCCCCATGCACCCCGACATCTCCGCATCCCATCACCCGCAGCGGCCTCACCTCAAGCGCCCTGCTCCTCTCCCGCCCGTCCGCTTCAGGCGCTGGTATGTTTCGCATCTTTGCCGAACATCATCGCTTCTCTAACTGATTTTCGACTACAGGTCAATCCCTATCCTCGCGACCATCGCAATCGGTTACGGGTTCAGTCAATATGGCACAGTAATGAAGACGGATTCGCCTTATACGGACCAAGCGGCCGAGCAAGAGCGACTCCGGAAGAACGCACAGCTGATGGAGGCCTACGGCTATAAAGACAACGTGGACGATATTCAGAAGGCGATGGAAGTTTATGAGGTTCAGTGATCTGGCCCCAGATCTATTGGGTACTACTTGAAACATTGTCGGCGTTGAATTGGCGTTGGTGTTGATTGATCTCGGAGCATTCTTGCACTTGCATCTTCCTTACCTTGTCCAGCTGGTTCTGGCCAGGTCGAATTTCTTCATCATCTATCTTACGGGTCATGGTTTCGATTTTGAGAATTTGCGCATGGTTGGTGTTATTCCATATCTACTCAAATTTCGGAATACAATAAATTATATGATCATGATCTGCTTTTGTGGAGTCGAGAGGGAGTTCGGCCACAAACGCCTCGTACAAACTGCAATATCGACCACGGTTGAAAACTTCTGTCTTCCGGTCTTGTTTTCTTCGAGCCTTTTTAATCCCCCAGTCGATATTTGCTTATTGAGTAGCTTTTACTCCCATCCCATGTGCCTTGACTCCCCCACCAGCGCGAGAATTGCTTTTTCAGATAACATCCCAAAGATATATAGATCGATACGGAATGTCCAGCCGGAACAAATGCACCACGCACCCACGCCCACTCTCATTCGTAGCCCCGTCCAACTTCCGTGATGCAGGCAGCCGACTGGACCTGCCTGATCTGTTCGCGGTGATAGCCTCATTGGAAACCACGGTCGCGAGCCCCTTACTTGCTTTTGATCATCCGCATTCCGCCAAGGCAAGGTGATCACACGCCAGCCCTTATCTGAGAGGAGGAGGAGAACACGGCCATGGCCATGGGCACTTGAGGTATATTTATCTTTGCCTCCCCTCGCTCTTTCTTTTGTTTTCTAGCGCTACGCCCTCCATGCATCTCGCATTTGCAGCTCTACCTCTCGCTTTTTCTACCTCGTCTGTCCATCTTGTTGCCGGCTATGTCGCACAGTTTCAGTTGCGTGACGAGCGATGTGAGGAGACCACCGTAGCGATTCTGTAGGTTGTCTTTTGGTCATCGAGTGTGCAGAGCTAACGATCACAGTGGAGGTGGGATGGCCGGTGTTACTGCTGCGGTTTGTTTTCGACCTAGTGCTGTTAGATGATTGCGACTGATTCTCGCAGCAAGCATTGTCAGACAACTCGGTGTCGGATTTTGTTATCCTCGAATATAGAGATACACTCGGTGGCCGAGTATGGCATACCGACTTTGGACAAGATCCGAATGGGGAGCCGTACGTTATTGAGTATGGCGCGAACTGGGTATGCACTGTGGTTTCGATGCATGACTACTGCTAACCACACCAGATTCAAGGACTGGGATCTTCAAATATTGAGAATCCGGTTTGGCAGCTGGCGCAGAAATACCAACTCCAAAACACCTGGTCGGACTACGACTCGATTCTCACGTACAATGAGACCGGATACACTGATTACACTGATGTCCTCGACACATATAGCACGGCAAGACAGAAAGCATCCGAGCATGCCGGGCAAATTTTGAACGACAACTTCCAAGATATGACTGCTCGATCTGGTCTGGCACTTTCTGGCTGGAAGCCGCGCAGAGATGACATGACAGCACAGGCAGTGGAATGGTGGAACTGGGGTATGACACAGAACGAGGCAGCAGGCCCGTCCGTAGAATGATGAACTTACCCAAGCAGCACAGCTAACGCAAACTCCACAGATTGGGAGGGCGCCTACTCTCCAGAAACGAGCTCGTTCGTCTTTGGCGTCGCTGGAGAGAACCTGACGTTCAACCAGTTCGGCGACAGAAATAACCTCGTCATTGACCGGCGCGGATACAGCGCCATCATTCAAGGCGAGGCAGACACCTTCCTTGATCCTCACGATGCTCGAATCCGCCTCAACACCAAAGTCACCGGCATCGAACATTCCCCCAATGGAGTCACTATCCGCAACGCAGACGGAACCTGCCTCAGCGCAGCCTACGCCATCTGCACATTCTCCGTCGGTGTCCTCCAAAACGATGTCGTAGAATTCACCCCGCCTCTCCCCGAATGGAAGCAGACAGCAATCCACAAATTCAGCATGGGCACATACACCAAGATCTTCATGCAATTCAACGAAACATTCTGGCCCAACAACACCCAGTTCTTCCTATACGCGGACCCCACAACCCGCGGGTACTACCCCGTCTTCCAATCCCTCTCGAGCGAAGACTTCCTCCCAGACTCAAACATCATCTTCGTCACCGTCGTCGAAAGCCAAGCGTACCGCGTAGAACGCCAATCAGACGCCCAGACGCAGCGCGAGATCCTCGACGTCCTTCGTGCCATGTTCCCCGGTACAGACATCCCCGACCCCATTGCCTTTACATACCCGCGTTGGTCAACTGAGCCCTGGGCCTACGGGAGCTACTCCAATTGGCCTGTAGGAACAACGCTGGAAATGCACCAGAATCTGCGCGCCAATGTCGATCGTCTCTGGTTTGCAGGTGAGGCCACCAGCGCGCAGTACTTTGGGTTCCTGCACGGGGCGTGGTTCGAGGGGCGCGAGGCGGGTGAGCATGTTGCGGCCTTGGTGATGGGTGGGTGTGACGATGGTGAGACTGAGACTGAGGGTGAGAGTAAAAGTGAAGGCGGTGGCAAGGCATGTGGTGAAAGAACGCATTATGGGACTCTACACGGGACGAGCCCGATTAGTGCTTATACGGCGTTGAATGGGTGGGCGGTTAATAGTACTAGTATACAGGCGTAGTAGCTAGGTTATAAGAATGTTCTTTCTTATCCATGGGTCGTGGTTATGTTTGATTACCTACTTTCTGTGCTCTCTTTTACTAATCGAATTCCGTTAGGGTTGAGGTAGACCATAGTGTTACTACCTCTTATGATATATCATAAGACAAACCCAAGGGCCTTCTGCTAGCCTTCCTTCCCGCAAATTGCCCGTGAGGTCCCAAGTCGACACGGGAGCCACATCTGACCGTCGTCAACATCATTTCTGTCATCACCATCATCATTATCATCATCATCTATAGACCAGTTACCATAGCGAGTCAGTCGTTCTCTTGCTTGGAAGAGATGACCATATCATGTTGCGTCGATCACGATGAGTTGGCACTCCATTGGATCAAAAGGGTTCAAAATCGGGCTTGGGGAGGATTGGCAGGGTTGTTAGCCTCTTTCCAACATTAATGAAGCAAATTAGCAACTGGAAGATCGCGCAGCTGCTCTGGAAACCGACTGAGAGACTCCTTATTTGTCCAAGGAGATCTCGTTGGTGCTGTTTGGTACCTGCCCGTGCATTGCCCACGGCCATGCTTTAGTAAACAAGGGCAGGCTCCGCAAAAGAGAAGAGGGTCAAGTAAAAATGAAACAGTCATCAGCGCGAGGGAATAGCGATCATCGATTAGAGGGTGAAGGGATCGAGTTGTTGAATCAACCTCGAAACCAAGAGGCAGGGGGAAGGAAGAATGGAAGGAAGGATGTGGTGAGTGTTGAGTGTCGACCCGGAAGTGTTGACAGAACAACAATACTCTGTTTCGGTACAAATATTGCCAGAGGCGGCCTGCCTGGGTAGGACTTGGTGTGTGGACTACCACTGAGTGCAACCTTATCTATCTGGTGAATGGTCCACGCGGGCTTAGACCTGTACTAGTAGGCTGTAGCACCAGAGAGAGCACAAGGCCTCCTCTTCAGTGTACGGCGGGGAGCGAACGGGTAATAAGGATTGCCAGTTTGACAGATCAGAATTTACCCGGACCGGCGTCCTGGTGGCGCCTGCCTTGGCTAGCCGGGAGGTCTGCAACCCGAGTCGAGGGCTGTGTAAACAAACCCTGCAGGTGAACGAGGCTGAAACTCGCTTCAAGTAAGCCCGCCCACCGCCGCCCACTGGAAGCTCGAGGCCTTAGGAGCGTACTAAACCCCAGGTGAAAGGTGGGCGGTTCAAATTGATCTTGCTCTTGTTGTCTATACTGCAGGTTAGCATGTCTCGTGAACAAAATGGCCTCCCAGCTGATGGTCAAGCCTCTGAATACGAGTTAATTCCTCGAGATGCAAGCCCTCCACGAGCCGAGGAGCGCCAGGCAGCCCAATCACCCCCGGGCAGGATGACCCATATCTTGGACACATGGTTCTACGGAGTACTCGATGTTTTTCAGCCTCGCCTGCTTCATTGCAATTATCTGCATCCTGATGGTATATGGCGACAGACCCGCACTGGGCTTCTCCTACGGCCTGATTTTTAACGCAATCATCTCCCTGCTGTCTACGGCACCTAAGCCGTCGCTTCGTTCACAAAGACAGCTCTTACTACAAGCAACCAAACCGTGCTAGGCACCGTCTACAGAGCAGAAGTTCACGTTTCTGTCCGTTGGATCTGGATCCTGCTCCCCGCAGCACTGGTGATCTTGGGCATCTACTTTCTACTCTTGACGATCCTCACTAATAGACGACGGCGGTTACACCTGTGGAAAAGTTCCTTATTGGCGGTCCTGTACCACGGTCTAGATTATTTTGAAAGCGGAGAGAATGAGACCAACCCCAATTATGAGACTGTCAGTCAGATGGAGCGGGCTGCGCAGAATGTACAAGTGAGGTTGAAGAGGGTCGATCAACAGAGGGGTCTTGTGCTGAATCAATCTTGAAGACCATATTGATTCGATATTTAGCGTCATTGATTGTTTGCTTTTTCTTTGATAACATGATCTTAGTGTTGAGAATCCAAAGCATATATATATATATATAGAATAGATAGCTATACTTTAGTAAATTCCCCACAAGCCCGGTTGAGGTTGTTTTCCGCCTTACTTTCCTTCACCTACCAAGAGCCTGCAGAAAAGCAGGCTCTCCTGCATACCCAAATCACCCAAGTGTCTCCTCCCCATAACACGATCTCAAAAAGGGCTATCTCTCTCTCTCTCTTATAAATACCATACGGGACCAGCTTGAAAGATCCGTACTATGGTAGGGTTAACCTAGGCTCGGGAACAGATCTACTTTACCTCCAGAATGCTAAATAGCTACATAATTAAGCAAGCCCCTGATAAATAGGAAACTAATCCCAAGCCAGCAAGGTAGAATATTTATATTCCTTCCATGATCTACTTGCTAATAAATCGGAGCTCGGTAGGAGAATATTCGATGACCGATCCAATAGCGGGCTCTATCACAAGAGCCCAGGGCCGATCATCCCCACCTTCAGGAATGCGGAGACGAGCCGAGGATCAAGAACGGGTCACGGCTATTTTGTGCCTCCTCTTCACTTATATTTCTTTGATGTTCCTCGTTTCATGATCCAGTTACCTTTTCATGTTTGGTGGTAGTGAAGAAACCTTCCTACGGTCAAGATGGCTCTCGGTAGATATCCCCCGCCTCCACCAAAAACGAGCACCCTGCTAATTCCTCCAGCAACCGCCGCCACCCTGACGCTGGCCGCCTACCTGAATGGCAAATACCACATCGCCAAAGATCTCACCGGCATTCTTCAGCTCGCTTCCGCCTACCGCGGCCATGACCGAGCCGCCGCAAAAGGCCAATTAAACCCATGGCTGGTTTTCGAAACCACAGCGGAACAGTACCCCGACATGCTCGCCATCTGGTCACGCGAGGGGACATATTCGTACCGCGAGACGTATACGCGTGCCGCGCAGTACGGACACTTCTTTCTCTCGCGGGGCGTGAAAAAGGGCGAGCTTGTCGCGCTTTATTTGCAGAACCGACCGGAGTTTATGTTTGCTTGGTTGGGGTTGTGGAGTATTGGGTGTGCGCCGGCCACGGTCAATTATCATCTTAATGGGGATGCACTGGTGCATTGTTTGAGGATTGCGGGGGCCAAGGTTGTGCTTGTTGATGATGACCCCGGCTGTGTTGAGAGGATGGAAGGGGTCAAGGATGTGGTGAGCGGGGAGTTGGGGATGGAGGCTGTTGTTGTGGATGGAAGATTTGATGAGATCGTAAGAGGATTTCCAGAGACTGTGGCGGAGGATGGGAGGCTGGCGCTGGATACTCCCGGCGAACGCCCGAGTATCTTGTTGTATACGTCAGGGACAACCGGGATGCCGAAGGTATTCAGCTCCTTCTTGCATGCAGGCGAAGCTAACGTTCTAGGGCTGCGCATTCACCATGTCGCGACTATACCCAGGTCTCACCCTGCGCCGCCAAGGAACAGGCGACAAAGCTGGTCCCGACGGTGATAGATGGTACTCGTGCATGCCACTATACCACGGCACATCCGCAATGGCACTGATAATCTGCCTTACAACGGGTGTATCAATCGCCATCGGACGCAAGTTCAGTGTGCGGCAATTCTGGACCGACATTCGCGACTCTGACTCCACGGTTTTCGTATACGTCGGCGAGGCAGCGCGGTATTTGCTCGCTGCGCCGCCGTCAGAGCTCGATAAAGCACACCGTGTCCGCCTGATGTACGGCAACGGGTTGCGACCTGATGTCTGGGAGCGGTTTCGGGATCGCTTCAATGTGTCTGAGGTGGGCGAGTTCTTCAACAGTACCGAGGGCGTTTTCACGCTCTTCAACCATAACAAAGGTCCGTTTACGGCTGGGAGCGTGGGACACCACGGTCTGCTCCTTAGGCTGATGATGAACAATACCTATGTTCCTGTCGTCATTGATCCGAACACAGGGGATGTGCTGAGGGATCGTGATACGGGATTTGTTGTTCGTTCGCCGTATGAGGTTGGTGGGGAGATGCTGGTCAAGATTCCCAATAAAGAGGCGTTCCAGGGATACTGGGACAATGAGGAGGCGACGAATAAGAAGTATCTCCGCGACGCCTTCAAGAAGGGAGATTTGTACTATCGATCTGGTGATGCGCTGCGACGCTCGTCTGACGGGCGGTGGTACTTCCTCGATCGATTGGGCGATACATTCCGATGGAAGAGTGAAAACGTGTACGTCCCTGTCTCTCCGGCTCCAAGAATTCAGAAAAGTCCAAGCTAACGGATTTCATGGACCAGCGCAACAGCCGAAGTCTCCGAAATCTTAGGTTCCCACCCATCCATTGTCGAAGCGAACGTCTACGGCGTCAAAGTGCCCAACCACGAAGGTCGTGCGGGTTGCGCAGCCCTGCAACTGCGCTCAGGCACAGATGAGTCCGACCTCAACGACCTCGCTAGATTCGCGCGCTCCCGCCTGCCCAAGTATGCTGTGCCTGTGTTCCTGCGAATTGTGCAAGACTCGACGCATACGGATAATCATAAGCAAGGGAAAGTGGGGTTGCGTGACGAAGGGGTTGATCCGGGCAAGACTGGGACGAAGGTAAAGGAGGGGAAGGAGGACAAATTTTTGTGGTTGGAGCCAAGCAGTGATCAGTATAGAGAGTTTGGGGAGGATGACTGGAGGGGCATTGTTGCGGGGAAGGTTCGGTTGTAGATACCTTAGGCTTGTTTGGGCGCTGACAACGATCGATGGCTACACATACTCTGCATGAATGAGGTATAGGCTCTATACTCTAGTCTATTGAACTAAACTAACTAATTGATTGCAAGCTACGTAACATAAAGAGTATCCCATCATATCATAACGAAAATCCAGGGCGTTGAACTAGGTGTTTTATTTTTTCAGCCCAAGCAAGTTAATGCTCTTCGGACGCTCAATCGGGAGACCCAGAGCACGGTCCCAAACCAGCTGAACGAGCGGTCCCAGCGCACGGCTGACACCGAAGGTAACGGTGTAGTAGAGCGGCTGTTGGAAACCGTAGTGGTAGAACAGCACGCCCGAGGCAGCGTCCACATTGGGGTGTGGGTTCTTGGTCTGTAAATGACTTGTTAGCTGCAAAAGAAAACCAATGTGAGGAAAGATGAGAGATTCGAGGTTACTGTACCTTTCCATGCTCAGTAAGAACACCAGGGGCAATCTCTGAGTTCTTCTTCACTAGCTGGAAGACAGGGTTGGCAAGGACATCTGGCCGCGTGTCGGCAAAGTCCATTAGGGCTTGGAAGCGTGGGTCTGGCTTGCGGAGAACACCGTGCCCATACCCAGGTACGACGCGGCCAGATTTGAGGGTATCCCAGAGGTAAGTGCGGACGTCCTCATCAGTGAACTTGGTTCCAATCTTGTCCTGCATGGCAAGGATCCAGCGCAGGACTTCTTGCGCCGCCAAGCCGTGCAGCGGACCTGCAAGACCGAGCAGGCCGGCAGAGTAACTCAAGAACGGATCGCTGAGAGCCGATCCGACAAGGTGCGTCGCATGAGCGGAGACATTGCCGCCCTCATGGTCACCGTGAAGAGCGAGATAGAGGCGAAGGAGGTCATGGAAGTCGGCGTTCTGAGAACCGCCCTTACTCAGGAGCTCGGCGAAGTTGTAGGACCAATCCTGCGCCGGATCAAGCTTCTGCCGGCCTACGATGTCGATTTCATCCGGACGGAAGACGAGAGCTGCAACACGGGGAATTTTGGCTAGAAGCGAAAGAGCGTCGTCGAAGGTCGGCTCCCAGTAATCGGCTTTGTTAATACCCTTTTCATAGAGCTTCGCGAATTTCGACTCGGTGTTCAGCGCCGCAGTGATAATGGAAATCTGCGTCATGGGGTGCATGTGACGAGGGAACGACTTCGCCAGATCGAGGATGTGGTCTGGCAGGTGCGAGTCCTCGGCTAACTGCCGAGACAGGGCGCGAATTTGGCTTGTTGAGGGGACCTCGCCGGTGAGGAGCAGCCAGAACATGGCCTCTGGAAGCATCTCTGTACCCGTTGGGCCCTTGGGGAGCTCCTTCTGGCAGTCCTTGATGGTCTTGCCATGGAAACGGATACCCTCGTCGGCATCGAGAACGGAGCCTTCCCAGAGCATGCTCTTGAGGCCGCGCATGCCACCAATGACATTTGAGACTTTGACCTCGCCAATGGTTTCGTCCCCTTGCTTCTTGACCTCGGCGAGAAGTTCACGTTTGGCGGGGATGACGGCCTTGAGGGCGGATTTGAGGTCTGGTTCGGTGGCATAGCCGCGGCGAGAAATTGCCTATCGAGTTCAAGAAGTTAGCGCAGTTCAATGACCTACCTTTCGTTTGGTTGGGTGGATGGTAACATACCTGGGCGAGCCTAGGGGCAAGGCGGGCGGTGCGGAGAGGGAGAGCCATCTTCAAGGGGTGAATCGTTCACAAGTGAGCTTAGGAGAAGAGTTAGGAGTGCGAGGAGAGAGGTTTGGAGAGTAATTGAAGGCTTTGAAGGTGGAAGAGGAAAGAGAAAAAAAGTTAGGAAAGGGAATGAGGTGAGGGTGTTAAGGGACGCTCAGAGGTGGTGAAATGGCCCGGTTGGCCGCGGAGGAGAATGCAACCGGCCGAGGCTGTCTCCGGCACATGAATTGCAACCATGCGTCCGATTTACGGAGAGATTTTGTTCTATCTTATCATGATCTCTGTCAATGGCTTCTACACTACTATATATGCAGTTTAAAAATGGGTTTTCTCCCTTCGTGTTGACTGAATTGCTGCTGTTATGCCTGTTATCGCTCGGTTATCACATTGAGGGGTTCGGCAACTACGGGGTAAGTAAGAGTATGGGGTACGAGTACAGCGAGACAGATCAAAACACAAGCGATTCTATTATGAGTCCAACATTTGGATGGATGCAGCTCGTTATAAGAAACATTTTATCAAAGGTTTCAAAATGATTCAGTTAGCAATAATGATAACAGGGTGTAAGATGCAGTATGATCAGTGAGGGCGTGCGGGGTAACCCAAAAGCGGAAAGGCTTATGACGGGGTACTTTGCCTTAGGAATCAGGCTGTAAGACACAGCCACATAGCAGCCCCAAGGCCGCCACCCTCCGCTGTCCGAGCGCCTGATTGGGCACTCAGATTTTTCTACTTTTGCAGCCTGATTGGCCGATAATTTAAGCCGCGGCTGCCTCAGGCGAAAATTTCTTTATCGCCTGGAAATTTTCCCAGTTCCCCCTCCATCAATCTCACTCTCATCATTCTCTCCCTGGTTTTCGGGAGCTTCGCGTTTTCTCTTGTCTTTCTTGGGTTTCTTTACTGTGTTCTATTTCTTAATTTCTGGTTTTATTGTGTTTGATACCCAAAAGTTCAACGACTGCATTCGCATAGCCTGTCAGTGTGGCCCTCGCTCAGTGCCCCCTCTGGTCGCAGACTAACAAAGCAAAGATAGAAGATAGAAACGTGCAAGAGAATGCCGCATCTCGAACCCGCTCCAGCCATGCCTACTGTCGTCGCAAAATCTTCTTCGGTCGTTCCTCCTACCCCGGAGGAAGTCTCTTCCTTTCTGCACACCATTTTCAACGCCGAAACTTCTCAGCAGTCGCTTGATGCCTCATATGGCCTAGCGAACCTCCTTATCCAGAGCGTTGGCCCGTTTTCTTTCTACACCTACGATTTTATTCTCCCCGAGATCAAGAAAGCTGCTCTCGACAAGAAAAATGGCGCTAAACGCGAGAGTTCGATGTTGATCCTCGGCGCTTTGCTCGAACGGTTTCCTCCGGCTCACCCTCTGGGTGAAGTCGTTTTCCTCCTCCAAGATGGCGGTGTCATCAACTTGGCCCTCGACTCCCTGGCCGATAAGGGTGCTGTTGTCCGTGAAGCCGCTCAGTACGCCATCGATGCGCTGTACGCCGCTCTCAAGCCAGAAGCCAAGGTCAATGCGCTACTCCCTGCCATCTCCAGTTATTTGAGCCGCGGAACCGGCAAGTGGCAGGGTTTCGTCGGCGCCTACTCTCTCATTGAGAAGATGGCTCTTGAGGCACAGATGGGTTCTGGAACCAAGGAACAAGAGCTGGAGAAGGATGTCCTCCGAGAGGCCATGGGCAAGACCTTGAAGGACCTCATTCCTCTGGTGGAATCAGGTATGCACGACCTCAAGAACGAAGTTGTCAAGCGTGCCTGCAAGGCCATGAACGCTGTCACCACACTCCTGTCCAACGACGATGTCGAGCCCCGCATTCCCTTGCTCATCAAGACCATGGAGCAACCCTCTGAACAGACTCTGCAGAAGGCTATCCATGCCTTGTCGCAGACGACCTTCGTCGCCATCGTTACTTCTCCCGTCTTGGCTCTGCTTACTCCTCTGCTTGAGCGTTCGCTCAACTCCCCCAATACCCCTCAGGAGACTCTGCGCCAAACAGTTGTCGTCGTGGAGAACCTGACAAAGCTTGTTCACGACCCAGCCGAGGCTCGTACTTTCTTGCCCAAGCTCAAGCCTGGTGTCCAAGCCGTCAAGGACCGTGCTTCGCTTCCTGAGGTCCGAGAGCTTGCCACCCGCGCTATGGATGTCATGGAAAAGGCCATGGCCGACAAGGACATTGCTGCCGGATCCATTGCCAAGGTTAATCCGGATGAGGTCCTTGCTGTTCTCAACGCCAAGATTCAGGAAAATGGCGGTCTCGTCCGCCCTGAGGCTGCGACCCTTTTCGAGCTCGGCAAGACCTATGTCGCTGAGATGGTTCGTGAAGACGTTAACTGCCGCCTCCATGACCGTATTCCTGCATGCGTGGCCCCGTACCTTCGCGGCCTAGTTGCCGATGACAAGCATGACGAAATTGCCGCTGCTCTCCACACACACTATGTCCAGGAGGATGAGCGCAAGTTTGGCAAGCCTATCCCTGACGACCCCAACGAGGTGGAAATTGTCAACGCCAACTTCTCGCTGGCTTACGGTGGTATGCTTCTGCTGTCCCACACCAATCTCCGTCTTCTGAAGGGTCACCGTTATGGTCTCTGCGGCCGTAACGGAGCTGGAAAGTCGACCCTCATGCGCAGCATTGCCAATGAAAAGCTCGAAGGCTTCCCTCCCCAGGACCAGGTCCGGACCTGCTTCGTTGAACACAACCAAGGAGAGGATGCCGACTTGACCATTTTTGAATTCGTCAAGAAAGATCCCAAGATTGCCGCAGAGGGTGATGATCACATTCGCGAAGTTTTGGTCGAGTTTGGTTTCACCGATGGTCCTGAAGGCCGCCAGTCCCAGGCAGTGGGCTCCTTGTCTGGTGGTTGGAAGATGAAGCTGGCTTTGGCTCGCGCCATGCTTCTGAAGGCCGATGTGCTTTTGCTTGACGAACCTACTAACCACTTGGATGTCGCCAACGTCAAATGGCTGCAAGAGTATCTCAAGAAGCACACTGATATCACCAGTCTGATTGTTTCTCACGATTCTGGTTTCTTGGATGAGGTCTGTACGGACATCTACCATTACGAACAAAAGAAGCTGGTCTGCTACAAGGGAAATCTGGCAGAGTAAGTACCTGCAATCCTAGATTAAGGACTGAACTAACCCGAGCAGTTTCGTCAAGGTCAAGCCTGAGGGAAAGAGTTACTACACCCTATCCGCATCCAATGTCCAATTCAAGTTCCCCCCTCCCGGTATCCTCTCTGGTATCAAGTCCAACACGCGTTCGATTCTCCGGATGACCAACTGCTCCTACACTTATCCCGGTGCCAGCAAGCCGTCTCTGACCGATGCGTCCTTGTCGCTTACTCTGTCCTCCCGTGTTGCCATTATCGGAGGAAACGGTGCTGGAAAGTCAACTTTTATCAAGATGTTGACCGGTGAAACCATCCCGCAGTCCGGAAAGGTGGAGAAGCACCCTAACCTGCGTATTGGTTACATCAAGCAGCACGCGTTGGAGCACGTTGAGATGCACTTGGAAAAGACTCCTAGCCAGTACCTGCAGTGGCGTTACGCCAACGGAGACGATCGCGAGGTCTTCATGAAGCAGACCCGTATTCTAACCGACGAGGACAAGGCACAGCTGGAGAAGCCGGTTGATCTCGGTGACGGCCGCGGTCCCCGTCGCATCGAGACTCTCATCGGTCGACAGAAGTGGAAGAAGTCCTTCCAATACGAAGTGTACGTACAATAACACATTACATATGAGTTCAAAGCACTGACAAGAACAGGAAATGGGTTGGCCTCCTCCCCAAGCACAACACCATGATCTCCCGCGAGACCCTTCTCGACCTCGGCTTCTTCAAGATGGTCCAAGAGTTCGACGATCACGAGGCATCGCGCGAAGGTCTCGGTTTCCGTGTCCTCGAACCAAAGGTCATCTCCAAGCACTTCGAAGACGTCGGTCTTGACCCCGAAATCGCCAATCACAACGAGATCTCCGGTCTCTCCGGTGGTCAAAAGGTCAAGGTCGTCCTTGCTGGAGCCATGTGGAACAACCCTCACTTGCTCGTGCTCGACGAGCCCACTAACTTCTTGGACCGCGACTCGCTCGGTGGTCTTGCCGTCGCCATCCGCGACTTCAAGGGCGGTGTCGTCATGATTTCTCACAACGAGGAGTTCGTCGGCGCCCTCTGCCCGGAACAACTGCACATTGCCGACGGCCGCGTTGTTGCCCGCACCAACGCCGCTATCTCCCTTGACCGCTTCGAAGACAGTGGCGCCTCCACCCCCAACCCCGGCAGCACGGCTGCCAGCTCCGTGGCTAACAGCGCCGCCGCGTCAGCCGTCAACTCCGGCGCCGAAGACCAAGGCGAGCTCAAGTTCAAGGCGCGCAAGAAGAAGAAGATGACTCGTGCGCAGCTAAAGGAGCGTGAGGCCCGTCGTCGTCTTCGCCACATTGAGTGGCTTAACAGTCCCAAGGGCACTCCCAAGCCTCCTGACACTGATGACGAGGCTGAATAAGCTACTTGTTCCCATTGCTTCATGATGCATAATGATTCACTTAATGTTCTGGGATAGACGGTGTTTGCTTGCTTGAGTCTTGTATATACCTATAGACTTAGTGTTCCTTCTTGCTTCTGAGCTCGCTGAAATCTACTGTTTGGTTCTTGTTCAATTTTTCATTCTCGATCATACCATGCAAACGCCTGCGCTCCGAGGTTCCAACCCCCGATTAGCCGTCCCTACTTAGACGCAGGCATATAAACACTCATCTCAAACCCATTCGTAAACGGCAGCGTCATATTCCTGAATCCGCTCTCAGGATCCCTTAAGTAACCCAGTAAATCCGCATACCCCTTCGCACCGGAGATCGTATTATCAGTGAGCACCACAGCCCCAGGTCGAAAGTGTGGCTGGACAAGTTTGAGCGTTGGGAGGGCCAGCGGCGACCAGACTGCATCCATTTAGAAAACGCTCTCTCAAGTGGTAAGGAGGAGGAAAGGCAGGAAGGAAAGAAGAACTTACTATCAAGCAACAACAAATCCACCCCGTAACTCGGTAAGTTGCTCTTCAGCGTCTCGAGCAAATCACCCACCCGCAAATCAATTTGGTCGCCAACAACCTTCCCACATTGAGCCCAATAACCCTTCGCAACATCGGCCTTGGAAACTTCCTTCTCCGTCGCGATGACGGTCCCGGATCTCCCAGTAAGGGACTTAACCTTACCCACCGCGAGGGCTAGGTAAATCGTGCTTACGCCAAAGGATGTTCCTGCCTCGATGACGTTCGTTGCCGACATGGCTGTGATGAGCTGGTATGTGAAGGCGCATTTGTCGGCGTCGAGGGCGATGAATTTGTCGAGCATGAGGGCGTCGAAGGCATTGCGGGCTGAGGATGAAGATTCCGAGGTCTCGTTTGAGAGGTTGTTGTTTAGATCGGCTACGAGGTCGGTGGAGAAGATCTTTCCGCCGCTTGAGGGCTTGGAGAGGGTGGCTTCTTGCTCGAGGGACCGTTTGTGGAGCGTGTCGAGGAGGGTGAGGATGTGCTGGGGCGCATCGATGGGGTTTGGGGTTGGGGTTGTCATGGTGCCTGGGTTTGTATAGAAGTAGAGCATGCGGAGTGGGGTGTTTAAACGAAGTGAAGTGAGGTTCTGATATGGTTGCTTGCTTTAAGGCCAAGCTTGAAGCTAGAAATGCTGAGCGGTGGGTCTACTCCAGGCTCCAGATGTAATCATGCAAGATGTGAGTCATGCCTCCGAACTACTGGAGAACCTGAGGTTGCAGAGTGAGTACTTCGTGTTCAAGCTCCGCAATACCCGCTAGCCACCTGGCAAGTTACACACGCCTGGTGATGATCAGTAGTCAAGCCTGCGGAAGTGAGCGGCTCACACGAGGCCACTCCCGATTAGCCGCGGGGAGGGCTGGATAGGCAGAAAGAATACCCTATCCACAGCCCCTCGGATATTATTCCGGACTATTTGATATATCTTCCCTTCTGCTTCTTCGACTCACTTTCTTTCCTTGCATTTGTGTATTACTCGTCCCTCGAAATCGTGCCGCTGTCTTTGACTATGGTACGATACGAGTATACATAATACTGCGGTGGCTCGTGTGTGCGACACTCATGAAGCAAACCACTCAACCATCTGGGTCCCCGGTTGATAGGGGAGGAAGATGATGTTGTTGATTCCCACTTCTTTTAAACCTTTTTTTTGGTTTTTTTTGTACACGAGTCTGATTCACCGCAAATGTGCTGCAGTGGTTGGCATTGCGCTTGACGGCAACAAGCCTGCGCTTCAAACCTCCGGGATGCAGGATTTACGGTGGCTATTGATGTATGAGACCTTGTCGCTCAACGGGTGCATTGATTGGCACGAGATGGCCATTGGATTCAGCTCAGAGAATTTGTGCGGTGACTGCACGACAAAGACGCCCTGTCAGTCGAAGGATATCACTGATGTTATAGAGGCTATTTATGGGCTTACTTGCCTGAAGTTCGATGCTGTGCGTGCGGCAGATGACTAGAGGAGAGGATCAAAGCAGAGACTGTTATTATGTCGGAGGCTGGAAAAAGGCATTGGGAGAGAAGGAGTGAGCAAACGGTGACCATCTTCCCCGTTACCTGACGCAGGGGACAACCAGGCAACCATCGACGACCATCGAGAACATCTCACTATCACCACCCCCACCTCAACGTTCTCATACCTTTTCTCCCGGCCGAGTCTATGATCTGGGGCTGTTGAATCTGCCTGACAGGGATGCAGCAGCGGCCAATTCATTACTCGAAACTCCAGACCGGGTGGGTAGTACTCAACGCATCCCGATCACACCCGAGCCCAGCATTGTGTTATCTGTCAATTCATCCTTCGCGATTGCGCCATTACGGCCGAAAGCTGGCCAGTCCAGTCTCTTCGCTTTGGCCTGCGACCTGCGAGTCATTCGTACGGGACCAGACACGGCTCGCTGCCACAACAGCAAATCTCGTCCTGTGTCTTTGTGCTCCCTTCGCGCGGGGAAGGCTCTAAATGGCAAAGCCGGCAGGTACTTCTAATCCCGGTCTCGGCACACCTCAGCAAAACCAATCGAAGGCGACGGAACGTTGATTGCCAGGACACCAAGAAAGGCCTCTTGACTAGGGGATGCATCCTCTTGTAAGATGCATTGTTGAATAAGTCGGCTTTATGACCATGTGCGGCTAACAGTTACGTACCATTATTTAGTTTAGAGCCGTTGAGAGAAGTCCCCATGTGGACTTTCCCCAGATTCCTTCCCCGGGGAGTTCTTGGCTCCGCTGCTATGGAGTATCTCCGAATGGCTCGAACGCTCCTCTCTCTATGCCAAGGACATCATTCAAATAATGCGGATCCCACTTCTGGAGCCGAATTGAAAATACGCCGGACAGGATGCGATTTCAAAAATCCCGCATGATAGGTTTTTGCTTGGCGACATCGTGTTTTCGTGGTTCCAAGACGACGGGCACATTTGGCATCAGCCACAAAGCAAAGCAAAGTTAATTCATCAGAGGGGACCAAGGAGAGGATATAGCTTGTTGGCGGAGGTAACTTCCCCCTTTATCGGACATGTTGTGTCCGCATGGCTTTATTTCGGGCTGGCCGTCAGCCAAGCACGTCAACGAGGCTGTGCGCTCTTGGAAAGGTCGAGATCGCCTTTCTTGGTTCCATACAACCTTCGAGAGCTCTGCGTCCTTCCCCTCCTCAAGAGCCTACTTCACCCGAAGTCGTATATTGACTGGCCGGACCCGCTCAAGACTTGCTGGGCATGGCGACAGTTGGACCCTTACGTTTCATTGGGTGTCGTTCGCTTGCGTCTGAATCTTGAGCCTAGTATCTCGAAGAGTCTGACTGAACTGGGGCAAATCGCTTTCATGCGGGGTGACATGTCCGGGGCAAGCGAGACACCCCTGCTAGTCGGGATTCTGTCGCGAGAGCACAGATAGTAGAAAGGAAGCGAGGGGGAAAAGATATAAAGAGCCAGCCTCTCAGACAGACCCGAGGAGAGGCGCGATATTCAATCGCTTTCTGATCGTTCTTTGCCTTCTTCTTCCTCTCTCTATTCAATTGCGACACCATGTCTGAGAAAAAGATCTCGCCAGAAATCGGTGACGAAAAGCCTGAGGCTTTGCACCGCGAAGATACCATCGAGCAGGAAAAAGAGAAGCAGCAGGATGTTACTGACTACTCTGGAGCACACAAGAAGACCGACCCTGTTGAGATTCGGTTGGTGCGCAAACTCGATATCTGGATTATGCCCATACTCTGGTTGATGTATTGGCTGAACTACCTCGATCGAAATGCCATTGCCCTGGCCAGGCTGAACGACTTGGAAGAGGATCTGAATCTCTCCTCGTCCCAGTACCAGACCTGCGTCTCTATCCTGTTTGTTGGATACATCTTGGGGCAGGTTCCAAGCAGTAAGGATTTCCCGTGTGACCAAGGAGCAGGCTAGGACTGACTCGAAACAGATATGTTGATCACCCGCATAAGGCCCTCATGGTACATGTCTATCGCAATGGGTGCATGGGCTGTAGTCAGTGCGCTCACTGCTCTGGCCAAAGGCTACACTGGGCTTGTACTAGTCCGTTTCTTCCTTGGTATCACAGAAGCTCCGTACTACCCCGGCGCCTTGTACATGCTTTCTATTTTCTACACTCGAAAAGAGATCGCAACCCGCATCTCCGTCCTCTATACCGGCAACATCCTCGCCACGGCCTTTGCCGGCCTCATCGCTGCCGGCGTCTTCGAGGGTATGGACGACCTCGCTGGTATCGCCGGCTGGCAATGGCTCTTTATTCTCCAGGGCGCCGTCACCTTCGTCGTTGCCGTTGGTGCTGTTTTTGTATTACCCGACGACCCTCTCAACACGCGATGGCTCACTGAGGACGAACGCCAACTCGCTCATGCACGCATCCTTGCTGACACCGTTGGTGCCCGCCACCAGACAAGCACCTTCAGCGGGGTAAAGGAGGCCGCCCGCGATCCTCGCATCTGGCTGTTTGCTTTTATGCAGCACATGCACCTTGCGGCCAATGGGTTCAAGAACTTCTTCCCCACCGCTGTTGAGACTCTCGGCTTCAACACGACAATTACACTTGTTCTTACGTGCCCACCGTACCTCATTGCAGGCATTATCTCGGTTTTCTGGTCCTGGAGCTCTGGTCGCTTCAATGAACGGACCTGGCATATTACCGCGGCCAAGGCCGTTGCAATTTTCGGTTTCGTGCTTGGTTGCGCAACACTGAATACCGGCGCTCGATATTTTGCTATGTGTGTGTTTGCAATTGGAACCTATGCTGGTATATTCTCCTCTAGTTCTTGCCGATACAGGGCTAACCAAAACTCTATAGTCAACTCCATCGTCCTGGGTTGGGTCTCGAGTACATGCGGTCAAACAAAAGAGAAAAAAGCATCGGCCCTAGCCATCGTCAACACCTGCGCCAATATCTCCTTCATTTGGACTCCGGTATATTTCCTTTCCATCTTCTCGCTGAACTTCCCATAACAGAGAAATAAATATCTGGTGTTAACACAATCTTTGCAGTATCTCTGGCCAACCTCCGACGAACCTCGTTACACGATTGCAATGTCGTCCAGCGCTGCATTCTCGTTTGCTACTGCCGCCGGTGCCTGGGTCATGAGGTTTTGGCTTATGCGCATGAACCGGAAAATCAGGCAGAGTAATGATGAGTCGGTGCTTTACTATGCTTACTAGGCGGTTATCCTGTTCTATCTCTTAGTGGGATTGGTTGGTTATGCTTATGATATATGATTAGGTCTAGGACTGGAAGAGATCTTATTAGTATCTCTTATCATGGAGGAGTTACAATTGTTATGAGACTATGACAGCATAATCTATGGAGAAATGAAAACACCTCTGTGAAGAAATTTTCGAGAAGGACAAGACATGGTCGAAACTGTAAATGACATTCACGTATGACATTAGATACTATTGGAGAAATGTCTCCGAAGCGGACAACTATAATATCAGACACCTGAGCGACGAACACCCCGAAGGGAAAAACCCTCTTCGTGACCAGCACCCCAAACCCGAAGTACCCAACACCAAGAAGTAAAAAACCCCCAGAAGTATCCATCCACACCCTTTAGTAAACGACACAAAACACACAAAAGAGAAAAAGGACATGCATCAACCAACAGAAACACCATCTAAACCCAATAACCAAACCATAACTCAATCGACACAAAACCAGTTCAACAAAATACACAACTCAAGCCATATCAAACCCCCTCACCATCCCAATGCGACTGATAAACGGACCATCAGGTCTGAAGCTGATATCGAGTCCGGCCAAGCGTCGTCCGGAACAAAAGCAGGCCGGGCCATTGCTATCGTTATCAACAAGGACCGGGGACGGTACGTACTCTACACCGGGAGCTTTGACGCCTAGGGTTAGGACGTGTTCGAGATTGGTGGTGAACTGGGACAGATGCCGTTAGTATGCTTCTGACATTGGACTGGAGCGGAAGAGGGAGATGCAAAGAGGTAGGTAGTGTAGTCAACTCTAAAATGCAAGCGGAACAAATCTGGCGGGAAAAAAATGATGAGGACCATATTCACCTGCATCACTTTATAAGCGCTATTTCCAGATTTAGGCGTGTCGATAGTGATCCGGACGATTTTCTCGCTTTTGCTGGTATCGAAGTGAATACGGTGTTCCGGCTTCTCAGAACAAACAGACTCATGGTTTCTTGGGTCTCCGACGTATTGCTGGGACTGGTCTGCAAACTGGAACAAAAGCCCTCCGAATGGTTCCTGCTCACCACGAGGGTAGAACGCGCGAATGAAATGGAGCTGTGTCTGGAGTGAGACGTACACAGTATTAGTGGTCTGAACATGAGATAAGAAATCGCGCTTGAAGACCCGGCCGGCATTGTTGACGAGTACTTGTGCATCCCTAGCGCGTATTCTATCATGAATCGCCTGACAACAGTTCCAGATGCGACGATTATTCTTCAATGCGAACCATTTAGGCTGGCTGGGCCTGAGAAATAGTCCGTCCGGCGGCGGCTTGGAAGCTTTATCGAGCGAATCTATGAGATCATAGTAATTGATTGGATGATGTTCTGGAACCCTCGCCAACATTTGAGGAATTTCAGTGCCACGGATCCAGCGATGATGCTCAAGCCGAGATTTCCAGAAGCCGTTGGGGAGGGACCGAGCTGTGGTGTTAAAGCTGGGACTTGCGATGGAAAGATTGATCACGCTCGTGGACGGGAGAAGCTCTAGGATCATGTGGCGGATCTCTAGGGGGAAACCTCCGAAGCAATCTTGGGGACGAGTGCGTGATTTCTCGGGTCCCCAGATAGGGCTGCCTTGTTTGATGACTTTGGCGCGGGTTGCGTGGTTGATGAATTGGCGGAATTTGATTTGTTTTAAGGGATTCGTGACGAGCCACTGTATGGGAGAGACAGACAGATTTATTTAGCCAGGCTTCAACACAGGGGCGACATAATCCCGCATATTGTGCGCCATTTCAGGTTGTGTAGGGTAGGGTAGGCATACCTCAGCTCCGGCCTGCGCCCTCCACCCAGCTCGAGTTTGCCATTCATCAGAGCCACCGTATGACCTGGGGTCCTTCCAGTCGATCATGTTGATACCTTCCTCCTTTGGTGAAGCTTTCATGGTATCAAAGAGGGTTTCTAGTCGCAGTGGTTGGTCTGCAGGTGCAGAGGTGCGAAGGATCTGGAAGCAGGCATCGTGTACAAGGAATCCGTCTGCGCTCGGATTCGAATGAGCTGCGGCAAAACCGTTGAACTTCAGTCCTCGTGTGTCACTATACTTTCCCTACCTGTTGTATGAGCAAAACGACGCCAAAGGTTGTTCGAGCGATATACTCACAGTTTTGGTTACGAAAACAGACCATTCACCTTCTGATATGGGGTATCCCCTTTGACCTGGCTTCTTCATTCCGATCAAAACGACACCATCAAGCCACTGATCTAAAACTCAGCCTTTGTTGCAAGATAGCCTATTTAAAGAAAGAGCCACTTACTTTTACATCCCCCTCTGGGAGATCCCAACTGATGTAGCCAAATTGAGTTGCGCACTCGGAATCGTGGTAGGCAGGGTCCATGCCTCCCGGATCGTCTTCTTCGTCGAAATCGCTATCCAGCTCAAAATAGTCCCTACAGTCACATACATCATCCCAAAGACGAGTACGAGAATCGCTTTTGGCGGCCATAGAAGCTCTCCGTAGATTCAGGGAGTTCAGAGGACCTCCGCAGATATTGCAGTATGAGGGACCCCCATCGCTGGCCATGGTTGCTGAAAAGTCTGGCGTTGTGGGAGAAGGAAGGAAGAGCCGTCGAGACGAGGGAGGAGGGGGGTCGCTTTAAGCTTGAGGTGGACATTGGGTGGAAGAAAATTCTGGTGTGAGTGAATGATGTGGAGTGCATGACTAGTCGTCTCTTCAGTAGAGCTAGTGTTGTTGTTGTGGTTTTGTTCACTGGGGATGTAGCCAGATGTGTTACTGCTGGGAGCACAAGTCAGGAACTTGGAAGTGAATAAAACGTCGATAACGCAGGTTTCCTATACAAAGCTTGGAAATCTCTTACCTACAGATGTATCAATGATATGCCCTTGAGTCTAGGCATCACGATCGCACTGTCTCAGAATGCTGGTAGGTAGGACGTTGTAGTATGACTCAAGAAGGGCGAATATAAGAGATAAGCATCACTTTATGTGTGAATGAGACACCTCCAGGCTCCGGGTCGTATCTTCTACATCTGGACCGGAGCTCTAACACGCCGCCAAAGGAAAGAGCAACCAAGGCCGATATGAGCCGTTGCTCAGGAGAAAGTTATATTGATCTCTACATAAAGTCCTTGAGCTCGTGCTTAGGGACCAAACTCTCGTGGACGCCTCGCTCTGATTCAGCAGCCGACTTCCACGACCATGCCTTATCCTTGACGGGTCCATTCGAAACTCCCCCAAGAACATTGATCACATATTTTCCTACCGTAGGCAGGAACTTGTAGAAGTGAAACGAGCCCCCAACACCGAAGTATAAGTTCTCTAACTTGGGATTGGGATGCCGAGTGATCAGTGGATGTTGACTCGCAGTAATCGAGTCCCAGCAGAGACGATAGTAGTCTGGCTTTCGACCATTCTCCAAAAGTGGTGGAAGGCGAGCACGGACAGCATCAATGGAGTCCTCTTGGAGCCCTCTTGGTGCGTTGAGCTGATCTTCAACTGGGACGGAGATCTCATGGCCGCATGCGGTCTTGACCGTGTTCTTAAAGGAGGTCGTGCTGGTAAACTTCAAGATCCCAGTGGCTGTGGGGGGAATCACCTCGCCTGTGAATGTTAGCATAGTGAATTGTGGAAGAGTGGAGAGCGCCATCACCATGCCTTGTTCGCCATAAACAAGCACCGGAAGCTTCGAGTATGTCTCCTTCTCCTCCTCAGAGAGCTGGAAATGAGCCACGCAGACACCCGCAGCAGAGACTTGCCGCTCGACACGATCAGCATGCGCGATATTCAAAGCATCTTCTAGCTCAGACATGAGCTTGCTCGTCCAGGCACCAGTCGCCAGCAAAACCTTGTCTGCGCGGAGCACAGTCCCGGCCATAGTTTCCACGCCCTGCAGACCACCTTCACCAAGAACAAGACGCCTCGCTTCTCCCACCTCATACCTAATCCCAATCTTGATAGCCTCCTGCAGTAGAACCTGCAACGCCAACCCCGCATCAACCCACCCCGCCAACTGATTGAAATAGTACGACCCAAACGGACTACAATCTGTCCTCTGCAACACCCCGCCCCATGCCCTCCTCACCTCCTCCTCACCCATATCAACAAGAACACAATCGTGATTAGTCGCTTTGAAGTTCTCCCTAATCCGCCTCGGAACAACGCTCCCCTTCTCATCCATCGCAATCCACCCAGACTGATGATAAACCCCCGCATCGCGAAGCGCCGGAATATTCTTCCAAGCTTCAATCGCTTCAAAGCCTAATTCCATATACAGCGAGCTGGAATAGTCCGCGCGGATGATCTTGTTTATATCTGCCGATGCGGCTAACGTGTTGGATGGAGGGGCAGCGCGGTCTAGCAGGATTATACGGGAGGGGTCTGAGACGCGCTGCGCGAGGTGGTAGGCTGTGCTGACGCCGAAGATGCCGGCGCCGACTATGAGGATTGTCTCTTGGTTGTTTCCTTGAGCCATGAGGGTGTCTGGCTTTGCGGTGTTTGGCGAGTGAGGTTGAGATGGTTGGTGGAGAGTGATCACCGACGTGCTGGTCTTATTAATAGCAGTGGGGAATTGGAGACGATAGCGAGCGATTGGAGACAAAACTGGACGTATGTAGACGAATAAATAATAGATAGTATGCGTTCAGCTCAAGTTCGGCTCATGTATTTATCTAGTGAGATGAAGAGTCGGGTTGGCTGTCATGGATGGAAAGGTTGTGATGAGGTTGTAGAGAAGGTTGGTAGCCTTCAGTCGGTTCCCCTCTCGCTTTTCCCCAACACGACTAGTGTTTTGTATGTACAATGCTACTGGTAATAAAAGATACTAGAATATTAGTCAATGGAATCTACTTGGAACCAAAATCCTAACTTAATGCAAGCCATGGCTCCTTGGAAGTTAATGAAGATGACTTAGCACACGACTTTTCCGGAATATGACGACGCTTTCATTCAATTTTCTGGCGTCTCAATACTCTCCTGCCAGTTCACATCGCAAACCTCATCAGAATCGACATGGCTACCTACGTCCACCTCAACTCCACCTGTATACTCGAGCAAGCGCTACTGCTTAAATACCAGCAACCCCCGCATATTCCTAGGGGCGCCAACCATGACCCAGGACAAGCACCGATCCAGCCCCCAGACGGAATGCAAATTGGAAGCGGAGAATTCAGACAGATACAAGTGTGGTTACACGAGATGTTCCCTAAGTGGTGGCCATTACCGCATGAAGAGTTCAATCAACACGTCGCTTCCATTCGCGAAGCAGTTCACAATGCATGCCACGCCATGGATTACGGATATCTGGACGAAATACGTGCCTTCTTCATGCATCTGCAGCCTCTGGTTGACCACTTCTTCGCCAATGAGGGATATTCGAGGCGCCAGGGGATCCCACGAGGGGACGACGATCGTGATAGTCAGAGTATGGATCTGGATCTGAGCCATAACACGCAGACCACGGTGCAGGTTGAGGAGATGGAGATGGATATCGATAACGACGATGAGATGAACAACGCGAGCTACTTTCATGCTCTTGCCATGCTTTTTTCCCGGACTTTACCTCTGGAGCAACGGGGATCTAGGAAGAAGGTGCAGAGGAGACAAGTAGAAGGAGATTGTGCAATCTGCCTTAGCCCACTCAAAGGTTGCGAAAAATGCATGTTGTCTGATGGCTGTGCGTGCGAATTAAGCGTCGATTGTCCCACTGGAAAGATCGAAATCAGCATTCAGTCTGGTCATGACTATGATGATGACGGTTTGGGCGATCAGCTGGTATGGTGTAAAGCTTTTTGTGGAATTAATTACCATGCCGAATGCTTTGACGGATGGATTGATCAGTTCAAAATCATGCAAGAAGTCAAGACGATGGATATATTGAGCCCTCTGCGATTGTTTCTAGTATCTGTCCTTTGGCATCAGGGTGTCGCTTTTGAAAGCCTCAAATAGCGATCCTACAACTTTTCAGATATAGCCGTCGTGGGAAATTGTGCTCTCTTTTCGAAGACATATGAGAAGCTCAGATTCTTAGTATCAACCACTATAGTCGAGCTCCTTTTGTCGCCGCTTGGTGTAGCCACTTTCCAATAGCCACGATTAAGCCGTCAATTTCTTCTTTCGTGTTCTCTGCGTGCAAGCATACCCGGACGCGCTCTTTGCCTTCTGGAACAGTAGGCGGCATTATTGCACGGACAGTGTATCCCTCCTGTTGACAGAAGCTGGCGAGCTGGCGGGGAAACCGGCTGCGAAGTGAAAATATGGGTGAGTTTGAGAAATGGTCAATCTCAATGACTGAGTTCCAGGAGGTGGAACTGTCCAGCTGGGTCCGAAAGTAGACAATCAATTGCGCGAGTTTACATTGTAGCTGCAAAACTAGTCAGTATTCCTCTGGGTGATAATTGCTCGCATACTTGGATTGCCGTACCTGCTTAGTCTCCCCTTCAACAAGGAGGTCATAGGCAGCACGTATCGAAGCGAGGAAAGGAAAGCCCAAGGCGGTAGTATATATCAGGCTGCGAGCGTAGTTGATCAGGTAATCTCTGGTATCCGGACAACAAAGTACAATTGCTGGAAGAGGTGATTAGAATCATGATTCTAAAAGTTATACAAAGTACTTACCACCGTGACTAGCCAACGCCTTGCCAAACGTATGCGTTCGGACAAACATACGGTCTTCTAAGCTCATATCCTGGACGACACCAGAACCACGTGGGCCAAATACGCCAGTTGCATGAGCCTCATCCACAATGAAGTACCCATTCTTCTTAGGTAGCAGCCGATCCACAATTTCAACGAAATCGCGGATAGGCGCAACATCGCCGTCCATGCTGTAGACGGATTCGATAGCAATAAAGACATTCCGGTGTCCCCCGCAGAGCCGGGGGTCTGCATTGATTTCTGCCTGTAGCACTGCTTCCAGCCCGTCAGGGGAACTGTGGGGGAATTTGACACGCTTTCCCGCTCGTGAGAGTCGCATGCCTTCATGCGCACTTGCATGGATGAGCTCATCGTACAAGATCAGGTCACCCTGCTGAGGAACGCTTGAAAAGACGCCGACATTTGCATCGTAACCGGAGTTGAACAAGAGACCACTGGGCGCATTGTGAAAGGAAGCGATAAAGTCTTCCAGCTCCTCGACATATGCTGAATTGCCGTCTAGAAGGCGAGATCCCCCACTAGCAAACGGGTACAATGGCGGTGCTCGTCGAAGATGATCCAAAAACCGCGTTCGAAAAGCTGGCGATGTTGACAAAGACAGAAAATCGTTTGAGGAAAAGTCCACAGAAGATGATGGTAGAACCGTGAGTCTTCTACGGGACTGTTTGTGTTCCCGTTGACGCAGTGCCTTGCGCATTGAGTCACGGAGGCATGTTGGAGATGACTCGCCCATCTGGTTGAATCAAGTCGCAAACTTGTAGAGGCAGATCGAGAAATCCAGCAGAAGCAGTCAAACAAGATAGAAGCAAAATCGCTGACCAATATTTTGCACCGGTCAAAGTTTCAATCGTGGCAACAACGCCTTATGTGATCCAAAAGACAAACCGAATCTCGCAGACTATAAAATAATGTCAACTAATATCGCCAACCAGAGTAAGCGAACATCGGAGACAGATTTCTGTGCCTGAACCCAGTGAATTTTGACTTTCAACCGCACGTCAAAGAGTCAATCCGGCGGGGTTTATTCTGTTCTAGTCTGTTGGGATCAACCGGTGGAGAATGGAACCGGAGGGACTCCCTGGAGAATGTGTGGCTGGGCAAGTTGAGCAACTGTCGTCGCCCCGGGTCCGGCAAGACTCAACTCTGGGGACCTCGGTCTGCTGCTGTCCGCCTCCTGCAGGCTGCTAGAACAGGGCTTGATCGCTTCGTTCCTCGGTGAAAAGTAGCCTAGGTCATCAGCCTAGTCCAGATCTCGTTCGTCACCTTCGTCAACTCATTTCGGTCGCATGTTGGACCGGCGATTTCCGCGACGTCAATTGTTCTAGTTTTGGCTCTATGATGCAGTTAAGCTCTTAGCACCCTGGTGTTTGCTCTTAAAGCCGAGACCTATCATCATGGCGCCCGTTGGTGCCGCGCTTTGGCGCTCTCTCCGCGCCCACCAGGTATACGGTGCCAACACAGATGTCGGGAAAACCATTGTTTCAACAATCCTTTGTAATGCTGTGAATCGTCGAAAACTCAAGGAAAGATCGGCTTTCCTGAAGCCTGTGTCAACGGGACCGTTGGATGAAGCGGATGACAGGTGAGGTCGCTTGCCTTGGAGGGAAAGGAGAGAACGTTCAGTTAACCCCGTGACCTCAGGCATCTGCAACGACACGCTCCCAACACCTTGACGAAATGTCTTTACCAGTTCGATGAGCCTGTCAGTCCGCATATCGCGGCTCAGCAGAAGACCTTGAAGGTACGAAATTCGTTCTGTGTATCTTCATCTGCTGATTTAATAGATCCCCCAAGACGACGAAATCCTCTCTTCTGTTCACAGGACTCTTTCCGACTGGGCTGACAACGGGGTCAATTTCGCTCTAGTAGAAACAGCTGGTGGTGTTCATTCACCAGGTCCCAATGGGAACTCCCAGGCTGACCTCTACCGACCTCTTCGCTTGCCGATCATCCTGGTCGCTGACTCTCGCCTTGGAGGGATCTCATCATCAATCTCAGCCTACGAGTCTCTATTGATGCGAGGCTACGATGTACACTCTGTGCTTCTATTCAAGGATGACTACTACCAAAACCACGAGTACCTGGGTAATTACTTCCGGGGCAAAAGCATACCGCTTCTTCCATTGACTGCACCGCCCGCACGCCCAAAGGATCAAACGCCGGACTCGCAGGCTCGAGACCTGGAAGCATTAGACAGGTACTACGGCGATATTGCGCAAACAACGGATGTGGCATCACTCTTGGATGAGCTGGCTCTCGAGAACCAGCAACGGATTGATTCTCTCGATGAGATGGCGAGCCGGGCACAAAAGATGATCTGGTATCCTTTCACACAGCATCACGGCATGGAGCTAAAGGATATTACTCCGATTGATTCTGCGTACGATGACTTCTTCCAGACCTACAACTCTTCCGAAGGTCTGGAAAAAAAGCTTCAAGCGACATTTGACGGGTCAGCGTCATGGTGGACACAGGGGCTTGGCCACGGTAACCCCGATCTTGCTCTCTCGGCTGCTTACGCAGCAGGTCGTTACGGACATGTTATGTTTCCGGGAAACATTCATGAACCGGCTTTGAAGTTGGCGGAGACACTGTTGGAAACTGTTGGCAATCCTCGTCTCCAGAAGGTCTTCTACACGGACAATGGCAGTACCGGCATGGAAGTTGCTCTCAAGATGGCCCTTCGCGCTGCTTGTGATCGCTATGGCTGGGATGCGAGCCAGGAGAAAATTAATATCTTGGGCCTCAAGGGGAGCTACCACGGCGATACTATTGGTGTGATGGATTGCTCAGAGCCCTCAACCTATAACCAACGAGTTGAGTGGTATAGAGGGCGTGGCTATTGGTTTGACTTCCCCCTGGTGAAAATGTCACAGGGTGTCTGGAATGTTGAGGTTCCGGCAGAGTTGCAGGGGTCACTCGGGGGAACTCAGGAATTCTCATCGTTGGATGCGGTCTTTGACTTGGAAAGCAGAGTCCGCTCGGACGTTGGAGCACGTTACAAAAAGTACATTCTAAACACCATTGAGTACCTCGTCTCCCAACAAGGGATGAAATTCGGAGCTCTTATCATGGAGCCCATCATCTTGGGAGCCGGTGGAATGTTGTTCTGGTCAGTATGAACCCCACGAAGTACGGAGTAATGACTAACGAACACTCCTACAGCGACCCGTTGTTCCAGCGATGTCTTGCAGATGTCGTCCGTGGAAGCCCGCAGCTGTTTGACCAAGGCAAGCCTACAGGACCGTATCCACAAACTGACCTCTCATGGTCCGGCCTTCCAGTCGTCTTTGATGAGGTTTTCACCGGTCTCTACCGCCTCGGTCGCAAATCCTCTGCATCATTCCTTGGAATCAACTCAGACATTGCTGTCAACGCAAAACTTCTCACTGGAGGACTGGTACCGCTTTGCACTACGCTAGCAAGCAACGAGATCTTCGATGCCTTTACGAGCCCGGAGAAGAGAGATGCACTCTTACATGGGCACAGCTATACCGCACATACGGTTGGATGCCAAGTCGCTGTCGATTCCCTCAGGACAATGAACAATATGGAGGAGAATGGGTCCTGGGACCAGTTCAAGAACGATTGGAAACAACCTCACGCTAAAGATGGCTCTCCAGTCCCACCCGGAGAGGTCTGGAGCGTTTGGTCCCATGGGCTCGTCCGCGATCTTTCCCACGCAGGATGTGTCGATGGCGTCTTTGCCATCGGTTCTGTCCTCAGCATCTCTCTGAAGGACGCGCAGGGTGCAGGTGAGTCTCCAAAATATTTTTCCCACGCCGATTCCAGCCGGCTAACATGTGATACCTCCACTGAATAGGCTACACATCCACTGCGGCTAAGGGACTTCAGACAAAGTTAGCCGCTGGCGGGCCGCGATTTAACGTCCATTCCCGTGTCCTTGGGAATGTGCTTTACTTGATGTCGAGCGTGACCTCGAAGCAGGAGACACTGCGAACGATTGAGGGCATTCTGCGCGATGCCCTTCTGTAGCCAGCATCAGCATACGTCAATGAATACTCCGTACTCCGTATAAAAGTCATGAATCACGTTGTATTCTCACCGACCGCCGGTGTACATCGGTCGGGCGGAACGCAGTCTTGATCGTTCCAGCCGTTGCCTCCGAGATTCAATTATGTTCACCGAATCTGCACAAAGTGCGGATCAGTAGATAGTCAAGGTGGGGCAGTTAATAGAGATCAGCTCAAACCTTGGTAACTGTGTTCCGGACCTCGAAGCTCCGAAGCATGCTTGTCAAATCCCCGCCATTCGTCAGGCCTCAGGAACCAGTTGCCAAATCCTCGGCTGTCTTTAGTGCGTCTCCCGCGGATCCGCGATTAAGCACAAATTCGCGTCTTTCTACGGGCAAATCAGAGTCGCGAAGAAATAAGATCAGGCACTTTGATTATCTGAGTGGTCGGATCACTGCTCCATAGGGCAACAAATGGCCCACTTGCGAGAGGCTTCACTGTTTGCGGTGTTGAACCAGCGTTGGGGTCAACACTCTTCCGGCGGAACAAGAGCTCATCGGCGTCTATGTTCTGCAACAATTGAGCGACAGATTGTCAGGTGAGCGGGGTCCCCGGCTCTGCTTGTCAATTGCTAATCTCCTGGCACAATAATAACCAGTCCTATCCAACAGCTCTGTCCTCGTCTCGAGACTCCGATGACGACTTGCTTTCCCGCGGGTTCGCTCAGTTGTTCCCTGCCACTGTGACTCTTGGCCCATGCTCCTTCCTTCCCCTCCCGCCGCATTTGCTTGATCGCCCCTCGCTGTTTCCGCTGTGACCAACTGCTACTCACTACTACACCACAACGATGTCCGTCTCATTCTCGCGGTCCCTTCCCAGGGCCCTTTTCACCAGGTCATATGGTACCGTTCAGTCATCCCCCTCTGCCGCTGCATTTGCCAGCAGAATCCCGCCGGCTCTGGCTGAGGCTACTGCTGCCACTGCCCCGCGCACCAACTGGACTCGCGATGAAGTCCAGCAGATTTACAAGACGCCCTTGAACCAATTGACCTATGCTGCTGTACGTTACTTACTATATTTCCCTATCGTCCTGATTCCCTCTATACCTCCAATGTGCTGACTAGCCTGTTTAGGCAGCTGTCCACCGTCGTTTCCATGACCCCGCCGCTATCCAAATGTGCACATTAATGAACATCAAGACCGGAGGATGCAGCGAGGATTGCTCATACTGTGCTCAGTCGTCCCGATACAGTACCGGTCTGAAGGCTACGAAAATGAGCCCTGTTGATGACGTTCTTGAGAAGGCCAGGATTGCCAAAGCAAATGGAAGCACCCGTTTCTGTATGGGAGCCGCTTGGCGTGACATGCGAGGTCGCAAGACAAGTCTGAAAAATGTCAAGCAAATGGTATCTGGCGTCCGGGAGATGGGAATGGAAGTCTGCGTCACGCTGGGCATGATCGATGAGAACCAGGCCAAAGAGCTGAAAGATGCTGGCCTGACGGCTTACAACCACAACTTGGACACATCCCGCGAATTTTACCCTACGATTATCACCACCCGATCGTACGATGAGCGCTTGAAGACTCTATCTCACGTCCGAGATGCAGGTATCAACGTCTGCTCAGGTGGTATCCTGGGTCTTGGTGAAGCCGACTCTGACCGCATTGGTCTTCTCCACACTGTTTCCTCGCTGCCCTCACACCCGGAATCTTTCCCCGTGAACGCTTTGGTCCCCATTCCTGGAACTCCTCTCGGAGATAAGAAAATGATCTCGTTTGATAAGCTTCTCCGCACTGTCGCAACGGCCCGAATCGTTCTTCCCGCTACCATTGTTCGCCTCGCTGCGGGCCGCATTTCGCTCTCAGAAGAGCAGCAGGTCCAATGCTTCATGGCTGGTGCGAACGCTGTCTTTACTGGAGAGAAGATGCTGACGACTGATTGCAACGGCTGGGACGAAGATCGCGCTATGTTTGAGAAATGGGGCTTTTACCCAATGAAGAGCTTTGAGAAGGAAAGCAATGTCGTCTCTCCCCAGCAACAGATTGACTCTGTCGCACAGGAGTCCGAGAAGTCCTACCCTGCGCCGGCTGCAGGAGCCCTATGATAGGGCTGCAAAGGGTTACCCCTCCCCCGAAAGCCCAGGTTGATCTGCTATTTCCCCGTTCATGATTGATACAGGCGCGCTAGAGCGTTGCTAGAACCAATACAACAACATCCGCTTCAATTAAATGTCTCCATCGGCATGTAGCTATATCCTCCGTCACCTTGGCAAGAATCATGCGTGCAACTTGGACGTACAATTATTCTCCGTAAAGCTGTTGCCTGGATGATCCCACATCTACTCCATCTTGTCCCTGGTCTACATAAACCCGTTATGACCTCTGCTTCCTTTTGCCTGCCATGAAGTGATCTGATGACCGCGATCTCTCAAGGACTTCGACACCAGTGACACCTTGATTCCTACTTCTTATACCACCTCTCCCATGTTTGTTCATCCCACTGCGCTCTACTGGAAGTTTCGGGCGGAGCAACTGACCGTGGGGTGCCACGGTTTCGTCGAGTTTTCATCTAGGTAGTCGTGATGCTATTGGTCCAGGAAAATCACGCATACAACCCAGCGTGGAGTATATGAGGCTTCAATTTCCTGCTTCAGCTGTTTGTTTCCACTTTTCCCATCTATCTACTGGACGATTATTTCTCTCAGATTCCGCCTTTGGCAATTATGATGCCATTGGCTCAGGGAAATCGCGCACACTTCATCCTGGGGATATAGTTTCACTCTCCCTCTCGAGCTGTTGCGCAGCTTCCTTGTCTCGTCAAAGACTTTCCTTCCAATTCCTACGACTATGGATAAAGTGCGCTACAGAACATGAAGAACTTCAGGGTCAAATATTCGTGAAATTTGCGCAACATCATTATTATGTCCAGCGTCAGGTCATCAATCTATGTCCAACAGTCATCAACGTGTTGAAAGGCAAACAAGAAGAAAAGGTTTTGAGGCCCTCAAATCGTTCAAGGCCATCCAGAACGTATGGCTCTCAACCGCGCGCGGCGAGAGTGAGCTGTGAGAACAGCGAACTTTTGCAATTGATTGCTTGCATGGCGTCGCCATCTGAGTGATTGGTACAGCAGCTGCTTCTGAGAGCAGAGGCAATCATGCAGCGCTCATACTATGGACTGTTCCATCTTGAAATCACCAGTCGCCTGGGTGTCAGAGCGGCTCATGGTCGTGTAGCGGCTAAAGTCCTGGGGCCCACGGTAGGTATCGCCCTTGTCCTTGTTGCGAACAGCTGCGCGTCGGAAATAGATGCGCTTGCACCACTTCCAGAGCTCCACGCCGGCGAAGAAGAGAATTGCTTCCACGATGACAACACCCCATTCCCATGAGATACCAGTGTGCTTGAAGACAACATCGTTGATGACAGGGATGTAAAGAGCGGGGAATGTCGTGACGAAGCCGAGCATAACACCGCAGAAGAGGAACTTATTGCGCCAGACATCGTGCATCCACTGGGTGAGATATCTCTTGGAACCGGGCTGCATGCGGAAGAAACTACGACGCATGTTGATCATCTCCCAAGCCAAGAAGAGGGCAAACCAAGTCATACAGACGAAAGTGGTGGCACGAGCGCGGAATACAGTGTCACACTCCGGGGTGTAGTTCGCATTGCAGCCAGAGGCAAGGTTTCCGTCACCCCAGACGTATAGAACCATCGAGAAAGCCGTCAGACAGAGAGCAGCCATCCAGACACCGTATACGAGCGTGTCGACAATGATCTCCCATGTGAAAATACCTTGTTTCTATGTGCTGTTAGCGCGGATTCGAGAGTTCATGCAAGGGGTTGATACGTACGCTTTGCGGGGGCCGGTCCATAATATCAGGAGCAGCAATCTCCATTCCCAATCCCATATCAGGCATTCCGGAGGTAATCATGATAATCCAGAGAATCTCAACGGGAGCAATAGGGAACACCGATTGTCCATTTTCGTCCTTGAACACGAGACCGATCAAGAGGGTGAGCGCCAGACCGACGTTTTCTGCGAGAAGATGTAGAACGAATTTCTGGATGTTGTCGAAAATTCGGCGACCCTCCTCAATACCGTTGATGATAGAGGCAAAGTTGTCGTCAGTCAGCACCAGCTCGGAAGCATCCTTGGCTACATCAGAGCCCGCCTCTCCCATTGCGATACCAACATCTGCCCGCTTCAGAGACGGGGAGTCATTGACACCATCACCGGTCATGGCTGCGTAGCGGCCACGGCGGTGCAGAGCATCAATCATACGGACCTTGGTGTTGGGCGCGCATCGAGCGATCACGAGAGGAAGGGTCGGCAGATCATCGATTTCATCGTCTGTTAGTTTGTCGAATTGACTCGCAGTCATGACCATGGCATCGGCGACGTCCTTTGCAAGTTTGTCCATATCGGAGGGAATGATGCCGACCTGCATCGCGATAGCTCGTGCAGTACCAGGGTGATCACCAGTGACCATGTGAACGGAGATTCCAGCCCGGTAACACTCTTCGATGGCACCGGCTGTCTCGGGTCGAGGCGGGTCATACAGACCGACCAGTCCATAGAAAACAAGGTCCTTTTCCACTTGGTCACGGGGGGGTACCTCTTCCCCGCTGGCAATGTGGGTGTCGTCCTCTCGACCAGCCAAGCACAAAACTCGAAGGCCTTCCTTCGCAAGAGCTTCCATGTTTTGAATAATCTGGTTCTGGATGTCATCGCTCATCAGAACTGGCTCTTCACCAGCAGTCCAGAGGACTGACGTGCATGATTCGACCACACGTTCCACGGCACCCTTGGTGAAGACCATCTGGCGACGTCCTCCCTTTTCGGAGTCATCATCACGAGCGAAGATCACCGACATTTTCTTGACGGAGGAGTCGAAAGGGTATTCGGCCTTTTGACGCCAGATCGGCTTCTCGCCCTTTGTCCAGCGTTCACGGCCCCAGTTGAAGCGGGAGGCAAAGACCTGAATTGCGATATCGGTTGGTTCACCACGAGCCTGCCATTCATTGCCTTCGGACTTGTGCACAACGGCGAGGTTGGCCAACGAGGCTACATTGAGGTAATCTTCCAAAACTTTGTTGTCCTTAATCAGGTCAGTCGGGTTTGCAGGTTCGCCCTGTACGTCACGCTCAAGCTTGACCGGAGCATCGGACAAAAGACTGAGGTCGCCCTCGGTAGGGTCCAGCGGGTTACTGGAAGCTCCGACTGAGTAAGTTCCCAATGATGGAATCCACGCCCTTTTGGCGACCATCTTTCCTTGGGTAAGCGTTCCAGTCTTGTCTGAGCATATGTTAGTCACAGCACCAAGGGCTTCCAGGGAATCAAGCCTCCGGACAATGACATGTCTCTCAACCATTTGCTTTGTGCCCACCGCCATCGTGATGGTCAACACCACAACCAAGCAGGCCGGAATCATCGCAAGGCCAGTGGCGACTGCATAAATGATGACCTCCTTGTCATTGCGCATTTCATTGGCACCCATGACAACAATCGCAAATACAACTGCAATACCAAAGAGCAGCAAGGCGAGCTTGGAAAGCTTGCGTTGAAGAGGAGTTCCGACGTTGATACCCAAAAATCTGCCGACAGCATCGGTAGCAGTCAAAGTCCAGGCCTGCACATACCACCGCTTCTTGGTCTCGCCTTTGGGGCCGCGCTTAACTGGGCGTTTCCTAGAGTCACTGGCACGAAGGGCCGCAGCGATAGCACCAATTTCGGTCTTCATTCCGGTACCAACGACGACTCCACGAGCTCGTCCACGAGTGACAGTCGAAGAGCTGTATGCGATGTTGAGGCGGTCTCCAGGTCCGGTGTCTTCGTCGAAAATTGAATCGACCTCTTTCTGCACGGGCAAGGATTCGCCAGTCAATAGCGCTTCATCGGTTTCAAAGTTCATAGCATCCACAAGCCTGGACATGTTAGTATTATCCTTTATTTTTGGATGGGCTGCCTACCTAACATCAGCCGGGACAGTGTCACCGACTTTGAGTTCAATCATGTCTCCTGGGACGATTTCGGTAGCGGGAATAGTGTTTGTTTTTCCGTCGCGTGTAGCGACACCGGTGGGCGAACTCAGGCTTCGGAGGGAGTCCATGGTCTTTTCTGCGGCGTAGTCCTGGTACACGCCCACCACAATGTTGAGTGCAATGACGGCGCCGATGACACCACCTTCAATCCATGACTGAATACCAAAACTGACAGCCATCGCAATAATAAGGACCTAAACGCGATATCAAGATATTAGTCAACCAAGTCAAAGGCGGGCATAAGGTTTGGGGGGCAAGAAGCGGGGAAATCTGTTCCGAAGGGAAAAAATCAAGAGACAAAGAACTAACCAGCATCATTGCATTCGCAATCTGTCTAATGACGATTTTCGCAAGCGAAACTCCTTCACCACCTTCCAGCTCGTTAGGTCCAAACAGTTCCAGCCGCTTCTTTGCTTCGGCAATGGAGAGACCCTCCTCCGAGTTCACCTTGAGCTCACGCAAGATGTCTTCATATGAGAGGGCGTGAGCCGGCTTAGACAAGGGCTGGACGTGCCCCGTCTGTTCGTTCTTCTCACCCATGTCGTTGATGTAGTAGGTCAGGTGTGTTGTGTTGTTGTTGTGATGTGTTTCTACTATGGTGCTTTCTTTTAGGGAGGCTCCATATAGATCGTGTCATCCAGTGAATGTGAGTCCATACACAAGAAGGACTTGGTCCGAGTCGATGTTGATTGACTGAAGATCTGGATTCTAGGTTCTATCTTTCGAAGAAATGTTCTAAAACGTGGGCAATGGCACACTATTTAACTCTTCATCGGTTATGACGACAGCTACAAAAGTCGGCCTGGGGCGTTATAGACCTCCACCATCAAACCCTCCAGACCCGGATCTGAGCGATGCCAAGCGCCTATCAGACACGCCAGGCCTTGGTATCTTGGCCGACCACCCAGGGTTGGAGACCGAGTCGATTGAGTTGAGTGAAGCCGACGATGACGCATTCGACCCGAGCGAGCCACGTGAGGGTCACTGGTGCTTGGCGAGTTTGCCTCTAAGCGAACCAGCGGCGAATACACGCTCTGCGCCGCCCGCGATTGGTCGATAGCGCCCATGGCCCCAGCGGAGCGCCAAGCGCACAATCCGGAGCGCGGGAGACTTGGCGGTTGGCGCACGCTGCGAGCGTTTGGCGCCTAGGATTGGTTCTCTTGGACGCAACTTGGCAGGCTGCAGCCCTGAGGGGCTTGAGAGGTGGGTGGCAAGGCTATAAACAGCCCAGTGGCCGCTTCAAAATGGCCCTGCATCCCAGCCAGAACCTCCGTGAATGGTTGTCACCCCCCACTATAGTGATCCCCAGGCGTCTCACATCGCCAGTCTCGACCCGTCAGATGTGAATGCATTATTCGCAGTCTGGCCGATTTATCCGACCAAACCCCCCACGTTGCATTGCGCCTTATCATTGGATATGTGGATTTGCTAGTTTCAGACGTTTTCGTATCCGCACCCCGTCGTCCTCCGGACTAGGGCAGGCACGATGGCGGGCAATCCGACCAGCAAGAATCTGATCGCCGTCGTTATTGGAGCCGTGCTCCTATTCGGCGCCATTAGCGTAATTCCGATGTACGTTTCTGCTTTCCTATCTCCAGGCTAATTCACCCCGTCTGTCCCTCCCCCACCATCAAAATGAATCCTGATGCCCACCCATGCGCACACCCCTGCTGTACCGCAGAATATTCCATGGAATTCGATTCCTGCGCAACAACACTCTCGGGACTGATCACACCATTCATTCACGCTACCCCTGTCCCAGAAGCACGCGACTACTAACCAGATCAAACATGCAGCGTCATTATGCGACGGCACCGTCGCAGGGCAGCAGAGCGACATGCCAACGAACTCCGCGCTCTCCAAGTCAACGGCAGCATGCGACAAGTGACCGTTCGAAGATGGCTGGACCAGCAAACAAGGTCTGACAACCTTGAGCAATACGCAGGCGAATCATGGTAAGCCGATTATCGCCCATGCCCTCATCCTTTCATCGTCTCATCGTCTCTCTCTTTGAGTCTTTCCCTTCTCTGCCGGCCCCAGAACAAGATGCGGGGACAGGGCTGGATTTAGTGCGTCTTGGCGTGCCTCCGGCCTCATTGATCCCCCTCCTTCTCATCCTTCCCATCCTTCCCAGCGCTGATCTCACGCCAACCGAGCAAAAATGAGTTAATGATTTCTTCCAGCCCCATTTGCCTTTCATCTCTCCTCCCTGTCGAGCCGTCTGCCTTATCGCTATCCAGCTCCACCATAAACACTCCAACTCCGGGTCAACCGACACGGCCTGAAGCAGCGCACATATTATCACCTTCACATCACAATCTCCATCCCGATCTCGATACCTGCAGACCTCCAACACCCTCGCAGAGGCAAACAAACAATGACGGCCTCAGTCCGAGTCCGAGCCCGAGCTTAGGCCGAGGCCCTAACACCCTCGAAACAAGATCGAACACCCGGGGTTCGCTCAGCGGCGTGCTGATCCTCACTCGATGCAATCATGCGTTCCACACGGCCTGTCTTGCATCATGGTTTCAGTATCGCCAGTACAGATGCCCAATCTGTGCGGACGTGCTCTTTGCCGAGTAGTTGGATTATCGCTATCACCCCCACACATTAGTTAGTCTACTAGCATACTGAATGAAATGGCCCGGGCTGCACTGGACTGCGCTGGGCTGGTCCCAGCCTTAGCCTTGGCATTTGTCCATATTACGTTTTCTTTCTCTTTGCTGTGGTCATAGTACTGGTCAGTAGGAATATAGGCACCTTTTCAAGCTCATGGATGTTTCATGTCGTCAGTCTGTGGATCAATAGATCACCCTCTACACCGACCTCTGAGCTCTTTGTCAAGAAACAGACCACCTCTCCCTGACCCGGTGCCCGAATTTCACCTTCCACCCTCCGAGTCCGAGTTCTAGTTCTAGGCAGCCAAGAAAGCGACCCATGGATAACGACATCATCCGGTCCTGAACCCCACAGTTCCGGACTGCGGGCTGGCCTATAACATAATCGGCTGGGTGGCCGTCGATTAAGTTAACTTTCAAAGAAATGCGAGAGCAGTGTAGTTGTGTTTTGCGTTGATTCTAACTCTGGTTCCGACTTCCGTGCTCTAAGGAAATAGTGGGCTATTCTTAGGTTTTGCTCTGGGGATTAAGATTAATTCAATAATAGGACGGGCGAATGTTTGGCCGTTGGGATTGTCGATGGTTGCCGAGGCGGTCTTACCTATCTTCCCCGACTTGCCTAGTCCAGCCCTGCCATGGCCCGTTCTGCCTTGCCGTCCAGACCCAGACCGGCCGGGGGAGGCTGGTTTGTGCGTGGGGTTGCTGAATGCTGATTCAGATTTTTCAGGACGTGCATGTCATTGCCATTGTTTAAACTCCGGGAACAGGGGTGGAATGGGGTTGTTTGTTTAAGCCTGGTTCGTGCGCGCTGCAGAAGTATGCACTCTATGAGATACGTACGATGAATACGTAGGCAGAGAGTGCAGTGCATGAAGCATGTGACGTCTTTCCTCGAGTGTAGAGGGAATGTACTGTAGGCGCCAGGTTGTCAATCCTTCGCATACTGATATTTTCCAATTCCATACTCGATGAAGGAAGAGAAGGATCGGGAGTGGATACGCGGAGATGGAAATCGGAAAGTGTAGCGTATGCGGCGTCTTGGGCGTCTTTTCAGGGCTGCCGGCTGCGTCTGCTACTACTGTACTCTATATGCAGGTTCTACCCCCATACTTCTCCAATGCCGGAGTCCCACGTTAAGTTCCTGACCGCATTTTCAAAGGGCCCTGGAATCGGGCGCATCGGATGCAGATCTTACAACGTACATGAGTGGTTTTATCCAACGTTGTGATTGCTTTTTCCAGTGAAACGCTCAGGCATCTCATTCTGAATTGGGACGTGTTGCGCATGCCGCTCGGGATGATTTTTCCCAATTGACCGACTGGGTTGGATCTCTGTGATTGCGTCCGAGCGCTTGCAGCCGCCCGCGTATTGATGTCCAATCCTGGAATGCATTCATGCGCCCGAGCTTGCAGTTCCCGCGACAGAGGGCGCCAAGTTATGCGGAGGATCAGGTGCAAGCTGCTTAATAGAGTTTCAAGGCGGCATCTAGAACCCTCGATGTGAGGAACAGCCGCGCCAGGCGACGATGCGGGATAGGCTGGTTTGTGCTTGCCGGGTGGAAGGCCAACCCGGAAGGGGGTATAGAGACTAAAGCGGGTATACAATAATGGTCGGGCAAGAGGGATTTCAACTGTCAACATCACACGACGCCAAAAGCCTGTAATTGCAGGATGCTGGCTGCATTGATGGAGATGAAGCAACAACGCTCCTCTTGATTTTTCTCGGGTGTTCTTGCGTGAAGAAGGATCATACTGCAGCCGGACGTAGGTGTTGTCCTCAGACTGAGGGAGAACTATCGAGTCCGTAAATCAAAAGCAGATTTCGCGGGCCGTCTTTCCGAACAGGTCAAGAATCTTGAAGTCGTCAAGGTCCACGCTAGCTCGAGCAAAATGACCAGACGCTGTCCAGCGATATCGATCTGGGTCTCTCTTGATCAGCGACTGAAAGCAGCCTTCTTCACTCTGGCAGCCATGAAATCCTGACAAATTCTTCCTATATTGAATAGAGATCGAGACAGGACTCCACCACCAAATTTTATCGAACGCGAGGCCATCACGCTGATGGGCCACCGCCCAGCAGGACACAGAGCTAGCATCCGCAAAAACAGCGGCCCGCTGATTGATCCGGGCATTTCTTGCCACATCGCTCCGCGGTGAAAATAATCCCGTGACATCGCAGCTGAAGTCCTTCCGCTTCAATCACTGCTCAAAGCGCAGATGCGATACCTCGGTACACTTCACAGCCTTCTAAGGCTGATTCTGAACGTTGTTTGAGCGAAAGCTTATTCCAGCGGAGCCGCCACCAGGCTAATGTTCATATCAGCTAGCACCAGGAAGGTAGGTAGCATCGACTTGCCCCGCAATATCACGCCATGTCTAGGCCTCGCGGAGCCCTGAGCCTTCACCGGGAGATAACCCCGCCATCAATACAAGTGCTGACGACAATCTCCTAGCATTTCTCGTGCTGATGCAACCGAACTGAAAACCCCATCCCGGAGCCGCCGGATCCGATATGCGGAGAGCCTGAAGCTCCCTAGTCCAATAAGCCTGAAAGCGTGCCCGGTGCGCGTAAGGCCAAGGGTCTCCAAGAGCGGAGTCTCGGCATTTTCTCGGGCGGCAACTGACCAAGATAGGGACGATGAAGCAGTTCAAGCCGTCCCAATCGCGAGAGATGGGAAGCGAGGTATTATTTGTCACTTGGAAACGGAGAAATGGGAGAGAATCCGGGACCTTGGGGTCGTTTCGGGCTCAATCATGAGCAATCGGAAATGGGTCCACCTCTTTTGCCCCTCGCCAAGACGGTGCCGCCGACCATTTCTCTCAGCCCCCATCGCGTTTCCGCTAAGCCCTCGACAATTGGCAATGTTATCTCGAACGTATCGCATCGTTTGGATTCGACACGTGCATCGTTGGATGTTATCAGTAAGCGGGGCCGCTGGCTGTTTTCTTTTTTCCTCCGTGGGCCGACGGATGATGCACTGGTAGCCGTCAGCCTGGTAGGGCCGTCTCACTCTCGTTGTATTGGCCGTTATGGGATCTGTCCCAACGTTTCGGCAGTCGGATTTCCTTAGCAATAAGAAGTAACCAGATCAGCTGCATGAAACTTAGAGAAATTCAGACAGTCGATGTAAGATCGCATCGACTCCGGGGTTGCGCGAGAAGAAGAGCAGATGCTGAACGAAGAAGGCGTCCGCCGAAGGGGGCCGGCGCCAAGAATTAGATAAGCACCAGTAGGCTATCATACCTCTGGTCATGTGACAAGGTTGGGGTAATACTTGCCTGATCCGTCTCCAAATCTGAAGGCGGGGTCGTCGTTGTTCCGGATTCTGTGCTGAAACGGGCTCTTCTGTAGGGATAATGCGTCTCCAGGCATCACAATTACGCTATATCGACAAGGTGCAGGACGCCCTGCGAAAATATGACGAGCAGCTGCGGAGCATAAACAAGAAAGTAAGCTTAGCCAATTTAACCGAGGAAGCATCCGCATCTAACCGTCACTGTCACAGATATGGTCCGATCCTGAGCTCGCGTACCAGGAGCACAAAGCCCACGACCACATCTGTGAGCTATTTGATGCGCTCCAGTCAGAAGGGTACACCGTCCGGCGCCATACGGGCTAGACACATCGTTTGAGATTGAGTATAGGCATGGCCGGGCCGGCGCTGGCCGGGTCCCAACATTCAACGCCGAATACGATGCCCTCCCAGGAATCGGCCATGCATGCGGCCATAACCTCATCGCAACTAGCTCGGTAGCCGCGTTCATTGCGACGGTCGAAGCATTGAAATCTGCCGCTCCTAGTGGGCTGAGCTACACCGTTCGTCTCCTAGGAACACCAGCAGAGGAATCAGGCGGCGGGAAGATCCGGCTGCTAGAGAACAAAGCATACGAAGATGTCGATGCCTGCCTTATGCTCCACCCGACGTCTTCCTCCGTGATACCGGCCAGACCTGCGCTCTTAAGTCTGGCAAAGGCGCCAGAAGGCGGGTTCCTTGCGAACGATAAGGTCCGCGTTACTTTTACTGGGAAGCCAGCGCACGCTGCGGCAGCACCTTGGGATGGTGTTAATGCCCTTGATGCTGTTGTTGCGGCGTACGTGACTATCTCCCTTCTGAGGCAGCAGATCTTGCCTTCTCAGCGAGTCCACGGGATCAGTGCCGATGGCGGCGATAGGTCCAACATCATTCCCTAGTCCGCGAGCGTAAATTACTCCATCCGATCACCGACTGTAGCGTCCTTGAAGCCGCTTACCGAGAGGGTCGTGAAATGCTTTGAAGCCGCCGCTCTCGCGACGGGTTGCAAAGTGGATTTTGAATGGTACGTCTTATTTAGTAACTCCTTCACTCATTCGTTTTTTCTCTACGCCGTCGACTTTACAGCTTATGAATTAGGGTCCCTCCTACGCAGACGTAAAGTCCAACACCCCAATCTGCGAAAGTTACGTCACTGCCATGCGCGCAATGGGTCACCACGTCCTGCTAACCGTCCCACCTGGCGCAAGCGGCGCAGCCTCAACAGACATGGGCAACGTATCGTACACCGTCCCCGGTTTCCACGGGATGTTTCTGATCCCCGTGAGGGGGGCAATCATACGCCGCAGTTTACGGATGGGGCGGGATCGGACGAGGCGTTTAAGCGGGCTGTTGAGTGTGCGGGGGAGATGGCGGTTGTGGCTTGTGAGCTTTTGGAGGATGAGGGGTTTGCGAGGAGCGTGAGGGAAGATTTTCTTGGGGGTGGGAATAAGGACTACGAGGTTTCAGCGGGGGGTGGGTGTTGGCCTGGTAATCGTATATATAGTATCGCAGGGTAGTTTCGAGGACTTGGAATATATTGGAGAACGTCACCGCGGAAAGAGATTGATGAGAAATAGAGATAGACGTCACCTTCATTGCACCTTCTCTACAACATTGCATACTATATATCCCGGGTCTAGAGAGTAGGCCTCGAGGCCTTAAGTAGTCATAGCTTAACAATCTTTATATTCCGAACCATTATACACGCTTAGAAACCTATTGAAACAACCCTCGAACCTCTAAGCAGTAGGGCTAACGATCTTATCCTTAACATAGAGATCAACATACTTGTCAACCTCATACGCCTCAATCTCAGCCTTGTTGTTACCAAGATCAACAAGCTGCTTAAGACGTGCCTGGTCAAAGTGAGCCTTCAAGTGGCGCTCGTACTTGCTCAGGATCTCAGGCTTAGCTTCCTCGCGACGCAGACGGTGGCCGAGCGGTGCCTCAACGACAACCTCGTCAAGGACGGTTCCGTCGTTCAGAGTCACAGTGAGAGCGTTGGGGATGGTGCGCTTGCTCGGGTCATGGTAGTCTAGGGTGAACTTGGGGTCTTCGACGCAGCGGATGCGCTTGCGGAGGTCCTCGAGGAGAGGGGAGGTAGCGGCTTCGGAGCCGTCGGCGTAGTCGTTTGCTGTTAGGCGGTTGAAGGTGAGCATTGTGGCGACCATGTACTGAACGCAGTGGTCGCGGTCGGCGAAGTTGTCCATGGCCTTGAATTGCTTGTCGATGATGCGGATGCAGGCCTCGTGGGTGCGGTTGGTGACTTCCTTGATGTCCTTGGCGCTCTTGCCCAGGGCTTTGAGCTTCTCGTTGACAATCTCGGCAGCCTCAATGGCGGTTTGCGAGTGGAATTCGGCTGTTTATCTATTAGCAGTATACTCAAGTAGGACGTAGGCTGTACATACCAGGATATGAAACCTTGAAGAGAACGTTCTCCATCACGTAGCTGCCATAGGGGCGCTGGAACTTGAACTTGTTGCCCTTGAATAGGACGTCATAGAAACCCCAGACAGGTGCGGAAAGGACGGTGTGAAGTCCACCCTCACCTTTCTGTACCTTCAGGACAAGGTTGACGGCGCGCTGGCAAGCGTCACCGGCAGCCCATGACTTCCTGGACATGGTGTTGGGGGAGTGTCTGTAGGTGCGGAGACTTTGGCCGTCAACCCACGCTTGGGTGATGGCATCGGCGGTCTGCTTCTCGTTGAGGCCGAGCATCTTAGAAACAACAGCGGTGGTAGCGACCTTGACCAAAACGACGTGGTCCAGACCGACTTTGTTGTAGGAGTTCTCCAGAGCCAAAACACCTTGGATTTCGTGGGCCTTGATCATGGCCTCCAAAACATCCTTGATTGTCAGGATCTTGCCTCCAGCAATGTTTCCACCAGCGCGATTGGTGCGCGAGATCCAGTCAGCCACGGCGAGAATACCACCCAAGTTGTCAGAAGGGTGACCCCACTCAGCAGCAAGCCAACAGTCGTTGTAGTCGAGCCAGCGAATCATGGCACCAATGTTGAAAGCACCATTTACCGGATCCAGCTGGTAAGGGGTGCCAGGCACGCGAGTACCATTCGGGACGACGGTGCCTTCGACAATGGGACCAAGGAGCTTGGTACATTCCTTGAACTTCAAAGCTTCCAGACCACAACCAAGAGTGTCAAGGAGAACCAACCGGGCGGTGTCATACTAAGAGCGAGTATTAGGTTTATTGCAGATTATAAGCATATCGATTCAGCGAATTGGGTCTCGTACCGCCAGGTCGGAGTCCACCTTGTAGTTGTGGATGTAGTCCGCCATGTCTTTGATCTCAGGGTCATAGCCCTTCTGGCCAGCAGCCGGGATCGGCGCAGCAGATTGCAGAGACGTCATGGTTGAGAATCTGGAGACGCGAGGCAGAGTCGGAGACGACGAAGCTCTGCAGGAGTTGAGAATGGAGGATGAGGAGGAAGTGCGGGAGAGCGATGCGATGCGGGACTGGAGATTGCGGGGAGACCTGTGGGTCAGCCGTCTCAGCGCTGAAGAGGCAGACATAGTATAGAGACAGAAACAGAGCTGGAAAGAAGATTGCTATACTCAATTGAGGTCAGGAGAAGAGAAGGATCGCTTGGTCGAAAGGGAAGAGGAGGAAGAAAAGAAGCGGAGAGTCGGATGAGCACAGGGAAGAGCCTGGGACTGGGAAGGGAGGGATTAACGCTGGACCGACACCTCGCCGACGCAGCCGAGGCCGTTCGCTTTTGTTATGCCTCTGGCCCGGCACTTTAACTCTTGCTAGCGGTTACACTCGGTGCTTTTACTGTCCGATCTCGGAATATAATATCTTGCTTCGCAGCTTGAATTTGGCTTCCCATTCTTTGAGCTATCCATCTCTACTTGTGGCGCTTTTCGGCTGTTGAGCGCTTCAGTGAGTGTCTCCCCGGATTGCCTCTACCCCGCACCGGACGACTCCATTCGATCCAGCTCAACAAAACCTCCTGCCGTCACCCCAATTGGCCCTGACGCAATCCCCAAATACCTATACCAGCTCGGATTGTGATCCCAAGAAAACATATCTAGGGCTTCCCCATACTTTTGTTAAGACTCGAATTGGCCCAGCAACTTCAATATTTCCTCCCCGCGGTTTCCATGGTCGGCCGGCATCCTCCCGCGGCTAGTATCAACAGCATGTGCTCCTTCACGGACCGGGAAGCGATCAACTTTTACCGACCATCGCTTCGCGCTCGTCGGTCTCTCGGAGCGATCTTACAACCTCCTCATGTATGGCCTTTGCGAGGACCGGAGGAACAGCATTCCCGATTTGCTTGGTAGCGTTTCTCTTAAATCGAAACTCCATGGGAAACGTCTGCAAACAAGCGATCTCTCTGCTTGTAAAAGTCCGCTTTCCAGACGGATGATAATCCTCACCTCCATTGCATGTTATTGTACCAGCTTGACGGTTGCCATCGTAGGGGGGTTTCGACAGAACTCTTCTGTTCTCGACATCGTGATGACTGGCTCCCGGGGGGATGTTCGAAATAGCCTGGTTGATTGTGGGAAACTCTGGCAAACCAGACCCTGGTGGGCCGTGCGTTGGCTTGGGCATTGCTGGAAGGGTCTCCCCTGGTCTAAAATCATTAGCACGTTGCGGTGCCTTGATCTTGGACATTCGAGCATACCCAGAGGCAATAACAACCAGTCTTTTACGTTTCTGGGGTACTCCGTGTTCTTTGCAGATCAGGATTGCCCACCGCACGGAATAACCACTCTCTATAAAATCGCGTACCACGGATCGGAAATACTCTTGATGCCGGTCAATCAGCCCGCTCGTTTCTTCCATGGTGTGCACTCGAGGTTTCGCTTTGCGGATAAGGTCGCCGCAAGAGAAAATACATGCTGAGTTGGCATCATCATTGGCGCTCGCTCTTGTTTTTGCTGGGGAAAACGTCTGGCAAGGTGGGGAGCCGTGGGTGATATCGACTCTCAAGAATTTTTCATTGTTGGCCAGGAAGCTGAATATATCACTTTCTTCGCACACAGAGGTTGCGAAGTTCAGCCGGTAAGTAGCCGCAGCTTGGGGGCATATATCGAAAGCCCATTTAGGATGCAAGCCAGCCATATCGGCTCCGCATGATACACCACCGGCACCACAAAATCCATCACCGAAGGTATACTTCCGCCGCATCCTCTTTCCCGAGCCCAGGTCGGACTGTTCGCTCTCTTCAGCATTGTCCAACACAATGACCGGTGGCTGAATGTCGGCCTCTTCGCTACCAAAAGGAGCGGTCTCACCCCGCCAACAGCGGCGAAGGGTAGCAGGACTCGTACAGAATTCTGCATCGGCTTCGTCATGTGTCAAGTACTCAACGGAGAACGAATTACTGTCAACTTGTGTGTCCTCTTTTAAGCGGCAAAAAAGGCTTCTAGGATATTTGGCTCTCTGGGGGTCTTGCTTGACATGGCAGTTATTGGTAAAGTGAACTGTCACAAAACGTCGAACAAATCCCAGGAGGACATTTTCAGTGTCATAGGCTTTCCAGACCACTTCATTCTTCCACTGGGGAAGATGAAGGCCATTGCGATGGTTGAAGTCGCTGGCACGAGGGCGTAGCTTGTCTAAGCGCCGACCCTGGAGAAATATCTCACCCGTTGGGTCTTCCCATATGTGGCATATTCGAAGATAAGTATCATCGTGGAGCTCCACGGTCTGGCCGGGCTTGACCACAATCCCATCATCACAGCAGGCCTCTTCCAGGTATTTCCCGTCTTGAGACCATAGACTCGGTGCAGGTGTAGAACGAGCGGCACGCAAAGATTGGAGCCAGTCTTCACGCAGTACTTCGAGGACCTCATCGGTACCCAGATCGTCCTCATTGTTTCCCTCGAAATCGAGTGTGACACTACTAGCGTCACTTTCAGCATCTTCGTCGATTATCATGAGAGTATTGATGTCGGTCATATTGCAAACGCCGAGAATAGTGCTGAAAAGTGAGTTGAGATGAGTGGGATATTAGAGGTAAGAGTAGGAGGAGCTGAATTCACAAGGCAGATGTAGGAGTGAGCCGATGGTGGATAGGGCAAATGTACGTAGAATAGAGAGAAGTGATGGTAGCGGATGGTTTGGGCGAGAAGAAAGTGTTGGAGAGGTTATAGAAGGTTGGAGGGGGGGGGGAAGAGATATTCGTGGAGAGAGCTAGTAACAGAAAGGGCTCAACGGGACAATGAACTCAAGCGTGAGTGAGACAGTCATGTTTGCCAGCAGGCTTATGTCTCAAACAGAGAGTGAATTGCAATAGCCGCGGCTTGCCATAATGGCTCCAGGGCCAGGTAGACAAAGCAGTTACCTAGAATGCTATCAAATGGCCTATGTCAAATTCTCCATTTCAACAGACAGGAAGGGCACATCCCTTTTCAAGTAGGTGATTGTTGATCACTGATGAGGTAGAAGCGAAGCTATACAAAGAGTGCATGAGAAGAACTAGTAGTGTACTAAACATACCTTGTCTAACCTCTGCCTCTCCATCTTGCTAGCAGCAGCAGCGCAGTTTTCGCCACTCTTATTTCCTCTCAAGCACTTCCTCACTTTTGGTTGTTCGCTGCTCTGTTACTCCATCCTACATGTCCGGTCCCGGCAGCAAATAGAGCGGTGTTAGTCAGCCGTGACTAAGCGCCGATAATGCCGCCGAGCATCTGGGTCACGCGTCTTGTTGCGGTTTAGCGGGGAAAATTCTTTGGAGAAGACGGAGTGAAAAAGATGAGGTTCCAATTCTCCTCCTTCCTTTCCTCCTAAAGACTCTTCTTAGCCATGTCCTCTCTTGCCCCTCCTATACCTCCGTGGTCCTGAGTCCTGCCAACGGGCCTCATCCCTGTGCAGGCCCTCTTTTTCAGTGTCAATCGCCCTCCCTTGTTATGTCTTCATAGCAAACCCCTCTCCGACGTCGCTCCCTCAATCAAGTTCGGTTTTTTTCCAACCAAACCCCACCACACGCCGTGCTCTGGATTACCCCTCTGCCTTCTCTTGTGAGTATTTTCGTTCGTGCTCTAGGGCATTTGATTCTTTTGCTTCCTTCCTTTATGATGATATTTCCGTTTTATATAGATGTTAGACTTCCTAAGCATTCTTGCGGACACTTTCCGGCCTGACAACAGCTATATAATTATGCCTTTTCACTCCACTGGCTTGGTTTGGGCTCGTTTTGGCTGACAATTCTGTTGATCTGCAGTAATCCTATCAACTAGACAAGATGTGTGGTATTATCGCCTTGATCCAGGCGAATCCGACCTCCTCCGCGGCCATCGACCTTCATGAGGCTTTGTACCTCTTACAACGTGAGTCCTCAATATGCCCCAGATATACTCCGCTATCATATTGCGGTAGATGGTGTAACTGACGGTTACGTGATTAGATCGAGGTCAGGATGCTGCTGGTATCGCAACCTGCGCTGCGGGTGGTCGCATCTTCCAGCTCAAGGCCAACGGAATGGCCGCCAAGGTCTTCTCCGACGGCGCTAGGGTGGCAGACCTCCCGGGCTATATGGGAATCGGTCACCTGAGATATCCCACTGCGGGGAGCAGTGCAAATGCCGAGGCTCAGCCTTTTTACGTGAACAGTCCGTACGGCATCTGCCTCGCTCACAACGGAAACCTCATCAACGCTCCGGAACTCAAGAGGTATCTTGATTTCGAGGCTCACCGTCACATCAACACCGACAGTGACAGCGAGTTGATGCTGAACATCTTCGCTGATGAGTTGAGTGAAACCAAGAAGGCGCGTGTCAATCAGGAAGATGTCTTCGCTGCCTTGAGCAGAATGTATGAAAGGTGTGAGGGTGGCTGGGCTTGTACTGCCATGCTAGCGGGTTTCGGTATCCTGGGTTTTCGTGACTCGTATGGTATCCGTCCTTTAGTCCTTGGCTCTCGTCCCTCGCTTGATGGTCCGGGTACGGATTACATGATGGCTTCCGAGTCTGTTGCTCTGCACCAGCTTGGCTTCACTGGCATGCGGGACATCCAACCGGGTGAGGCCGTTTTGATCGAGAAGGGCGGCAAGCCTGTCTTCCGTCAAGTGGCTCCCCGCAAGGCCTATGCCCCTGACATCTTCGAATATGTCTACTTTGCTCGACCTGACTCTGTCATTGACGGCATCAGCGTCTACCGCAGTCGTCAACGTATGGGTGACCACCTTGCTGCAAAGATCCTCCAAACTCTTGGCCCAGAGGTCGTCAAGGACATTGACGTCGTCATTCCCATTCCCGAGACGTCGACAACTTCGGCTGCTGCTGTGGCCCGCTATCTTGACAAGCCTTATTGCCAAGGTTTCGTCAAGAACCGCTACGTCTTCCGTACCTTCATCATGCCCGAACAGAAGACTCGCCAAAAGGGTGTCCGCCGTAAGCTCAATGCTATGCAGACTGAGTTCAAGGACCGAAATGTCCTTCTCGTCGACGATAGTATTGTCCGTGGAACAACGAGTAGGGAAATTGTCACCATGGCTCGCGAAGCTGGTGCCAAGAAGGTTTACTTCGCCAGCTGTTCACCTGAAATTACGTATGTTCACCTGTCTCATCTTTCTCAGCGGGACTCCTTTGCTAACTTCCGATAGCCATGCTCACATTTACGGAATCGATCTTGCCTCCCCTTACGAGCTAGTCGCCCACGGCCGTGATGCTGAGACTATCGCCAAGCACATCGGTGCGGATAGCGTCATCTACCAGACGCTAGATGCCCTGAAGGGTGCTTGCGCCGAGATTGCCCAAGAGAATGGCTTGGAAGAGCCGCGCAATTTTGAAGTGGGTGTCTTTTGCGGCAACTACATTACCCCTGTGTCAGAAGGCTACTTCGACCACCTTGAGAAGATTCGAGGCGAGGGCCGGAAGGTCAAGGCTATCGACCGTGCCAAGGAAGCCGTCACTCACGGTTTTGCCAGCGAGAAGGATTTCCAGATTGCTGCCAACGGTGTCAAGATGTCGGGCGGTCAGCTTGTTCCTGCAGCCAACCCGGCCGAGTCAGATGTACCTCAGGTTGGTGTCTATGGCGGTAACAAGCCGCCTCCTCTCGAGGAGGAAGAGCCGCCCAAGGTTAAGGATCGCATGGACATTAGTATCCATAACATCGCCGATCATAACTAGACATTCTCACTTGCTCGCCCCGTCTCTTTGGCATTTGGAGTCTTGGAGTTTGTAAAAGCTAGACAAAAGGTTCAGGGAGGCCGTTTGACGATATTCCATCCATACCACGAAAGACATGACTAGAGATGTACATATGATCCCAGCTACCGTATAGAAAATAGAGGTAGAGGTTGATCCCACGCCGATCGACCATTGATAGTGACCATGAAAACGGATTAAATTTTGAGTACTCCGGCTTTTCTTTGTCTACATTCCTGATGCTACCCATCAGGCTCGTCACTTTATATCGATTTTAAATTTTTGCGATCCTTGGAGGTTTGTCCCTGGCCATCGAAGATCACTGCATCTGGCTGGAACTTCCGCTTACGTCATTGCTTCCAAGCTCCGATCCCCAGCGTCTCATCCTCCAGCTCCATGGAAAATGACTGACATCTATTGAGATGGCTCGTTCTATCTGCTCAGCAGCTGGCCGAGAAGCTGCATTGCTCGCAGGCGAGTTGAGCAACATCGCCCCAGAGCTACAAACCACAGCAATTGATACTTCCTGGCCCAGAAGATCGACTCGATCAAGGACTGCGGCACGACAGCATGACGCCATACATCAGGCGAAGCCCAATCCCAACCAACCGCAAAAGAAGCAGAAAGAGCAGAGAAAAAGGAAGATAGGCACGAAGCTCGACGATGTCAACGACCTTCCTCATAATCTCGGCTCGGTGGCTGAACTTGCCCGAGCCAAGACCGAAGATGAGGTGAACGGCACAGCCAAGGCAGAGGTCAAGGAGGAGAGTATAGATCTCCTTAAGCATGAGATCCAATATACCGTCGACAAGGCTACGGAAACCCTTCTACCTTCTTCGCCGAAGAAGAAGGCGAAGAAGACGAACACGTACGGGCTCACGCCTGGTGTGACACCATTCCCCGACTGGCCTCATCCAATGCCAGAAGAATGCGAAGAAGTCAATCGACTCCTCTCAAGCATTCATGGGGAAATAATTGCTCCAACCACCATCCCCGAACCGTCCCTAACCGTGACTGGCTGTGGCGAGGTCCCGTCAGTACTTGACGCCCTTATTCGCACTTTGCTGAGCGGTGCCACGACGGGGAGAAACTCTGCAGCGGCTTTTAACGGTCTCGTGCAGAGGTTTGGGATTCTCAAAGATGGGATTGGCAAGGGGAGTGTTGATTGGAATGCTGTTCGGAGGGCGTCTGTCAAGGATGTCTTTGAAGCGATCAAACCCGGTGGCTTGGCGGATGTCAAGAGCAAGAAAATAAAGGCCATACTGGATATGGTCTATAAAGAGAACCAGGAGCGGAGGGACATCCTCGTTCACGGCGATGACGCCGTCGCCAAAGCCGACATCAACGGCAACGAATCCACCAAAATTCAGCAGCAACAACTGAACGAAAAGTCCGAAGGCGCAAAGCAATACGAAATCGCGTGCGCCGACCAGAACTTTCTCACACTCAATTATCTCCACAGTCTGGGTACAGAAGAAGTCATGACTGGCCTCGTGAAGTACCCTGGCATCGGGCCCAAGACAGCAGCGTGCGTCTTGCTCTTCTGCCTGCAGAGACCGTGCTTCGCGGTCGACACGCATATCTTTCGCATATGCAAGTGGCTCAACTGGGTGCCTCCAACTAAGGCGACGGAAATCACGACCTTCAGTCACTTGGAGGTGCGCATCCCGGATATTCTGAAATACTCGCTTCATCAGCTGCTTATTCGTCATGGGAAGTCTTGCCCGCGGTGTCGGGCTATTACGGGGCAGTCGTCAGCTGGATGGGCGGAGGGGTGTGTTATTGAGCACCTTGTTACGCGGACGGGGAAGAGGAAAGGTGGTTGATATGTAGAAGAGCGGTATGACTATGAAGTCAGAGTGGTATACCTCAGATATATATTTGGGGCCGAGGGAGCGCCACGCTATGCGCCCGCGTGTTCGCACCTGATCCGCTATGCTATATACAATAAAGTCATTGAAGGCAGCCGTTCTCATGTTAAAATATATAATATTCATTTAATTGAGCAATATTACCGTAATTGTCCAGTAACTCTATATTCAACAGCAGCCAACCCCTGGCACGTGCCCGGGGGCGCATCGGAGCCGCAGATCAGACATCGAACCACTTTTTTGTACTTTGAGCTTTTTCCTCCTTTCAACTCCCCAACGCCCTCACACGCGCCCTCTTAACTCGATTGCGCGTAAAAATGGAGTGCATAACTCCATACATACCGCCGGCCCTCCTGCCGGTTCTCCTGCAATCCGCGGAGCTCATCCAAGACCAAGCCCACGCGCTCGGTATCGCCGCCCTTTCACTCAGCGCCGTACTCCTGGGTTACCTCTTCATTGCAGGTAGCAGAGAGTCGCCCGTATCGCTTACCGTCTCTAATCCCCCCGAAATCAGCGACAAGTGGACTGGGACTAAATGGGAGGACTTACCCGAGGGAAGCGAGGAGCGGAGGGTTATTGAGGGACAAGTTCGCGGGGTGAGTTTTTGCTGCTGCCAGCTATTCGCATTCTGATTTGAGGCTAACCCATTGTCAATGGATGAGTAGCAATGGAACGAGAATCTGATTATGAGCTACTGCCCCGCGGACGGACGAATACTTGGAACCGGAATCAAGCCTGCGACTGCGGAGGATGTTGATCGTGCCGTGCATGCGGCGAGCAGAGCGCAGGAACAATGGGCTACCACTACGTTTGCAGAAAGGCGGAGGGTGCTCAGGACTTTGCTCAAGTAAGTTCTTACAACATTATCATAGTGGTCGGTGTGGAGATTGACTGTCGATAGATACGTTCTGGAACACCAAGACGAGATCGTGATCGCCGCCTGCCTGGACTCAGGAAAGACCAAGGTCGACGCAACATTCGGTGAGACGCTCGTGACGGCCGAAAAACTGAAATGGACGATCGACCACGGTGAAAAGGCGCTCTGCCCGGAATCGCGACCTACGAATTTCCTCATGATGTACAAGAAGAACCAAGTTACTTACGAGCCTTTGGGTGTTGTGTCGGCATGTGTCTCATGGAACTATCCCTTCCATAACTTCATTTCGCCGGTCATCAGCGCGATCTTTGCGGGTAATGGAATCGTGGTGAAGCCGTCTGAGCAGACTGCCTGGTCTTCGGGCTACTACCTGGAAATCATCAGGAGCGCGTTGGAAAGCTGCGGTCACTCTCGCGATCTCATTCAGAGCCTCGTCTGTTTGCCCAAGGTTGCCAATGTGTTGACTTCCCACCCCGGAATCGCTCAAATCACATTCATTGGCTCAAAGCCCGTCGCACACAAAGTCTGCGAATCGGCGGCCAAGGCATTGACCCCAGTAACTGTTGAACTAGGCGGCAAAGACCCCAGTGTCATCCTCGACGATAGCCGAACAGTCAGCGAAGTCCCCTCCATCGCCTCAGTCCTCATGCGCGGCGTCTTCCAATCCGCCGGCCAGAACTGCATCGGCGTCGAGCGCGTCATCGCCCTCCCAGGAATCTACGAACAACTCCTCGAAACCGTCTCCTCCCGCATCAAAACCCTCCGCCTCGGCTCAATCACCCTTGATACGAAACCCAACGCCCCAGGTGCCCCAGACGTCGGCGCCATGATTTCACCTGCTTCCTTCTCCCGCCTGGAATCCCTCATCGACGACGCGGTCAAACAGGGTGCCCGCCTCATCACAGGCGGAAAGCGCTTCCTCCACCAAACCCACTCCCTGGGCCACTACTTCACGCCTACCCTCCTCGCAGACGTAATGCCGGATATGGCAATCGCCCAAACCGAGCTATTCGCCCCCGTCTTCCTCATGATGCGCGCATCTTCCGTGCCCCACGCCATCGAAATCGCCAACTCAACAGACTACGCTCTCGGCGCCTCCGTCTTCGGCTACAACACTCGCGACGTCAACGCGTGTGTCTCGCGCATCAAGGCCGGTATGGTCTCCGTCAATGACTTTGGCAGCTACTACGCCGTGCAGCTTCCCTTTGGCGGTGTCGGCGGGTCCGGGTATGGTCGGTTCGCTGGCGAGGAAGGGTTACGCGGCGTGAGTAATATCAAGGCGGTTTGCGTTGATCGGTTCCCGAGGTTGATGGCTACGCGAATTCCGCCAAGAGTGGACTATCCCATTTGGAAGGGGAAGGACGCGAAGAATAACGGGCAGGGAGCGTTCGAGCTGTGTAAGGGGGTTGTTGAAACCGGATATCAGATTACTCTTGCTGGGAGGGTTAAAGGGATTTTGAGGCTGTTGGGGAATATGTAATCCTCTTGCCGACGGCTGTGCACTGTTGCACCCTGTATCTACTCATACTTAAATCTAATAGTGTACTATACCGTGTGTCATGACCATGATCAGTGAGATCAGTGATCCCCGAAGAACGCATTTCACATTAGCTATTACACTATCACAATTAACCAAGGATAGGATACAGTCTAAAAAACAAAGACCATCTTGTCTACTCAACTAAACCCTCAACCTCAACATCCCGCTCAAAACCATACCAAACAGCATCCCAAACATCAACCCCATCCAGCAGCGCCAACGCCATCCCCCCCACCTGATGAGACTCAATATGGCAATGCAAAACGCCCGCAAACTTCCCCTGGACAAAATATCTCAGCGCCATCCAAGCGCCCTCACTCTTCGTCGAGTCAAAGAAATTAGTCACAAACGTATCCCTCAGCGCCGCCTGTCCATTACCATAATCAACAAATGACTCTGGCTGCTCTATCTCCGCCTGCGATACATTATCCCACGTGAACTTCCCCACCCCCTGCCCGATTATGTACGCGCGGTTACCGTGCTTGTGGATTGGATGGGGCGGGTGGATGGGGTCGTGCTCGTTGCCGACGATCTCGAGGATTATATCTACCCATGTGCCGTTTTGGGTTGTGAGCGCGTAGGCGGGGGAGATTATGTCTAGTGGGTCTTTTTCGAAGAGGAGGGGTGTCGAGGATGTTATCTCGGGGACGTAGAGGGCTTCGTGGCCTAGGGACCACGAGTAACTGTTGTTGACGCGGGTCATGCCCGTGCGCAGGGTCGTTGACACCTCACTTGATGGCGGCGGCGGAGGGACATCAAAGGCCGGTAGATTCTCCGTGAAGAGCAGATGGCGGACATCTGCGGAGGTGTTTTGCCCGCCGTAAGTCATATACCCCTGTGTATGCGGCCCCATCGCAGCCTGCGGCGTATCGACATTGTCCAAATTCTGATTCGCATACCGCAAGATCCCAAACGCACTAATAACCTGGTCACCGCCGTTAACCGCAACGCGAATGGTATAGTCGCCCGGCGTCTGATCGAGCTTGATCATTCCGGCGTACCGAGCGCCCGAGTATATCGCGACCATCTCGACCTGCTGCGGCTCGACGAGCTGTCCGTCGACTTCGTACACCCACATGGGATGGTTGTCGATCGAGACCGTGAGGCCCTTTTGCGGCGCGCCGTCGATGAAGTTTATGCTTGCCCAGCAGTTTTCGAGCGGGTTCACGGTTACGAGTGCCGTTGGGCCTGTTGAGGGCGTGCAGTTCCAGCCCACAGGGCCTGGGACCGCGGAGAGGTTCCAGTTGCCGTAGTCGCCTTGAACGTTGTAGAGGTCTGGTTGGAGGCAGCTATTTCATCTAAGTATGTGATTCGCGTTTTGTGGTTCGGGAGTAAGAACTACTCACCCCTTCTCGGTTAGATGTGATCCCTCGAGGACAGCAGAAATTCCGGGATCGGATACCGATTCGAGGTACTCAAACCCGGGACAGTAGACTGAGCCTTGGCCGTTGATGAGGAGGTTATCTATGCAGCTAGTGGTTGTTTAGTCGATCAATATCAAAGGTGAAGCAAACGAATGATGCACATACAAGATGTTGTACCCAGATTCAATCTCGACGTTATGATACTCCTCCGATGTCAGGTATGTCCAATCCGTGACAAGGACCAGCTTTGGGTCATCCTCTGCGGCCTGGATTTGCGCCAGCTCTTCTTGATCTTCTGTGATGATCGAGTACGGTCGCGGAGCATCTGGTTTTCGGCTGTCATTGTGCTTCAGTTGAAGGGCCACCCTCACTGTAATAAAGAGACGTACCGGATATACATCGCTCCCACCTGCCCATCCTGCAAAAGGCCCTTGTAGTGTGAATGGTACCAGTATGTCCCAGCAGGGTACGCTCTAAAGCGGTAATCATAGTGCTCCCCCGGTTGAATTGGTACCTGCGATAGTCCGGGGACACCGTCCGACCAGGGTGTTTCCCGCATCCTAAAGCAGGACGAGTCAGTAAGCGCTGAACTGCCACTTTCGTCGACGATAATGATGATACGCACTCAATACCATGCCAATGCATCGTCGTGTTGAAAGGGGTATTGTTGATGACAATAACCTAGCCAATTATTCCATTAGTTCAGCCGCTCAAATGCCATCTAGGTAGGGCTAAGGTCGCGCCGCACCTCAACATCATCATCCTCGTCCCAGAGCAGATCTGGACCCGGATACTCCCCATTCGTGTAAATCATGTCGCGTCGCTCGCCGCCATTCGGGGCTCCAGACTCCCATGTTAGCTCAAGAACTTCGAAGACGCGTTTGGCGTGTGAGAGGCCGATGTTCAGGGCCAGCAAGGGGCCGAGGACGGTAGGGAGGTACATAGCTGAAGCCTTAGAAGACCAGCGGCGTGATTGAGTTTGAGATCGCGAATCATGGCATTTATTTTGGTGGTTATGTGTTTTCTTATACGATTCCTGCTGGCATTCCTAAACGTTTGCGGCGGAATGTGGCTAACGCGACTGGGGAACGGCTCGGCCAGGGGCAAAAGGTACCTACGTAGCGAGGTACGTGGCTCATAAACGGTGCGAAGTTCCTTACGTACTATACAACTCGTGGGTCTTGGAGCCGGATCTTTTTGCCCTTGGTATCTTGGTATGCAGAGCAGAGGCTTGTGAAAGGGGTCCATGCATAGCACATAGAGCAAGCGTGGGCGATTAATTCTCAACACCTTCTAATTATTAGAGTCGGGTGGATGATCATCCTCCACCACATAGTCACTGGAAATATCGTAAGGCGTTTCCTCAATCCATTCTCCCAGTTCTTCTAAGCCCAGAACATCATGAAGGTACCGTACCGCTATTGGGAGCTGTGTGTTTAGACGACCAAAGTAAAACATCGGCGCATTGGTAGGGTCGTCCGCCACCAACCTGGCTCGCTCGGGCGACTGCAGCATCCAATCGAGTAGCCATGGTCCAAAGGCGCCATCCAAAGCAATCGCCCACTGCGTGATTTCCGAGTCGTCGGAAGGAACAGACTCGGCACTCGTACGCAGGAGGAGCTGGAAGAGGCTAGGGTCATCTCGTGCCACGCGGACAGCGGTACGGAAATGGTCTGGGGGCAGCGTGTACGGGAGAGACGGACCCCTATCCTCATACCGAAAAGTGTACTCGTCGAGCTTCAGAAGAGTGGTAAGAGCTTTAGCATTGTGCTCTATCAAGGCCGTGTGGATACCCTGCTGAAGAGCTTCGCGGGAGAAATTCAATTCTCTCATCATCTTCAGAAAAGTGGGATGATCCAATCCACCGGCAACGCGAAGATATTCAAGGCCGCGAGTGTGGGCTTCGCTGAACCCTTCGGTCGCTCCGCGAAGGAATTTATCAGGGATATAGAGAAGACCAAGCACTGGGAGACTGCGCTTTGATGACCATGGAAGATGAGACAATTCGGGTGTTTGTCTGAGGATGTCCAAGGCTACCAAAGGTACAATCGATAATATCCACCGAGCACCGTCTTCCTCTGGGCATTCAAAATCACAGGGGCCTCCACTTTGAGCAAGAAACTGGAGAAGTCTGTCTTTCTGCTTAGCAGACATATTGACCGCCCATCGAAGCCAACAACTCCAGATATTTAAGCGCATCAGATCCGGAAGCTGGGACTGCAAACGCTCGATAGTGCACCATCGGCAGTTGAATATGGAAATTTGAAGAGATCTTCGCTCATCCCCTGATAGCGGAAAATACTCCAACGGTCTAAGCAGCCGCGAGGTCGCCGTATTTGCAGCTTTCCTGGCAGCGACTTTCTTCTTGAGCTTGTCTACTTTGGCGACAGCTTCTGGGGTCGATTTCGCATCCAATTCTGGAATATCTGAATCCGTCGGCCATTGGTACCCCACAACTGCTTCTAGATCGTTATCCCAGAGGGCCAGCAACAATAGAGCGCGATAAATCCGCTCGCTGGAAACAGCTGTAGCTATTGAGCGTGAGCATCGCGGCAAGTTGACATTGAGGGAGTACAGAAAAATCTTCTCGATCAATTCCACTGGCAGAGACTCCAGCCTAGATAGCTTCTTTCGAGGCCTGGGCGCAGACAGTTTGGCGACAAGGAGACGAGCCCGCTTGTTCCTGCCAGCCTGAGAGCTGGCCCGTTTGGCTTCAGGGGGCAACATTGGCCTTCCACCCTTTGGACCCGATGGAATGGGTTTTGGGGCGCCATCATTGGGCGTCTTCCTGCGGCCGCGGGTTCTGATAGGAGTGGGCATGTCGAGACTCGTCTGGGCTTTCGGAAGTCAACACGCAACTTGGAGCAACCGTTAAGAGTACTGGGTCCTGGAGACTGTCATGTGACCTTTAGCTCGCAGCCCAGCCCCGCAGCCCAGCCTTACATCGCACTAGCCTCTTCTGGCTAGATCAAATGATGCCAGGCTCCATGACGTCACGCATATCAAATTGCGAACACCATCAAGACGGAATGTTATCAAGTAAATGTGCCGAAGATCAGCGCAATCAAGGGCGCTTGAGTGGCAAGATTAACTCATACCCGGCGCGGCACTGATGGCCATGTCATATTGGAGGGGTTCCACTAGGCCCTGCATGATTCGGTCAGAGGCCCTCAGGGCCAGACTGAAGTCGTCGTTATGACGCTATCGAGACAGACGTTTTCAGGTTCAGGGCTAGATGGGTTCACTCAACGCTCTCGTCCTTCCCTCCCATTGCTCCTGCAGTTGCGTGACCAACCACGTGCAGCCTACATCGTCACTTCTTTCTTAGCGCTTGTCTATCACTCTGCTTCATCCACGTCATCGAGAATTTTGAGGCCTTGTCTATATATATTCCCGTCGAGTCACTAGGTATATATATCTCGATAGCAGCAACTACAATGCTTCCATACAACGAATCTACACAAGCCACTGCATCTTCCAGTTACTCGAACAATAACAACAACTCTACGAACAACTCTCAATTCTCCTCTTCGAGCTCCAAACCTCTGAAACAATAACCAACCAAGAAATAAACCACTAACACCACATAACCACCAAAATGGGTGCCGTCTTCTCTTGCGTATGTCAACCTCAACGTACCCTTCCATCTCCTTAGAATCTCATCTAACCATGCCACAGATCAGGGACCTCTTCCGTTCCATCGGCGCATGCATCATGGGCGTCGTCAACGCCATCGCTAGCGGAATCAAGATCGTCATCAACGGTATCGTCTCCGTCCTCGGCGTCATCGTCTCTGCCCTTACCTGCGGTTACTGTGGACGACGGAGGAGGACTACAACACGTGCTCGTCATAGGTCGCGGCCAGTTTATTAGGCCCGTCAAACCGTAGATGGTCTAGTATGTTGGTCGGTGTGATACGAGTTATGACTTGATGCCTTCCTTCCTTTGTCCGCGATTTTCTTTGTTCCTTGTCTTCATGCTTAGCACAGTACCCCATTTGTTTTTGTTTTGCGCTGGAAGCGCAACCAATGCATGGTTTTATGGAGGATAGGGGACGTTGGATGATACCTTTGTACATTATGATATCCTTTTTGTTCTCTGAATTGAAGAAAACGTTTCAGTTCAACCTATTGATGGACCTTTTATAGAATTATCTTGAATTTGTAGAATGTTCGTGTTGCTGGCACAGACCACCATTTAAGATTGACGCTCATATATATAAATTAGGGCTGCTGACCATCTTGCTGTTTGATCTTCACTGGATCAATCTTTCTGGACTATGCTGTATTTCTTATACGCTTTTAGCTCGGCACCTTATGACCTTACGTCTGCTGAGTTATCAATGATGACAAAATTGTCTCCTGCCGCTGAATCTTTACTCCTACATGAACCGGCGGGATAAGGTGGCCCTGTCTTCGAAGTTCCTTCCGATAAAGGTGGACCCAGTTTGGAGCGCAGACAAGCCTAGGCCTGGTCCATGTGGGCAATTTGTTGAAATCGTCCGAGTGAATGGCTAGCTGCGAATAATGTCTACACTGCCCGAGCAGAAGCGAAGTTTACTGATTGTTGGGTCGTGCTACAGTGGCCAACGACGCTGCTGGTACATACCAAGGTTGACATGGGCGCAAGGGCTTCAATGATGAGCATCCACTGGGCAAGTTGAGGGACTGAAGGTCTTAAGTCGAAAGAGCTGGAGCGATGGGCCATCGGTGCTCAACGGTTGCGGGTGAGAATAGGTCTAGAACGTCACCCGGGAACTGAACAAACCGAGCCATGTCGATGGTCATGCAAAGTGTTGAAGACACCCCCCCACCAATCCCAGGTAGCGCGAGACGATGAAGATCCAGCCATGTCCCTGCCCAAATACTCTAAGCCAGCGGTTGGCCCATACTGCAACCCGCCCTTATCCCGATGCCAGCGCAATGCTTGCCCTCAAAGTTAGAAGAAATAGAAAGGTATGAAGGAAGAAAATCAGGATGCGATTCTGTCCCGTGTATTCCTGGATCTCTAGCAAACAGAAAGTAAAAGTCCGAGTCCGAATGGCTCCATATTGTCGACCTTCATGAATTCATGATTATAGCAATTCATGGCGCCGCAATTCCCATTGGTATCCGTATCCGTAAATTCGAACCACAACCCGAAATCGTCCTTCGTTCTTCCCTTTTTTAATGTTTGCCCCCACACATCGTCGTTGTCACGTTCATTGCGTTTACCGGAGACGGCGGGCCTCACGTTCGGATTCGAGCAGGCAGAGGATGTCGTCGACGCGGACTGGAGAGGGTCTGTGTTAGTATGCCTTGTTCCTTTTGATACTCGTGTTGTCCCTCGTTGGCGAGTCGCGGTTTTCAAATTGTAGACGTACCGGGTCCCTTGACGTTACGGATGATAGAACGGGTCTGGTCATCCATGAACTCGACGCGCACCTGGGTGACACCACCGCGAGAACCTGTTATCAAGAAATCCATCAGCCTCCATCCATATAATATCACACACAACCGATAGCCCCCAGCCCAGCGGCGCCCCATGAAGACGAGCATAGATCCATTATTCATCCATCAGAGAGCACCAGCCAGCCCTGGGTTCCATCTTCCATCCATTGTATATATCGCGAGTGCTCGGAGTTCAAGTTGAAATTGCATACCGGTACGGCCAAGGACACGGGTCACCTTCACCAGTTTAGTGGGAGTCTTGGAAGCATCCATTTTGACAGGTAGGAAATCCGGGAGAGCTGGATTTGACTGCTGAAATTGAACGAGGGAGGCGGGTGACGAGGTGAGGATGCGATCGGATGGTCGTTGATTCCCGCTACGGCCGGCGTCGAATGTGCAAAATTGATTTTTAGTGCGTCGGGGCAGGGTTTGAGGGGCGGAACCCTCGGGAAAGTTTTGGCCTATCAGGAGGGTGGATTTTGAGTGCCTGAGGCAAGAATATATGCCGCGGACGGAGATGGCCTTCCGCAGCATCTATATCTGCAGAAAGTCAAGTATTCAGCGACTGGCATTGATGAAACTGGATTCTGGTTCTTGAGACTTGCTGTTATTTTCTTCTGCCCGGGATACTTGCTCTCCCGCTATACGACCTAATAGCACTTTCTCTTTCCATTTATCCAGGCCTGCTATACTCATGGACATCTTTTAAGTATAGACTGATCTAGATCTGTCAATGATTTTTAATTTTTTTTCATGATATAGGAAGTGGTACGAGTAAAAAAAGATCACCATATTATCAAGGAGGATTCCGTCAACATTACATGGCCCAGTGCTCAATCGAAAGCAGGATACCGACAACCAGTGATGGGGGTGAGTCTTGAACCAGAACTACCTTAACTTCTCGACAGAAGCAGGTATCAAGCTGTGCCACGAATGATGTAGAGAGGTTCTGAGAACAGTTGTGTCCATTGATTACTTACATCTTAAGAGGAATAGTAGCCCGATCCGTCAGACAGTTGCAAGTTATCGACAACTTCGCCCACATCGATTTGGATGCTCATAGACTAGGATATGTTTACAGTACGAGCAGATCTTCAAAATGACTCTAAATTGAACAGGTTCTATACACAACCCGTCAACCGGATCACACTGCCAGGTAGAGAGCTAAATACGCGTAACTGGAAGAAAACGCTTGTCGTGTGATGACATTGGTTGAGGGATAAGGGTAAATAAATGATACAAGGGATGCCAGTTTAAACAACAGACATGTCGCCGAAGCGCTCCTGCAGAAGGTGTTAGTAAACAGCGAATAAGAAGACAAAGTATAAGCAATCCACTTGTCGAGACTAACCTTGTATCCGGCGGGCATCCATCGGCCCTTGGAGACAAGGGCGGCGGTCTTCTCGTCGATCTCGGGCTGAGCAGCAGCGACCTCGTCCTAAAGTGTAAAAGTCAACAAACCAAGCTCAAATTTCCAACCAAAGCGCCTCGTATAAGGATAACATACAACAGTGAGCTCATCGAAGGGACGAGCAGTCTCGATGTTCTCAAGGGTCTTCTCGAGGTTGCGGAGCTCGGCCTCGACCTTGCCCTTGGTCTGCTCAGCGCTCTGGACAGCCTGGGCCTCGAAGGCATCGATGGCCTTCAGCTGGCGGGAAACATCGTAGGTAGCGGGCTTGAAGTTCTTGAAGTGGTTCTCGATCTCGTCGACGATAGCCTGGTTCTTCAGGATGCTGCGGTAGCGGGCGAAGTCGACGGTCTGGGGCTGCTCGGAGAGTAGCTGGACCTTGCGGCGGGCTTCGTCGTTACGCTTCTTGAAAGCCTGAAGGGAGGCAGCGGTCTGGCCGCGGAGGCCGAGGGAGCTGGTCGTCTTGACCCAGTCGATCTTGAGAGCGGCGCTACGCTGTAAGCCAGGCGGTTAGCGAGTCCAATTCGAGCCTGCAATCAGCGGAACTGAATGCAAGAGTCCATAGGCAACGTACGGCAGCCATTTTGAGCGGTGGGGTGGAGAGGGGATGGTAGAAGGAGACGTTTGACGTGCAAAGCTGGTTGTTCCGGGATGAGGGTCGATTCGGCAAGGTTTGGAATGGGGATGTAAATCACGTGACCATATATTCCCGTCTTCCGGGTTAACGCGAAGACCATAAAGAAACAGATACGCGATAATTGATTCGACTTTTCACTGAACTGAATGGCCAAATAAAGTGTGGAAACGGATTTTGAAATGGAATCCAAGTTAGCAAAAGTTATTGTTCGTTGATTTGCTTTTAGACTAAATGATTTACACTATCAAGCCGAGAGGATATCCGAGGGATATCAACCTGATCTCAAACCCCAGAGTTCAATCGGCTAAAGGCGCTAACGCATTCAGCTACTGACAGCATACATTATGCGGGGTTAGCTCATATGCTGAGAGCCATGATCGAGTTGACGATATCGTTGTCGTTCTCCCGCAGAGCCTTGACGGCCTTCTTGCGGGAAACGTTGGCCTGTGCCATGACAAGGTCAATGTCCTTGGGCTCAAGACCAGTCTCGTCAACCTCCTCGCCATCATCCTCCTCCTCTTCCTTCTTGGCTTCCGTCTCGGGGGCCTTGCCCTTGCCCTTGTCGTCGCCGTGGTCGTGGCCGGCGTGGTCACCACCAGCAGCCTCAGCAGCAGCGAGCTGCTGAGCAGCGGAAGCCTGAGCCTGAGAGTTCAGGTCCTCGATCTTGGCCTCACCGAAGATGCTGTTCCAATATGTCAGTCGCTGATATCTCGGCCTCCATAGCTCGCGAGGTTCATGGCACGTACATCCAGGTGTTGCTGGAGGGGGACTTGTAGACGTCGGGCTGGTTGACGACGAAGAGGATCTGGCTGTAATGTTAGCTTCCAATTCCTGATATCGCACGAGTTCTCTTCATCGAGCATCGATAGTCATTGCGAGCGGAGTGCGGGGAAGTTGATGCGTACGTTCTTGGGGCGGCGGAGAGTGACACGGGTGATGCCAGGGACGTGCTTCAGGCCGAGCTTGCCAATGGCCTTGCGAGCCTTCTTCTCGTTGCGAGAGTGGATGGTGACAGCAGCACCACCGGGGATGGTGGGCTCCTCACCGGCCTCGGACTCAGAAGAGTCGCCGGCATCCTCAACCTGGGTCTTGGGGACCTCGTCATCAGGGAGCTCTTCGATACGGGGATCAGCCATTGTGTGAGATAGGTAAGCCTAGATGGGCTGCAGGAATAACAGTTAGCGAGCGATTCGTGACGTTTGGCGGCGTGATGCTCGATTTTGGGTCTTCAATTGTCCGGGTTCGGTCGCGAAATGCCACAACCGCCGGGAATTTTGCCAACTCCAATTGAAAAATCCATTTTCGCAGCCGCACAATTCATTTGACCTACCTGCGAGAAGGAAAGAGGTCTGTTGTAGGTGATGGTGGGTTTTTGGCCTTGGAACGGTTGGGAAGACGCAGAGCTGTGTGATGCCGAAAATCGTTAGCGAGCTGATTGGATTCCGGACCCTCGCCCTGGAAGCATGGAGAAGCCGACGCAACCCATCATTACACCATACAATCTACAGAGTACAAACGGTCGCAAATACGTTAAAATAGTTTGATTGTCAAGGATAATAATATTTTTGGTCGATGGATTGACTGCATCAAAACCATATGTTTAGGCGGAGTTTTTTTTATCGCCCGCGTAGAGAAATCCAGTATCCAGTAGATGCCAGGACGTCATGACATGACATTACGAGGACATGCTTTGTGTCAGGATATCAAGTATTCTTAAGTCATTTTTGTGCTGCCAATGATAATGCATACAGCGAATTTGCTGAAATTAAACCCTCAGCAATGTGAAACCGTCCCAGATACCCCTTCACTCTATGCACCGAGCCATTAACCATCTATGCCTTAGGAGCAGCCGCCCTGATCTTAGCGTGAGTCTTCTGGACCTCGAAGCGAGCCTGTATTTATCGTATATTAGCATCAGATGTCATGTATCAGCCTAGCGCTTCCACCGCAAACTGCGCACAACTCATTCTCCCCAATCAAATGCGATATCCAACGTACCTGCTTTCGGAGGCGGAGGACCTTGAAGCGCTCGAAGTCGGTCAGGTTCTTCCGTCGGTTGTTGGTGTCGGCCTTCTTGGCGATAGAGCTCTTAGCCCACTTGCCGTCAATCTCGTTCGCAGCCCAGAGCTTCTTCACGGGACCGGTACCGGCGGCACGGGGGAGCTTGGGGATAACGAAGTGGGTGAGGGTGGCGTGGGAGAGAGGGAGGACGTGGCGGGGGACAATCTTCTCCTCCTCGGTGGAGGGACCGTCGACCAGGACCTATGCATCGGCGCTCAAGTCAATACCATATTTCTCCATTAAAACCATCCTTCACGTGGTCGCGACGCATATTTCATTTCCGGGTTCCCAAAGACGTACACGCTTGTGGTCGACAATCTCGACGATGGTGGCCAGCTTGCCGATGAAGGGCCCGCGGCGGATCAGCACCACACGGCCAACTTCAACGAGCTTCCATTGAGCGAGCTTGACATCGATATCGGCCATGGCGAAGGCTTCCTGTAAGGTGAAAAAAACGGCACTTCTCAGTTGACAGATTCCACGGCAGCGACAGGGCGCATAGAGACTCACGGTCGACAGTTCCGGGGAGACGGTGGTGGAAATTTGTTGTCGAAAGTCGGGGTTGTCGAAGTCGTCCAAAACGCACAAGTTCACACTCGACCTGCCGGAATCGCGAATTTCGGTGTTGCCCACAGACTCGCTTACCAGCCAGTAGCAGCCCACAGAGCCTTCGGTGCGTGTGGCCTAGGGCTGCCGCCTGGAGAGGCTTAGCGGCGGATATCGGAACATCAAGTTCTTCCGGACCACCACTTAACTTGATCGTCGCTTGTTTTTCTTCTCCAAACCATTCTGCAGCTCTCTGTAAAAGAGCTTTCAGCTGCCTGCGCAACTTCCAGAGTGTGATGTAGCTCTACAATTCGAGGCATACCACATACCAACAAAGTACTAACCTCAGCAGCCGCCTCGCCCCCTGATTCTAACTGGTATGCCAACTCCAAAAACCCTTCACTCACCCTCACATGATGCGGTAATTTGCGATTGACCCAGTGTCTGTGAAGCTCTCGCCGGAGTTTCTATACAGCACTGACGCATGATATTCATTTCTTACATATTCTGATAATTTGCCAATTCACTTTGCTACTCATCCAGCATGGTTGACATCCGTTGCTGACTTGCCAAAGACCTGAAGCAGATTTTCATCAAAACACCTTTTTCGGGAGAAAACCACGTCTTATACCAGCATATCACGGTACGTTCATCGCGGCTTGCACTCTTCCCCCTGCCCTCCCCCGTTCCAATGATTACAACCTATCATGCCTAGATAGTAATTGATGCCACGGCAATGATATTTACCTTATCACCAAGATCTCTGAGGAACATTTTGCATTTTGCACTTGATTTCTGTCAATCGTCCTCTTCTTTGAATGCCAACTGACTTGAAATTCAATAGGGATTGCTTTTCTGAAAATAGCTTACCAAAACAATGAAGTCTGTTGACATGTGTGCTTCTGATACCGAGTAATATTTAGTAGTATTTTGAGCGCGAGCGCCATGGAACCAGTTGTAACAGCGTAAAACTTGTCTAGAGTCTCGACTTTGTCTTGGGTGTACTATGGAGAGCTTATAGGTCAGGATATGTCGCGTGAGCTATGTAGCTAGATTTACACAATGCGCAGGGCCTACAGGGTCTAGTAGAACCATGCTAGGCATATAAAGTATATTTATCTAAACGTATACAAAACAGAAGCCAACCACCAACAGCCGAAGAAATTCTACAATATGGTTCGAATCGCTTTTCATCAAGTCCGTGTATATCATTATGTGAAGCCCGGGGTGAGCAGCGTCTACGCCTATGACGAAGCGCCGTTGCCCAAGGCAGAGGCACTGCCCGATGGACCCTCACGGCTCAGAACCCACATGAAGATGAACTGGATGACGTAGGAGTAGATGAACAGGAACTGGGTGCGGCGGTTGCGCTGGGAGCGAGCCACGGTGTGCATTGAGCCGGTGCGGACGTCGCCTGCTGAGTCGGGGAGGAGGACATATTTCAGGGAGCGGAGCTTTGAGTCGAGTTAGTATTTGTTTCATGCGCTCAAAGGACGGCCAGCTTACCAGGAAGAAAGCGTTTGCTGCGAAGGTGTAGATGAATGCTACCCAGCCAACCCAGCTACCTGTGCCTTTTCCGGGCGTCAAGATCTCGGAGGCAACTAGTGTGATGATAATACCGACGAACTTATAACCGGAATAAGCCATCAGATCGACCAACTGGGAGTCGTTGTTGATGCTGAGGATATACATGGCTAGCTTCAGGCAGATGATCTCGAACACGATGACTGCGATTGCCGTTGTCGTAGTGGCTCCAAGGAGCTCTGGATGGAAGTTCCCGCGGAACCCTGCCAACATTGCCGACAGAAGGATGTATGTGACAAGTGCCATCACAGGGATGTACATGTCGGGAGAATTGAGATCATCTCGCGGGGGCAGGAACAGGGTTGAGTACTGTTGCTGCGATATCTGACCATCCGGGCCAGTCGCAGCAGTCGTAAGCCGTGTTTGCTGGCGAGACCAGGGCTTGTGTCGCCAAGGGAAGAGCACAAGACCCAACTTGTTGATCACGTAGGAATTTGAGACGTTGAAGTAGTGCTTCAAGGCGGGTATGGATACGTATCGGTTGAACTAATTCCGACGTCAATTAGTTTAAGAAATGAGAAGTGACTCAACCCTGGAAGATATCTCACGTTCTGCTCCATATATTCTTGTCCAGCTGCCATCGCAGTCTTGCCCATATGGAACCCCATCTGCGCCGTGGGGTCATTGATGAAACCCCCAAATCCAGGGGCATAGGTCCCGCTGCCACCCTGCGCTGGAGCCGGTTGGTAAGGGTTGCCATAGGCCGAGGACTGTAACTGCTGAGATGTCGGTGGAGGGGGAGAGCGCATCATGGGTACGGTAGAGACATGCTGAGGCACCGGGTGGTGAAGCGGAGGTGAGTGAGCTGGAGGCGGCGCGAAAGACTGGCGATACATGACGGCGGATTAGGAAAATCGATCAAAAGGCTGAAACTTGACTTCTCTCAGACGAGACTGAGAGCGCGGATCAAGGTGGTACAAGAGCTAGAATGGTGGCGGTGGGAAGGTGTTTTATACGTGGCTACAGGAGTCCGGAGAAGTGGTCTCTGGCATTAATTTCTCGCCCGCCGAAGCTGACCTTGCTTGATCTTCGCCGCCCGCACAGATTCCCCACTCCGCAAGTTCACCTCGCAACGACAACATATAAAGCGGTTTTTGTTTCACGATGCTCGAAGCGTTTGAGATTCTGAGTACATCGGGGGTGGTCCTGTGGTCCAAGTCCTACGCACCAGTCGGTTCCCATGTCGTCAACAGTTTGATCAACGATGTCTTCATCGAAGAGAAGGCTCAGCTCCAGAGCACCACGAACAGTGTCTCCCCGATCTTTAAGAAAGAGAAATATACTCTGAAGTGGAGGAGGTCGAAAGACTTCAACTTGATATTCGTGGTATGTCCGCTCTATGGCGCAGCGCATGGTCTCGGCGCATTGCTTATATTGTCGTCCGCAGGCCGTCTACCAGTCACTCCTACATCTCGGTTGGATCGATAAACTTTTAGACAACATCTCGACTATTTTCATCGATCTTTACAAGAATCAGCTGAAGAGCGAGCGTGTTAGAATCGTCGACTATCAGTTTGATAAGTACTTTGACCAGCAAGTACGGGAACTTGAGGACAACGCCACCGCTGGCTTCGTCTCCGAAGCGCCTGCAGTCGATGCGGAAGCAAGAAAAGATCCGCTGGTCTCTGCTGATAATGGCGGCCCACCACCCCCGCCCTTACCTGGGCTCCTGAAAGGTATGCTGTCCATGTGCTTACTGCCGAAATCTCGTGCTAACGGTTCAAAAGCGCAGCCTCAAGCTGCGCTCAGCGCGGCGACCTCTGATGAAGGTTCGCCGCCACAAACTCCAAATATCTCCAGAATACCCTCGCCCGCAAACCATATACTCACCGGTAAAGCCGGTCCCGGCGGACGAGTTTCGCGCCGCGCGCGCAAAGCTGCAAACGCAAGCGCCAATGCCTCGTCTGGCGACGAGAAGGGTCGTAAACCAAAGACACCCAAAAGTGGAAAGAAGTTACGGGTGTGGGACGCTGATGGGCTTGCGGATGAGGACGATGGAACAGTCCTTGATTATTCCGCGCCTGCTGGGGAAGAAGATGCATCCGCACCGGCAGTGGAAGCTGTGGAGCAAGCCTCTTGGGGCCGCCGGACTGGCAAAGGCCAGTTCGTATTGAAAGACTTGGGAGATGAAGTTCACTCGATCCTTGAAAATGCAGACAACGAGAAAGCCAAGACATCAGCCCCTTCCGGCTTTCTTGGTACTGGATTCAGCGCCGTCGGTGGTCTGCTACGGAATATTGTCGGTGGTAAAGTTCTGACAGACGCCGATTTGGAGAAGCCTTTGAAGGCAATGGAGGATCATCTACTGCAAAAGAACGTTGCGCGCGAGGCGGCTGTCCGTCTGTGCGATGGTGTCAAGCAAGAGCTGGTTGGAAAGAAGACAGGCAACTTTCAAAGCGTCGATGCTGCTTTGAAGTCGGCAATGGAATCTTCTCTCCGCAAAATCCTTACTCCTACTTCGTCACTCGACCTGCTTCACGAGATCAACACCGTTACGAGCAAGAACAAACAAACTACGTTCAGGCCGTACGTGATCTCGATTGTCGGCGTCAATGGTGTCGGCAAGTCGACAAACCTCGGCAAAATCTGTTACTTCTTGTTACAGAATAACTACCGCGTTCTGATCGCTGCTTGCGATACATTCAGATCTGGAGCCGTTGAGCAGCTTCGCGTCCATGCGCGAAACTTGAAAGAGCTCAGCTCTCGTGAAAATGTTGGCGAGGTGGAGCTGTACGAGAAAGGCTACGGCAAAGACGCTGCAAATGTAGCGAAAGATGCTGTGGAATATGGCGGCGCCAACGGCTTCGACGTTGTTTTGATCGATACCGCCGGCCGCCGTCACAATGACCAACGTCTCATGTCTTCGCTGGAAAAGTTCGCCAAGTTTGCGCAGCCGAACAAGATCTTCATGGTCGGCGAAGCTCTTGTCGGCACGGACAGTGTGATGCAGGCTCGCAACTTCGACTCAGCATTTGGTACCGGAAGAAATCTGGACGGGTTCATTATCAGCAAGTGCGACACAGTCGGCGATATGGTTGGGACACTGGTTAACATGGTGCATGCGACCGGCATCCCCATTGTTTTCTTAGGTGTCGGCCAGCATTATGGTGATCTGAGAGGGCTCAGTGTGCCTTGGGCTGTTAATCTGCTGATGAAGTGATCTATGGCAGTTTATTGGTTGTTTGGCCAATAAGTTGGGTCTTTGTATCTTGATCAATGCTTAGTTAATTGCAAACAAAGCGATCCGTGATTAGCTAGGAATGATATCCAGGCTGCTCATCTTTAGCCACTCAACTTTTGGCTATAACAATAGCTGTAATATCCTTGCTCTGGGTTCTGCTCAACGCGCAAATTTGAGTCAAAAAAAAAAAAAAAGAAATCTCATACAACCTTCTTATTACTACTTCAGTCCCCTGACACCGGAACTTGCTTGAAACAATGACATCATCCGGGGTTCTTTTGTCCTGAGTCAATGCACTCTTGAGCCTCACTGCACACCAAGCTACAGCAACCTTGCCTCGAAAGCCCAGTGACTTTTTCTCATCTATCTTTTTTCTTGCCCGTCTTTTTTAAGCCGTCAAGCCCGGCGAGGCGGTTCACGTGATAACTTCTAGAGTGCTTACATCATCGGCAGCCTCATTTTTGTAGAGGAGTTCGCCAACCAGCTCGCGTGCCTCCGCTCCTCCCACGCTCCCTTTTACCGGCCATCATTCCCTTTGCAACGCTCTACAACTCTCTTTAAGACGATATGACTATGAGGGTCTGACGGCCACTTTGCAATCACCCATTGGTAACCCCACTCTCGTTTGACCTATCTTGACATCGGTCAGCCCCCGCAAATTAACGGCGCTCTTCCTTACGCCTACAGTTGAGAATCCAGGTCGCAACCATCGAATTTTACGCATAAGCCGCTTATATTCTTACACATTCAGATCTATAATGAAGACGCCGGACCGGGAGCCAATCCCGAGGCGTCGCTCATCAACCCTCCACTACCACACCTTCGACACACCCCCGCCAAAGTCCCGCGGGAGACCCAACTCCGGCCAGTCGGCCTCGTCAGGCGAAGATTCGCGGCAGCACCAGCATGATCATCACAGCGAGTCGGCACCGGAGTCTCCTTTGCCCAAGAAGCAGATGGTCGTGTTGGCAATGATCGCGCTTTGCGAGCAGACGGCCTTCAACTCGATCAGCCCCTACCTCCCCGATATGACGTCGTCGTTTCCCGAGGCAAAACCTGATATGGTTGGTGTGTACGTGGGAATGATTGGGACCGCATTCGCGGTGGCGCAACTTGTCACGAACTATTTCTGGGGCTGGTTATCGGACCGCGTAGGGCGGAGGCCGGTTATACTGCTGGGCACGATCCTTACGGCAGTGTGCTTCGTTGCGTTTGGGCTCTGCAAGACCTTGTACCAGGCCATTGCGGTGCAGGCGTTGATGGGTGTTGTTAATGGCAACCAAGGTTTGGTGTCTACCTGCCTTGGTGAAATCACGGACAAGAGCAATCAGTCGAAGGCTTTCACCTATCTACCGGTTCTCTATGGCATTGGCGGCATTACCGGGCCTCTGCTTGGTGGACTGCTTGTTATTCGGCAGAATCCATTCAACAAGGCAGAGCCGAATCCGTTCCCATACCTTGCGCCGAATCTGCTATCCGCCGGGATTCTTGTGGTCGACTTCATCATCTCCACGATCTTCCTCGAAGAGAGTCTAGAAGACGCAGATACGCTACCCAAGTTTGGCAGGAAAATCCGAGACCTCTTCGCGTGGATATGGGAGGTTACCAGCTTCGGGAAGCGTCCTCGGAGCGTACGACCAGGCGACCATCTTCCCTACCGACTGATTCGCGAACACACAGATGAGCACGACAGCGATCTCGACTCCGCATCTGAAGTGTCCGCAAACCATCACGGCCATGAATCTCTATCCCGTAGCGAACTCCTCAACCGAGACACCGTTCTTCTCCTCCTCACTTACGCCATATTCGCCCTCTGCAACATTGCCTTCAACGCACTCTTTCCCATCTTCTCCCAAGCACCACCACCCATCGGACGCGCGCTCACCCCCTCCGAAATCGGTCTCGCTCAGGGTTTCTCCGGCGTAGTGACCATCATTTTCCAAATCTGCATCTTCGGCCGGTTGCGCAACAAGATGGGCAACCGGTGGTCCTACCGCGCCGGCCTATTCGGCTTCGTCGTCTCCTTCATCCTCATGCCATTCATCGGGTACAAGGGCGACGACGAAAACAAAAAGGGCATATCGGGCAAGACAGCTTTCCTAGCCATCGAGCTCTGTTTCGTCCTGCTAGTCAAGACTGTAGCTGCCGTTGGCGGGTTAACTAGCGCACTATTGCTGGTAAGCAGCCCTCGCTTCTCACTTATCCAAATATTATAACGAGAAATCTAACTTGAATAGATAACAAACTCCGCTCCCGACCACGCCGTCCTCGGCGCGCTCAACGGCCTAGCCCAGACCCTTTCCGCCGCCGGCCGCGCCATAGGCCCCTTCCTCTCTGGAAGTCTCTTCTCGCTCTCTTCGCGCGTCCAGCCAAAGGGTGAAACCTTAACCTTTGGCGTCTTCGCCGCGGTCTCGCTTGTCGGATTCTTCCTTAGCTTCGGGATTCGGGGACGGGAACTTGAGGCTGAGGGGTGGGATAGTAGTGGGGATGACGACGAGGGGAGTGTTAAGCCTGATGAGGAGGAGTCATGAGGGACTGTACTTCATTTGTTTCCTTATTGATTTCAATAACTCAACTTACGAAGTTACGAGACGTGTTGTCGCGATTACTACTATTTATTGTATAATATTCGATCAAAAAGAAGCAAGCAAGCATAGATAGAGCCCGGCGTGACTGGGGCAAGATGGATGGCTCTTCGGCTCGGTTTCATCTTTCTCTTTTTTTTCCTTTCCTTCTTTTGTAACTACTAATGTTCTCTGTGCTTGGAGCGTATATAGCAGCTTAGCAGCTGGAGGTGAGCGCAGCGAGTCTTATGATAGCATAGCATAGCATAGCACAATATTGACAGACGGGTATTATCGCATCGGTAAATTCACATCTAAGCAGATAAAAGGCGATGTTTCCTGTCCATCAACTTCAAGAACTTATCGACCGAAAAGTCGGTCAAGTCCGGCTCAGTTTACTGTATCTTCGTAGAGTGATATCCGTATCCTTACAGGCAGCTATAGACTATGAGCTAGTAGTAATAGATAGACTGTAAATCCTCCGAGGATTGCAGTCCAAGCCGGTTTCGACAATAACGACGGCCTTCCAAGGTTGCGTTTGCCTCGTAAATGGACGCGAATCTAAGGTGGCTATGGTTCCCGATCAATGCCATAGGCAAGGTTTATCGAATTATAGAAGAAATAAAAAAAAGCGCGAAGGTCTCTAGACATCAAGGAAGGTTAAGGTTCATCCCATCATTCGCCTGCTGGTTCTTCGAGTCTTCTAGTCCACAACGCTGATTATGACTCCCCACTTGCAATAAAGATGCAGAGGCAAGGATTAAGGAATAATTATTTATCTAGATACAACTGGTTCGCGAGAACAAAAGCTAAACGTTGAGGACATGCTCCAAAGAGGAAACTGTTCTTCGTCTGTGCGTGTGATGTATCATGCACATACCCATCGACGACCTAATCTCAGTCCCTGTCCCTGCAAGAATGTGTATGCGTTTGCGCTGGAACTGGGATATGACATGTTGCGACGTAAGGGATGCCTTATCTTGACTTGGCTTCGATAAGTCAGTTGGGCTGGACATGCAATGCCAGTGCGAGACCCGGAGCGAGTTGCAAGGTTGAAGTGGACTAGTGGACTGGTAAGGTTATCTTGTGCCTACTCTTTTGTGTTGACTGGTGACAACAAACTCTCTCTCACTTCTCCTCCTACTCTCTCCCTTTCGAGTCCTTCCCTTTCCATCCATCCCATCCATCCAAATGCCCTTGGCCCGACTCCCTTTGCAGGGATGCAGGGATACGCAGGTCCCAATTGGCTGGGCGAACTTTCTCCTTGAAACAAGCAAGTATGCAGACCCGTTTGATGACAGAAGCAGAGACACTCTGCGCTGCGCTGCGTCCAGTCACTGCGCCAGCCAGTCAATCAGCCGGCTGGTCAATGAATGGCTTGACCCGCAGTTGTTCTGTTCTGTCGTGTATGAAGACTGGGCAGTGGAGGCTGCCTACATAATACATATGCGAGCTGGGGCCACCCCGTTATTGAAATGACGCCTCATCTCCACGCTCACTTTTCTTGACCTACTTTAGGGAACTTGGATATTTTTATTTGCGTTGGGCTGGAGTTGAGCTGGTCGAGCTGGCTTTGTTGGGGCCCTATTACATTGCTCATCTAATCTTCTGTTCTGGTCTCCTCGTTTGATCTCTGTCTTTCTCGTCTTCTTTTTGCGGCCGTGTCGTCGTTTGTTGCCTCCTAGGGTCAGTCAAGCCAGGCCAGACCAGGGTCCGTTGGATATGGAGCTTGCTCACGGACATTACGCCAATGTGTTGGTGAACAGGTGAGTTCTTGACGGTGTTACAGCATTTGCTAAGTTGTTGTATGGGGCCGGTGCATTCGAGTTCAGGCTGACCGATCAATTACTGACAGGCATCACCCCCAGAACGATGCGCAAGCGCACCGAGATCTAGAGAAGGAACTTATTCTCCATACACCCAGTCGGATTGAAGGGAAAACACGCATACTGCGGGCATCGGATGTTCTTTTGTCGTTAGCTGGCAGGTCCAGCGTAAGCGGTACGCCAGAACCTCATTCATTTCACGCGCGAACGAGAGAGTCTTGAATTGTGGATTGAAATAAAATTGTTGTTATCCCAATTGACTGACCACATTTCCATGGGTCATAGACTCTATAGAGCCATCACCCGCCGTCGAAAACTTTCAAGAAGTCCTCCGCCTATTTCCACCGTTTCGTGATGACGATGGGACTACGCTCGGTGCGCTGGAGGTGAAATGCCCGGATTGCGAGGCGGTCTTCTCGTCAGAGTACGCGGACCTGCTGTTTCCACAGACTCTTTATGGGCGAAAGCTGACTATGCCAGGGGCGAACTAAAGCAACATTACCTGACGAGGTACTGCTCCGGGACGGCAGTTGTTGTCTATGTGATGGCGCGAGATCGGTATGCCCTTGGATCCACATCGGGCTAATTGAAGCCATGCTGATGAAGTAGCTAGGCTAATTACGAAAGGCTACCGCATGGAGAAACGAATGGTCCCGCTTGACTGTCGTCCGATCCGGTTCTTCTGCAGTACCTGCGACAGGCCATTTTCCCAGGGTGAAAACGAGCTGGTAGAGCGTCCACGAGGTACGAACAGCCTCCCCCTCTTACTTTTTCCGAAGTCTAAGAGAATACAGATACAGAATGCTTGGTAGACTGCATGCATTGCGGCGCAACGTGTAATGTCTTGTTAGTTTGGCCCATCATACTAAGGACTCGGTGACCCCAACCCCAAATAGCCCTAACAGCTCTTCCAGATACGAACCCATTCTCAAGGATCCCCGCGACGATACGAGCTACCGCGACATCCAGAAAGAGATCGCAAGCGCAAGCACAAATCACAGCCGAAGCCCGAGCCTTATGCAGAAGGGGTCTATGCCGTCGAAGTTTTCCATGGCCGACTTTGGTGGCGACCAGTCCCTCGCGAAGAAGGCTAGGAGGCTGCGCGATTCTTGGTCGTTTAGAAGTATATCAATTCCCAGATCCAGATAAGCGAAGATTAAACGGACTCAGACTGACGGATCTAGAAATATCCCAGAGCGATGAGGAAGAACTACTAGCCATTAGCTTTGCCGGGCTATATGATTTAGAAAAAGGTGAGATTGCCAGTTGAGGTCCTGAGGAAGAGAGCATGTAAAATAACGTAAACAGTGCATGCACCAAACGGCATCTACCAGCCGCTTCCAGCTGCTGCTGAGATGGGTCTCTCACATGCGAGCTTTTGCTCGAGCGGTGTGTCGCTTTACTTGCTTTGACCAAGATCATCTCTGACAGCACTCTTAGGGCTCGAACCCGAAAAGAGAGACCTCTGCGAAGACGAAAGCAGACACCGCGCGAGCGAGATAGACCACCCTGAGGGCGGGCTAATTAGCGGGAATGGAGAGTGTGAAATGCCTAGGTCTTCCAGGAGGCAGTCTTTTTTTCAGAAGTTATTCGGGCGGAAAGCCCCATTCAGTATAGGCCCTAATTGCCCTATCCTAATTGATCCAGAAGCTAATGATCCATCAGGTATACCGCGCTCACGGTCAAACAGAGGCAAGAAATTGCTAAAGCGAGCCAATACAATACGATTTTCATTTGTCATGAACTATTCTCGCAGCGAGAGCAGAGCCGCCGCTCGGGATAGCGCAGGGAGCTCAGGGGACGCTCTTGCACGGGAAGCGGACGAGAGCCAGAATAACAGTTCAACGACAGTTCAGGATGCCGAGTATATTGCCTTGATGAGGGGGACTCAGAATGTGTTTGTCCACATGCAGTACATCTCCGGCGGGGCGATTGTGCACGATGTCTCGGGGCGTCAAAGAATTCTCCAGGTCGACGAGGTCGCCCGGTTATTCTTGCAGATGAAGGATGAGCTCTCGTCTACGGCAATGTCGTCGCGAGCTTTATCTACCCGGCTCAGAGGAGATGCCTTGATAAAGCAGGGAAACTCCCAGGAAGCAGTGGTGGAGTTCCACAACGTCATGAAAATTCTCGACGACACACCAGGCCTCGACGTCGAGAAGCAAACCCGGGCCGCAATCTTGCATTCCATGGGCCAGGCATACCGGAGTCTTGATATCCCTGCCGAAGCAGAAGCATGCTACCTCGAGTCCTTAGGTCTATACAAACGAGTCCTAGGCCGGGACCATCCGAAGAACTACGCCGTCCTGCACGACCTAGGCAGTCTATGCGAAAAAGACGGTTATGCCACTGAGGCAGCGGCATTGTACGAGCGCTCCTTCGCCGGTCGACTGAAAACGCTCGGTCACAACGCCCCAGAGACACTAAACAGCATGCAAGATCTCGCCTCGCTAAAGGTTCTCCTAGGCGATCTGGAGTCGGCGCTGCTCCTCCTCGAAAAGGCCGTTCCAGCGCTCGACGCAGTATTTGGGATGCAGAACGCGACAACACTAAACGCAATGACGAAGCTTTCATTACTTTACCAGAAACTTGGACTAGAAAAAGAGTCTCGCACAATCTGCGCAAGGACAATTCCACATTGCCGCACTGTCTTTGGTCTCAGCAACGCCGTCACCCGAGACACAGTCGTCAGATACCTCCAAAGCACCAAGAACTTTGACTTCCCGCCAGAGATTCTTGACACCCTGTCTTGCTACAAGCGCTCCCGCGATGCCGACTGCCTCCGCGTCATCCACCGCCTGGGCCGCGCTTACATGGATGCCGGGCTGAACCGCGACGCAGCAAGTCTATTCGAGACACTAGTCGAGGATTTCCTAGCCGTCAAGGGCCCCGAGGCGCCTGAAACATTTGACGCGCTGAGCGCGCTGTGCGTGTCCAGGGAGCACCTCGATTCCGTGGACAAGGCGATGTTTGCATATAGACAGCTCGTGCACATGGCTAAGCGGACGCCGGAAAATCATCACTCAAGAAAGCGCATCGGGTATGCGGAGAAGAGAATCGCAGAGCTCAATCGAAGGAGGGAGACACTAGAGTCCGAGAGGAAAGAATGGGGTTTGGACGAGGCGAGGCCGTGCGACGGGTGCGGGTGTCTTACGACCGTTCTTTGCAAAAGTATGCCGCGTCAAGCACCCACCCACCCATCAATACCTCAATAGCTGAACTTACATATCTCTCTCCAGCCTGCAACATAACCCGCCTCTGCAGCTCCACCTGCCACAAAACCACCCACCACTCAAACCACTGCATCCCCTCCCTAACCCCCCGCCAGTCCAAATCCCTCGCTATCAAACTGAAATGCCCCATCTCAGCGCGCGACCAGGCGCTCTCCCGAATCAAACTCAGCCCCGGTATAGCCACCAGTCTAGGCATCACCAGCTTCAGCGACGTCAGTATCAAGAACGTCACAGTGACAGGCAGCTACACGTACTACCTTGACCCGCGCAACTTCTCGACGTTTAGAATGAGGCTTAGGCCGGATGTTAATACCGTTGTGTTATTTTCGCTGGATTCGGATGTGGAGTATACGGTTGTTACTAGCAACTCTTCTTCGGCGTCAGCGTCATCATCAACGGCAGCGGCAGGACAACCAAGAGGTCGCCTTCCGACGACCTCGTCGAGGAGGAATACGCCGGTCTCTACACCGGCAAATACCCCGGTAAACGGACACGGACATGGACATGGGAAAAAGGCTACCGCACAAGGACAAGATCTTCTCTGGGTATCTCCTCAAACCCGGGACTCGATCTCGCATATCCCCGTCGTTAATGCCAACCCTACTACAAACCCAACCTCAACCACCAAATCCCGAACCCAAGACCCGCATGAAGAAAAATACATCCTCGTCAAACCCGGCACCGAGATGCTCAAAACGCTCATCGACAAGCGCGTCGCCGTGCGGTCTGGCTCTGATGGGCGTGAACGAAATACATTCATTGAGTGCCTTGGTACGAGCCCAAGCCAGGACCTTATCGAGTATGCGCAGGGTCTGCTGTTGACAGGGTATTTGGGGGAGGTTGTTATGTATGTGCTCGAGTGGGTTTGGCGGTGATGGTGTCGTGACGCAGTGGGATTATGTCCTCGGGTCGCATACGTACTTCGCTGTTTGTTTGGTTTGGTGATATCAGTAGGTCATTGTAATTAATCGATTGGGGGATTTGCGGTGGAGGGCTGGTTTGAATTTGGACTCGAGCTGGAGGCCGTTGTGTGTGATATACATACATAGATCAGATCATGTTATATAGTATAGAAAATAGTGGTAGATATCTAGATTTTGTTTGGTATGTTTATATTTATACCTCATCATTTCAGCCCTAATTAACGTCCGTGGCTACTGACTACGAGCATAGATTCCGGGCGTGAGATTCAATCATAGACGCGAGGCGACGTGCTTATATATATGTACCATATATATCTTCCAATAAAACTGAAGTTAAAGTTATGTATCAAAGTCATATATACAATGCACTGCTTGCTCTTGGGTATAAAACAGACCGTAGACTGATCGCTGAATGCTGGATGCTGAATGCTGGAAACAAATGAAACCGAGCCCGAACTGGAAACAATCGAGGCTTGCTGGATGAAAACACAAGAAAGTAAAAAAGAACAAAGACAAAGTAGTAGAGAGGCAAGTAGATGACCCGTAGCTCTTCCATATCGTAAACATAAGGAACGACCAACCTAGGTAGGTCTCGTCTGTGTCGGGCAGTGTAATGTCACTGGTAGATAAGTAAGAAAGTAGAAAGGTAAGCGTAGGCAATCAAATCAAGCCCACTGCCACCCCCCACCCCCCGCAGCCTCCTGGCTGTGCATAACAGCCGAAAGAATATTATTCCTCTGCCCCTGGCCATGCCCCGTCCCAGTTGGCGGAGCATACGAGTACCCATACTGATACGCACCATTCCCCCCACCAACAGGCTGATACGAATGCCGCTGATACTCCTGAATGAGTAGCGACACCGCAGCATTGGGGTTAACCCCCTCTCCCGTATCCGTTATCTTAAGCGCCCACTTTGCGTCGTCGACGTTGAACCCCAGCTCGCGGACCATCATATCGATGGCTTGGTCTGCTGGGTCGCGGATTTGAGGGAAGACGGGGCCGCGCGGGGCGCGGGGGCGGGACGGGGGAGGAGCGCTGTATGGGACTTGGATTGGGTGGGGTGGGTTTGTGGGTTGGGTTGGTCGGTTGGAACTTGAATGTTGTGAGGATGAGGATGAGAATGAGGATGGCAGAGATGGAACGGGAGGTGCGCTTTGGTCCGGTCGGTAGAGAGGGTGCGATGGTGCGCCGGCAAGCCGGCTCATGATCTCGTTGTAGCTGGAGATGGGGCGTTCCTCGGCGTAAGACGGGTTTATAGGGTGGCGGCGGTTACGGAGTTGAGCGGCGTAGGCGGCTTGTCGGCGGCGGTGAGGTTCGTCGGTGGTGTTTGTGTTTATGCTGTTTGAGGAGGAGGCTGTATCGTTGCGACTATGACTGCGATTGTGACTGGATGCGGAGGATCGAGAGGAGTTGGAGCCGGTTTGGCGGGAGGATGCAGAGACGCGGGGGGTGCTTTCGCGGGACTTGTATGCCTTTGAGACGGCTTCACGGAAGAAGATGGCGCGGCTTGCGTCGGCCGAGTCCCATTTTGTGAGGCCCATGGATTGCGCGCGCTGGAAGATCTCGTTGCCGTTGTCCACTGTTGCTATTGAGCCGAGGGCAAGGACGGCGGAGGGGCCAAGGGTAAGGATGTAGGATGTCCATTCCTCTGTTCCTGTATGTTAGCTTCGTTTCGTCAGTGGAATAGGGAATAGTCAAACCTAGTATTGCCTCCTCCTTGGCCGGGTCCTTCGCCGGGACGTCATGACCATTGAGTACGCCTGCTCTTCGTGCCTCCTCGCACTTGCCATGGATGGGCTGGAGGAGGACGCCCAGACAGGTCCAGATCTCCGTCATATCATAGAGCTGAGCATGAGACAGGCCGCCCTGGTTGCCCCTCCCAAATCCCTCTGGTGGTTCGAAGAGCACATTGTTCATGCCAAACGGCTCGCTAATCGACATGGCGACGGAGCTATGCTGATTTGTCGCAACAACGCCGCCGTTCAACCAGTCCAACTGTCCAAGGACATCTCCCTCACGACCCTTCCCACACCCAAAAATCCGACAAAACGCCCAAACCCGCCAGAACGCATCATCGATCTCGGCCGCACGATCATCATCCACGCCAGCGAGGCCGCGGACGGTTTCTGGGCGAAGGAAGGTACCGCAGCGAGCGAGGATAAGCGACTTGAGCTTGACGAGCGTGTAGAGGTCTTGCGTGTAGCGGTCGAGGTAGAGTGAGGGAGTGTACTCGGGGACAGGGGCATCAAGGTCAAAGAGAACCTGCCACTCGTTGTCCCAGGGCGGGCTCATCTCGCGCAGTTCCCAGGCGGGCGGCGACATTTGGAAGACGGTGTTCTTGATGAGTTCGAGCTCGTGGCCCTTGAAAACACGATAGAACTGCCTGTTCATGACAGCGAAGCTAAAGAGGTCCGGTAACGAACTGCATTGCCGCAAGATCATCACGACAATCTCATCTGGCAGGGTCCGGGGCATCTCTCCCGAGGGGACGAACGGCGTCGTCGCAACGGGTGTCTTGATTTGTTGTGCTGGGAAGCCGGCCTCGAGCTCGTAGATGGTTTCCTGACCTCGACGAGAGCCAGTAGACCTCGAGTCGGCCTCCATCTCATACGGCCCGGCAGCAGCATTTTTCGATTTCGACTTTGTTTTCATCTTGGTCATGGTGCCCTCGGCTTCGAACGAGAATGTTTTCCGCGGCTTCGGTTGTAAGACTTCGATTTGCAGGGGAGCGTCATCTTCTGCAGCAGCAACAGGATCAGCTGGGCTGGCGAGTGCAGGAGGAACTCCTCCTGCAGATGACTGCTGTTCTTCCTTTGTCTTTGTCTGCAGGCGGGGCAACTTCATGCGCAGTTCGCGCTCGCTGTTGACGGACGCTGGTCTTTGAGGCGGAACCGGCGCACTGAGGAGGCTAGAACTCGAGGTTCTGGACCCGACCGATTCATTCTCGTTCCTCTTCGTCGCAGCAGTTATCGCTGTTAAAGCGTCGTGACTCTTCCTCCGCTCAAGGGCAGCAACGCTCGAGCCGCTCAGCGAGCGCAGATGCGGCCGGTGCAGCTGGAGGTGGCTCTTCCAGCCAAAGCCCAAACCGGGCACAGCGACGCTGAAAGAGAATCCAGACGAGGCCCGGCCTTTGTCACGTTTCTTGGCGTTATTCATTTCCTCATCCGGCGAGGGCGAAGCTTTGGCTTTTGACGATTTCGTCACTCGTGAGGCGTCTCGAGGCGGAGAGGGCGCTGGCCGGGTGGCAATCATGTCCATATTACCTCTTCTCACTTGCAGCGGTGCATCGATACGTGGCAGGTCCTCTGAGTCGCCGCTGTTACGTTCCACAACAAGCCCGGCCAATGCATTCTCGAGTTCCTCTGCAGCCTGCGAGAGCGTCGGGTGATGGCGCTTGCCATGGTCGTGCAGCTGCTGCGCCCCTGCACCTGCAGGCCTCATCGAATCAAGGATCCCATCTCGAGTCTCCTCATGGATTGTCGGCGTTGCTGATGTTACGGGTGATTGCTTTTTCTTGCGCCGGATGGACAGCGGCGCTAATTGGATTGGGGGCTCGCTGGGGAGCGGCTTGCTTAAGTTTTTGACGGACACCTTGGACATGTTCGAGTCGGACCGGTACACGGAGACTGGATCGTCAAACACGCCGGCTATACTAGGCGAAATGATCGAGAATGCGTCGGCGGACTTGTATGCCGACGCGGAGGCTTCGGAGCCTAGACTGGTGAGGGACGATCTGCGACTGTAGCACGAGGAGGCGGCGTCAATGTCATCGACCAGTTCGTCAGACCATAGCCATGACGTCCCGGTCGTCGTTACGGTGCTGTCCGACTCTGCTAAGCTCTCGCGGATGCTGCTGATGTTGCTGATGATCGATGGCGCGCCAGACTTGCATGCGCCGTCCAACGACTGATGTCGCGAACTAACAGGGGAGACAAGCGAAAAGTGAGACGAGAGTTCGGGGAAGAAGCGAGTCCATCGGGTTCCTGACCACGATGGCGTCCGTTCGAGAATCGGCGAAACATAAATATCGTCGTCGTAAAGACTGCGCTCTCTTCTTACTCTTCCTGTTCCAACTCCAGTTCCAGCTCTCGACATTCCCGACCCCGTTTTAATCGCAGGCGGAGGATGCGACTTGCGCTTCTTCATGGCTGACCGCGGACATGAACCAGATCCTGAACGATCAGCACCACGGTTCGACGATCCGCTGAATGAAGCAGGGGCCTTCATCTCGTCGGTGATCTTTCGTCGTGGACTCGTGATATATCCAGGATACCAGAATAGAAAAAAAAAGGCTTGCAAGCTCAAAGCACCCAGTCTACTTTACTTATTCCCACGGGGACCATGTTCTCGACCCTCGGACCACACCAGGTGATTGGTATTTCTTTGTGCGCGGGTCGGCCTGAGCGTTCAAAGAGTCCAGTTGCAGGCTGGTGGCAGGTGCTTCAGTAGTAGGTAAGGTATTAGGGAGGGCTCCGGAAATAGTCAACTGGCTTTGCCGTTGGGTGTGCCTGTTGAAAACGAGGGTTTTCTTTGATTCAGCTGTCTTTCAGATTGGACAAAGCACGAGTCAACAAAGGTCGGACAAAGGCAGGACAAAGATCGCAGCGATTACTATAACTATAGGCTCAAAGACAGCAACAGTCAGCGGTGCACTGCAAACAAGTATAGACGCACGTGGCAAAAGGTATGAAGTTTGAAGTATACAAACCTTCCAATCAACAACAATGAATACTATAGTACAGTAGTATCAGCAGGTGAACCGTTGGACCTGAAAGTCGGACAGCAGTGAAGCACAGCACAGCACAGCACAGCACTTTGCAGCTATGGTAGAGCAAGGAAGAGAGCACAGATGAAAGCAGGCCCAGCTAGTAATAAGAAGAGCGTCACCTGTGGTAAGTAAGCTCCGTCACATTCCTTGGCTTAGTCGATGGAGATCCCTGCACGTCGAATGGGGTCCGTTTTGAGGGCTGAGTTGCTGCACTTCTGTTTCTGTTGAGACTGAGGGCCGACTTGACTCGGGGCATAAATTACATTGGCAATTCTCGAGTACCTCGTACCTCGTATCTTCTTGACTTAACATGTCTATTCACTGTGTAATTATTCCATCGCAAGCATCTCGAGTCTTAATATAGATACGCACCTTTACCAGCACTACTGTACCCAAGTTCGGGATCGACAAGCCAAACTGCACTCCTCAAAAGGCTAACCCGCCAACTCGTATAGCACTTAACTCGACAAAGTAAGGCCAACTCGAGGTTAAGAGGGTTGCAGCAAGTCGCTGCGCCTAAAATGGCCTGTTCTGGGTTAGTGGAGCGCCTCGTGGGCTGGAGAGTGGAGGGCCAGCGGTGGCACTTGTTGGTGCAGCTGCATTGGCGCAGTCGGGGCTGTGCTCGAGTCAGCCTTTTTCTCATGTACCTACAGCTACAAGAACAGTTTGCCAGTATCGCAGAGTTAATCTGCTCTTGGGAGCTTGGATTCACTTCTTTTGGGCTTTTGGAGAGTGTATGAAATGGGTAGATGTTCGGTGGGCGTTTTGGTCAGATCGGACGGTATCAGCAAGGGCCGACAACCGACTCCGAACTTTTTTCCTCGAATTCCAACAGAAAATGGCCGAATCAACGAATGACCCGATGGCCTTACTCTGCACATAATACAGAGAACAGAGTATGCGTGCTACTTGATCAGCTTGGCGGTAAGACCGGATTGTCGGATAACTATACTCTCGCAAGTCGAGAACCCAGAGAATCCAGATAGATTGCTTCATGCAAGGCGATTTCGGCCCCTACATATGGCCCTCGCTTGATCCGCAGAACCTGATCAATTACTGCAATCATGATTCATGTCTCTCGCCCCAGCTTCAACAAGAATTTATCTCCAACCCTGCATTTGGCCCCATGATCCCGACCCAGTCCTTGGCTCTGCAGTGTCCCCCTACCCCATCGCTGTCGCCTCTTGCCATGGGGCCATGACCAAGAACTTGAGAGAAGAATGCGACTACCTTACACGTGGACGGGCAAATAATAATGTCCGATAAATTTTTGGATCCCGTTCTATCCGCTCAAAGCACTTGCTTCACAGAATAAGCGCCGCTTTCATTCCTGGCGGTAATTCATGCAGCCATAAGGCTGAGATAGACTCCCCATACAACACCAAACAGATTTCCGACAAGGAGTCGCTGATCGGCAGGCACAACGGTGAAGTTCAAGATTGACACAAACGGCCACAGCTTGAGACCTGCAAGCATGAATGGAAAGAAATTCTAAGCATTAACAGTTAGACATAACATGACATGGTTGCGTTACATCCGCCAGGAACCGGCCGGCGTCCCGTGGATGAGTATGAGTATGAGAATGGGTATAACTTCATGCCCTCGCGCTCGATCGTCGCAGCTAAGGAAAGGCCCCCAAACGGAAGCGGGAGGAGTGGATTCGACAAGAAGAGGGAAGGGGGGGGGGTGTGTGTTGTAAGTGTAACTTGTTGGGTTGATTGGGGCCATACATTCAAGATATCGCTCTTGATGACTTCATAGTCGTGACCTCTCAGCATACCCATTGTTGCAATGAAAGCGACGGTGTTCCATGCTCCGCCGATAACCTGGTCAACAACAATCTTGGCGACCGTGTTCCAGACATTGATCTTCGGCTGGTTCTCTCTCTCTTTTTTTCCCTTTTCGGATTCTCTTTGTTCGAATCCAGGGAATCTCGACTCAAGAGCCTCCAGCCATAGGAATGTCAACGGCGACAGGATGAGAGCGCTCGTGGTGAACTGGAACAATGTCTGAGTGTCGAGCTCAAAATGAGTCTGATTTAACCAGTTAGTGTCTCCTACATAGTCGTGCCCCAAGGGTAGAACGAACTCCATCGCGATACGAAGTGATGCCCTGAGCAAGCACATTCGAGCCCGCACTGATCAGGGCGGCCTGCAAAGTGGCCTTTGCGATCGGAGGTAGCGCCATTCCGAATCTCGGTGATCTCAACGGCGTAGGTTTGGAGTACTAGTAGATACGCGTGCTCGTTACAATGAGTCGAACCTCGATTCGTCCGAGCGGGGTGCCGTTGGTCTCTGGGACGATTGGAGCTCCCACTTCCAAAGGAGTCAGGCGGTTTGAAGCCTAGAGTGTGATCGATGCTGGATTGGCGTCACCGCGTCGAAGGCCGATTCCTGGTTAAGCAATGATTGATGTCGATTTGAACTATAACTTTGGGGACTGGGAACTGTGGCTGGGATAGTCTAGAGAAGGCAAAGAAATGCTCATCTGAGTTCCCCTCAGAAGTCGACCTTGCAGGCAGACTGGAAACACGTAGCTCCACCTCGCAATGCTGCTGCTGCCAAGGCCCACTTCTGATTTGACCTGACCGTGCATCGCAAATCACCCCCCACGCTCGTATCTGGGAAGAGTCTCCTTGATCAAGGCCCCATCCATGTCGGGAGTAAGAAGGGAAGTCTACCTGGACATATTCGGCAGCAGCAACCGGCGCCCGCCCGTGGGCCCGACCCGCCCGAGTTTCGAGGAAGTTATCTCTCTACAAAAAGCTGTTATTACTAGTACTTATATCGTAGGTGACTTTGACCTTTTCAGCCTGTACAGTATTCTCAAGTAATTTCTCAGGTGTGTCTTTCACTAGACCGCCCAAGCAACCTCGACCCCTTCGTTCCCTGCGACTAGGACGCCGGGCTAGAACGCTGCGGGGAGTTCCCCCTATCGGATGGCTGTGAGGATATCGATGGCTCGCTTCGCTGCGTTGGAGGATGCACGGGGTGTGAGCATAGTCTCTCATGTCCATCCTCTTCCTGATGCCACGGCTTGGAGCTGAGACACCACTGCCCTGCAGGCAGTTGATGCACGGCTTTTGAAGTTTCCGACGTCACAATGGTATGGCTTGCTTGGTCGGCACTCTGACGGAGTTTTCGGGCTCTCGCAGGGCTCGATCAACCGATGGAGTGGATGAGGGTTGTTGAGTTGTTGTTTGTTGCGCCGCACCAGACTCCCCGATGCCAGCGGGAGCCATGGCCATGTGGAAAACACCTCTCATCTTTCCCTCCCTCTTCCTCTGCCCCTCGCCTCCCCATCTTCATCCTCCTCGGCAATACGGCTATGACTTTGAATTAGATTCTCCTCACTCGCCTCGAACCTCGAATTATTCCTCGACCTTCCACGCTTCGTCTCGTCGACCACGGTATCGAGCTGGACATTCGTAGTGAACAGATCCGAGTCCTGAAACTGGTTCGGCGTAAATCGCGGCCTGACTCTTCCTTCCGACCCGGAGTATTGTTGTTCTTGTTCCTCCTTGAGCTTGTTTGGGTCCTTCCGGAGCGTGAACAGAGTGGGCACGTTGGCGGCGAAGGCGGCGAAAAATTCCTCGACAGAGCCCCAAGTGTTGCGGTTGACTTGGGCAGTGCTGGAGCTGTAGTATGGAAGGCGGACGATGGCAATGGCGATTAAAAGGAGGCCGACGGAGAAGAGAACTACATACTGGAGACGTCTGTCGTTGTTAGACAGAGTGGTTCAAGGAATAGGGGAGTGATTGATACACACTTCATCCAGGATTTCCGCACTCGAAGTAGCCAGGGCATAGGAAGGAGGATCAGCATCGCATCAGTGGTGATGTTAAGGGCGACCAAAGTCACGAGCTGGGTGTTGGCTTTGACACAGTCTCCTATACAATTGCCGTTAGCGCTGATCTGCTTTACTTGGGTTAATCCGCGAACCTGGATCAGGCACAACCTGCCAGTATAAGTGCGCAGGACGGCACTCGCCAAACGTCGTTCCCTGGACTGCGACGATCGTGGCGAGAAGAACACCCCAATACACCTTGACGATCATCTCAGGCTCCGGTAGCCCGGTGAGGACGCGCTCGCAGAGCAGCAGGACAACGGACTTTTGCAACCACAGGCTGGGGCAGTCAGTCAGCATGGTATTAGCCCAGCGCGGGTGTGTTCGAGAAGCATACTAAGTGTTGTATATCGCGCGGTTCGCAAGAGTCATCTTGCTCCCCACCGTCCGGCGGTAGATCTCCAAGTCCGTGAGCCCCAGCGCGGGCCTCGTCATATTATTGTTTCCCCAGAGAAGCACGACCGTTGTCAGCGCAGACCGCGCAAGGATGAACACAATGCAGACCATCGTGATGTAGTCGCTAAGCATGAAGTCCTGGTTACGGTACTTGCGCATGAACAGGCGGACGGCCATGAGGATGATGGAGAGACCGCCAAACACGCCGACTAGGGCAAGGGTCGTCGTCAGGTCTTCCTTCATCGTTCAGCGCAGGACTGCTGGTGTTGTCTGGGAGCATTATCCTGGCTTCCAACGAGACAGAATAGTTTCGAAGTTGGCTTATGGTGGGCGATACTTTTTTTTTTTTCAATATTATTTAGTCAAGTCTCACTATGAATAGGGATCGGCATGATCAAAACACCCGCTGAACGGACGGTCGAACTTTGCGCTGGGAATTTTCGGAGAGACAGGTGAGGTGGAGAAGAAATAGATCCTTCGGTCTGAAACGATGTTATTGCAGTCTCGGCGTCATTTAATATTGATGAGCGCACGCGACAGCTAGGGTTTCTGATCCGGGAGGTGGTACCGGCACGCTGGGTCCATGCCTTGTTTTTTTTTCGATCTGCCATGGACTGTCAATCTGCCATCCAGAGCATTATTTTGATGTTCCGTTGTCTTCAGAGTTCTGCATCTTGAAATCGCAACTGGAAGGGATTGACAGGACTAAAATCAAAGTGGAGCCCTAACGAGGATGCAAAACAGCCAGCGATGGAGCGATGGAGCACTTTCTCCCTGAGCGGCCTGCACAGGGCTCCATCTGCTCCCGAACAGCGCGGCCAGGAACAAATCTCGCCCGCTCGCTGAAACGTTTATAACGTTCTCGACTCCTATTCCAAGTCTCCTGCGCCTGTCGGATTTCGCCATCCTCGAATCAACATGCTGCATCGGCTAGCCTTGGCTGCATCCCTGCTGTTGGCGCCCGTCAGCGCTCTTGCGCAGCGCGGCGCAGCTTCATCTACTAGCCCCGAAGCTCTGCACCGCCGCGAGTACTTTTATGTTGGTGGGGAGTATGTCAACACGACCGATGGCTGGCTATTCCATAACCAGATGTACGTCGAGAAGCTCTCGCCGGAGGGTGGCAGTACACAGCTTTATCCGATTGTCATCCTGCACGGCGGAGCTCAGACCGGCACTGTACGTACTCTGCCTCGGGTATCCGACATGAAACAATCATCGCTGACAGCTGCAGAATTTCCTCAACAAGCCTGACGGCGGCCGAGGATGGGCGTCTTGGTTCCTCGAGCAGGGGTATGAGGTGTACATTGCCGACCGCACGATGACGGCGCGCTCGCCGACGATTCCAGAGGATGGGTACTCAGAGAAAGTCTTCTCTGCCGAGTTCATCGCGGAGCGATTCACAAACGTGCAGGACTACCCCCTGTGGCCGCAAGCCAAACTGCACAGCCAGTGGCCCGGAGTGAGTCTTTATCTCGCTCCCCAGCTTCCTGTAAATGCCAGCTAACGACCATCCAGACCGGCGAGCGCGGCGACGAAATCTTCGACGCCTACTACGCCAGCAACGTGCAATCCATCTCCGACAGTCTCGCGCAGGAAGAAACCATGAAAGCAGCAGGCGAAGCCCTCCTCGACAAAATCGGCCCCGTCATCCTAATCACGCACTCCCAGGGTGGCCTATACGGGTGGTCATGGGCCGATAGCCGACCCGAGTCCATCAAAGCCCTGATCCAAATCGAGCCAAAGGGCCCTCCCTTCCGCGAGGTTATTTTCAGCAACAGCTTCAGTCGCGCTTGGGGATTAACCTCCATTCCACTTACATACGAACCCAAGCCCACGAATCAGTCAGCGCCCTTGTCCATGAAGACAATCCCCAGCGACAAACCGGGTGAATTGCTAGAGTGCATCATCCAGCAGGAACCCGCGCGTAAACTCACCCAGCTCGCGAAGGTCCCCATTGCCATTGATACCGGCGAAGCGAGCTACCACGCGCAGTACGACTACTGCTTCATCAAGTTCTTGAAACAGGCGGGCGTCAACGCGACGCATCTGGATCTGGGAAAGCGCGGCATTCACGGGAATGCCCATCTGCAGTTCCTTGAGAAGAACTCGGATGATATTGCGGCGTTACTGCATGAGTGGATTGGGAATGTTACGCTCAAGGCGTAAGTATTGAGGTCCTGACGAGAGATATCCAGGAATCTCGATCTATTTTGTACTCCGCACTCTGTATGTATGTATCTCGGGCACTGAACTCAATAGACCTGTATATTATTATACCTTTGTAAATACAAGAAGTCCAGATCGACAGTGCGCCGTGGCTGCATAACATCATTTCGCGTCGCACTAATCACCGTGCAACCTGACTGTATACTCCGAACTCCGTCGTCAGCGATCAACAATCTAGATCGGATCGACACTCGAGTTTGTTCAAGATTTAAGTCTTAAGGTTGGACAACCTGGATTCCAAGACGCGGACCCTGGTCACGGTCAGAGAAACCACTGCAGGGACGCAGACCTACAAAAGCAAACATGCAATATGGGCTTATCTTATACGAGCATTGTGCCATTGTACCCCTTTTAAGAGATTGATACTTATTTTCGTCTCCTCTCGATCCCCTGTCTCGACTCTCGAGGATCCGGAGAAATTCTAGTAGTTGAGCACTCACGATGAAGCACTCACTGCTCCTCTTACCTCTCCTCCAGGCCCTAAGGGCGAACGCAGGCCCCGTCCCAGGGCTTGGTGGTGATGGGCTGCCAACCATTCCAGATCTCCTGGACGATATTCTCCCTGGCCTTCTTGATCCTGGCGATGGCTCAGACTCAGATCCAGGATCGGGGGAGGGTTCGGGTCCTGTCCCAGGCACTGGCTCAGGCTCAGGCTACACCCTAACCTGGGCCGACGAATTCGACTCACCACAATCCAACGCCAACGTCAACAGCCTGCCCGCCGCTACAAACTGGCGTCTCCTGACCGGAACCTCTTATCCCTCCGGCGCACCCAACTGGGGTAACAACGAGCTCCAATCCTACACCACCGACACATCAAACATCCACATTACGTCGTCAAGCACCCTCAAAATCACCCCTCGCCTCTCCGGCTCCAACCCCGTCGAAGGGCCCTGGACAAGCGGGCGCATGGAAACATTGCGCACGGATTTCGCCGCCTCGCCGGGCGGACGCCTCTACATCGAGTCCCGTCTCCGGACGGGCTGCGCCCCCGCCTCCCAACAAGCGGGCATCTGGCCTGCCTTTTGGGCTCTGGGTGCTTCGTTTCGCAACGACCCCACGCATTGGCCCATGGCGAGCGAGTGGGACTTTGTCGAGGTGATCAACGGTCAGCCGACAGTGTACAACACCCTGCATTGCGGGACGGACTCTAACGAGGGCGGGCCGTGTAACGAATACACGGGACTCGGGAACGGAGGTGTTAGTTGGAGCGGGTGTGAGTGGCATACTGTTGGATTTGAGGTGGATCGATCTGGCTCCTCCGGATTCTCTCTTGCCGACACTGCCTCTGGCTCTGGTTCCGGCGGTGATTTCCCTTTCCCTGGAAGTGGCGAGGGAGGATGGGAGGAAGAAACACTCACCTGGTTTCTGGACGGCCAGCAGACGCATCGTGTCTCAGGAGCGGATGTGGGTAATGAAGAGGTGTGGGAGACCATCGCGCACCAAGGACACTTTCTGCTGCTGAATGTTGCTGTGGGAGGCAGCTGGCCTGGGTATCCTGATGAAAACACAATTGATGGCGAGGAGATTGCGATGGAGGTGGACTATGTGCGGGTGTATAATGCAGAGGCTTAGGTAGAGCAGTTGATGATACCCACCTGATACTGAAGGCTCCTTGGTTTTTTTTTACTACTGTAGCAGGGGCAGTTAATAGCAACTGAAAAACACTGGACTGAATATCTCCTTGACTGCTAGATGAAGAAGGAGCGACCGGTGACCTTCTTGTTGCTTGGCCGTAGACGGAAGGAACGCGCCTTAAGGCATTCAGCCGGCAGCCGACCTGCCGACTGCAGCGTTACTTGCCAGTGAAGTTGCCATCAACCGCCAACCCTAAGGCTGGGCAGCATTCTTTCCCATATGTATACGTCTTACAGCTTTTTCATTATATCTTAGCGAGTTACCTATAATTAATCATAGCCTTTTGCATATATCTTACTGGTCCACTATCCATCTACTACGTTGTGATATGCACATACAAGGACATGCCTATCCAAGCTTTTTTGACCAAATGGGGCTTGAGTTAGGTATTTCTGCGCCGTACTAAGCTTGTGCAACGCCAACAACTCAAGTGGCACGCCACCCGAGTATTGAATTATGGACTACCTAACAATCGCGACCTCGGATGTCGAGTACAACACACAAGCACAAGCGTACATACATTTCGTGTCCCCTGGAAGCCCAGGTTATACAATCGGCATACAAACTAACGCCCAGGTTGTTCGAGAACTCGGCCTCCCACTCACCGACCCATCTTCACTCCAGTGTCCCCCGTAGCTGATCCGATGGACTATTAGACAAAATAATCCCCATATCATACCCATGTCATCTCCCTTCCCCAGCAACACTATATACTCAATGCCGATCCATATCCTATCCTAGGGATTCATTTCAATTCAATCCATTTACCAGCTCAGACACCCGCCCTTGGTGTCGACACAGCCCAACTCTAACTCCGCGCAAACTGCCCGAGATCGATCAAGGTAGGTCAGTTACTCGGTCACATGCAGATAGATGCAGACAAGGAACAAACAAAGAAGATAAAAGAAAAGTAACAAACTCACGCCTCTCAGCAATCTCGTACCGCTCGTTCCGTCGCGGCTCGCGTCTTGCAAGGTGGATTTCTACCCCCTGGGCCCTTTCGAGCTTCGAGTGGGATTTTAAAAGGGTGAGGATGTGCGTTTGGGTTTGGGGATCTGCTCATCACGTTGTTAAAAATAAAAACGGGGGAGTTAGATGTTAGGTACATAGGACAAGGTCAAGGTCAGGTCCTGTGTTTGGCTTGGGGTCATACGCACCTGCGAATCCGGAATCAGGGAGCGGAAGTGTAGAGGTGGTTATCGTCTCCAATTCCAAGATTAGGCCCTTGATATTGTTCTCGACGCTCTCCGGGATCTCGTTCTTTGAATTTGGAGTACTACTGTACAGATCATACCTAACTGACGTCGTCCGCTCCGAGATAGGTAGAAAGCTCAGTGAGAGTAAGTATCCGGATCTAGGTATGCGGACGAAGAACATGTTTGGGAAGAGGTAGATTGGTTCTTCCTTGGGAGAGGGCGAAAGCGAAAGCTTGCATTGGATGTAGCGTAGGATACTGCTTGAGTTAAGTGAAGGTTGATGGTGTTTCTTCAAACCGAGTGCTTTCGTGATGGCTGTTTGTTGTACTGGATGTTAGACAAGACAGGGTTAGTTGTCCAGACCGATAGATTGGTTGAAAGATAGGATAGAGTAGAATAGAGCAGGATAGAAGCACTCACAAGCCACTTTCCAATTAAACACCCCCTCTACCGCCCCACCCCCAACCCATACCGTATAACCTTTGAAGTCCAACTCCACCCCAGGCATCTGGGGCTTCGGTTCAGACACCCCAGGGAGGTCAATCTCCTCATCTTCCCCATCCATCCTATCCATTCCAATCCCAGCCCTCCCCAAATTAACCCAAACAACACCCCCCTCAACCATAACACGCACCCCAAAAAGCCCATTCATTTCTTTCTCAAACCCACTAATCCCCTCAAATTGCGGCGCCCGAATTAGCCTTCCTCGACTATTATAACTCCACCCATGATACCGGCACGCCAGAACAGTTGAGCATCCGCTCTCCCGTGTCGTGACGGGGTACGCGCGGTGGCGGCAGACATTGTGGAAGGCGCGGATTGTTAAGTCTTTGTCGAGGATTAAGACGAGGGGGATGGAGGATAGGGTGAGAGTGATGTATGTCCCGGGTTTGGGGTTGAGGCGGGATAGGAGGGTTAGGGGGATCCAGGTCTGGAATTTGAGTTGGTTAGGTTGGTTTGGTCTTGTTTTGGTGGGTGGATAGGAAACTACCTTGCTGAATATAGCGCGTCTCTCGAGTTCAAAAATGCGTGGGGATGTTAGCCAGTCTGGTGGGAAGTCGGGTTCTTTGGTGACTGAAGGTGGTGTGGCGGATGGTCCTGGCTCTGGCTCTGGTTCTGTTTCTGCTTTTTGGAGATTTGGAGCGGGTATGACCTTGGGGCGCTTAGTCTGGGATAGGTAGAGGCATATGAGCCCCACGAGGAGAGCGACGAGTGCTGAGGAGAGAGGGTCTAGCATCTTGACTTAGGTAGGTTTGCAATGTCCAGAAACTGGTCTCGTCTAGTGGGTGGTATTCCAGATTATAATCATAATTGGGCCTGGGTTCATTTGTTGACTCGGAGATAGACTACCATACGTAACTATACTGAATTGGAGGCCTTGACTCCAGCTCTTGTCCTCGGCTTGCCGAAATAGGTGCATTTTTCCAGAGTAACTCGGAAAATCCCTAGGAGTTACTAAAAAGAATACCCGGCCATTCTCATTGCTCGCGGTGGACTCTCTTGCATTAATGTGAATATCACTACGACCCTACGTTACTCAATGCTCCATTCTAGCCCTTGACAATTGGAGAAATGGGCAGTTGATCTTGGTCACGCAACCGCCTGGACGCTCTCTACACCTGAACTTGGATTTATCGGTTTCAATGCAGTGCTTTCCGGCTGCTTCTGCTCCTGCTCTTTCGCCTTCTCCACTGCATGTTGTTGACATACGAGGTCAAAGACACGGCCCTGATAGACTATACCACCGTCAACAGCTAAACAACATGCAGTAGAGTAGGGCAAAACTCACAAAAAACCCCACTCTCCTTCTCCGGATTCAGAATGCCCTCCCGATAAACCCCCTTACCGAGATTCTCCTGCGCCCGCTCACAAAGCTCATAATCCTCCATCGCAACCTGCCGCACAAAGCGGAAGTACTCTTCGAACTTCTCCCCGTTCTCCATGTGGTAGTAGTCGAATTCCATGCGCGTAACGTTGGGGTCTTCGGTGGGACACACGCGGAACGAGGACATGCCTCCTCCATAAACGTTCAGCGTGCAGTTTGGGAAGAAATAGAGGAATAGCCCGTCGTTGGGCTTCTTGGGGTCTGCGATGTGGTGAGAGAAGTTGACGTGATTGTACACTTTGTACCAGGTTGGGGGGTAATAAATGCTGAATGAGGGGTGGGTGTATTGGCAATGGAGGCATTCTTGGTAGCCGTCGACCCTGGGTATCTTAGATGCTGTTTAGCATGGTGGGTGGAGGTGCTTACATTGTCTTCCAGTTGAAGCGGCCTTCGTACTTAATGCTTCGCTTGTACGGGAGCTTGGTGAAGTCGACGCGTTGAAGAAGCGGCTCAAGCTCTGGGAAGTACTCATGGAAGCGTGGAGCGTCCTCAGACAGAGTGGTGAATACCAGGCCGGTGGGCGTAACGTGATGGCGCAGAGGTGTCTTCTATACCAGTAGCCGATTAGTGGTGTTAGGGTAAGCCGCCGTAGCAGGATCTTGGACAGGCAACTTGCAGTGTCCGCACAGGTAACCTGAATCTCCTTAGAAGTAGGCATGTACGCATCCCCAGTGGATCGAACCGCCTCAATCGATTGCTGCGCTACCTCATAGCCGACAACCTCACCAACGTTTTGGAACCTTGTCAGAGGACCAAGGAGATACCATGACTTAACAGCGTCAGTAACGTACTCCGAAGCTGGAAGATAGGATTTTAGTAACCTTGAGAAAGACAGCCCGCCGTTCAAGCTGGTAGAGTGGTTGACTGCAGTACCAGGAAGCCGGAAGCGTGCGAGCGAGGTCAGACATGGTGAAGGCTGCGGTGCCAAAGCGACCTGCTGCTATGGATCATCCAGCGATGCGTCTCGATGATATTTCACGGTACTTATAGTTCGTTTAGTGGTGTCGATATATACCGTGGCACCTGCAAGTTGCTTATGAGTGTCGTCCAATTGGCCAGGCGTAGCGTTTCCTGAAGGGGTTATAAAATCCCGAAGTAAGTACTTTCGCTCAAAAGTTGGAGCTGTAAGAGATATTCAATGTCACATTTGGCACCGTCTATATCGTATCTGAAACCGGAAGCCAAAACGGCATGATTGGGGCTGATAAAGTCCATGAAACCATCATCAACTCCTAAGCCCCGACAGTGGCTATGTATATTCATCAGCCTCATGCAGACACTGCAGTGGATAAATGACAAGCCGCACCATCATCACGGACCTGATGAATATGGCATCAAAAGCTGCAATCCATGTTCGTGCTGGATATTTTGGCGATGTTTTGCTGCTGCCTGGATCGGGAATGGCTGTGGCGAAGCCCTGGAGGTGCGCCCGTGGAATGCCGATGGAATCTGACTCCGACTGGACTGTTTGTCATTTCATCTTCTTAAGCCTGGTGCCATCTCTCTCAAAGATATCTTCACTTTGGTTCATTAATATTGCACCTCTGCCACAGTTGATTGTGGAGGAGTTCTTCACCAGCGGAGATCACATGCTTGGACCCCGCGACTGGCTGATTACGTCAATCGCCAACCTGCAGCTTCACCACTTTCGCTATCTCCAGAACAAAGACCAGTCTAAACTTCAGCAGTTTTGAGAGTTGTGAGAGATTTCTGAAGCTCGCCTCATACACGCATCGCGCGCCTCAGGATGACGAGCTCCCGTAACGTTCAGTTCACCCCTCCTCCGTCGCCGCCTTCTCCGACAGCTTCCTTCTACGACGTCAGCGATGAAGAGGAGGACGAATACAATACCATCGCCCACGCCACCTCCAGAAAAGGCGTGAGGCTTCTGTTCTCCAAGAGCAAGGTGCGCCGGATCCGACATTTTCACTACGTTCCAAACTAATCAGTTGATGCTTTCAGGTCTACGTTCACCCCACTCCTTCGGCGAAAGACAACATACCCGGCTTCATCGCCCTCGTCCAACAAAAACCCCTACCCACCTCACAGAAAGACACACCTTCCAGCTCATCGAAAATTGACGCCTCCTCCTACCTCCTCGCTTGGGTTCCCGAGTCTGCCCTTGGTGATGCTTACGATACATACGTCAAAGTCGATCTCTCGGAAGACGACACCCCGCGCCAGAAATACCTAGTTCCCGCTCTCCCAGAAACAACGACGTTTAGAGATCCGATCGGTCTCTACGCATTTGCCGTTCCTCTATCACAGGTCTACTCATTGCTCGTACGGCCGCCAAGCTTGGGCTGGTGGTTTGGTAGTCTTGTGATCAATACCCGGGCAGGTGACAGCTTCCCGGCCCTCTTTTTCCATGACAGCGAATGCGAGTCGACAATACTGCAGAAGAAAAAGCGGACAAGGGAGTCATTCGATCCTTTTGGCGAAGATGGGAGCATATTCTGGGGCGGAGATGAGGTTCTGCGGTGGCTTCGGAATTACGCTGACGTGCAGCGCTCGACCGTGGACAATACTGTTTATCTGATTAACCCGTCGGAGGAAGACCAAATTTCATTCGGGAAGAAAGTACTTGTCGATGGCTCCTCCAGAAGATCGCAAGAGGAACCAGCGCCTCCGGCTCAAAAGCCCGCGCTGCACGATGCAGGCATGGATCCTTTCATGAAGGCAATCAAGGAGACAAGGTGGAAGGTCCTGGAATCACTAAGCAAGATAACGACATTCACGAGACGCACTGCCAATGAGATAGCTGACAACCCTATTATTCCACCCCAGGTCCGTCGCCTTTTGAGGACACCGGAAATTCAAACGCTACAGGAGGAGTTTGATAGTGCTAGGATATACCTTGCCCGGTGGGCGATGAGCATATCAGAGCAAAGCGAACGGGAAAGGAACCAGCGAATATGGACCGCAAAGGATGTTTTGGAGATGGAAAATAGCTCTGTTGGAGACTTCGAGATCCTGGACCTTGAGACCGGGAACATGTCGCTTAGCGAGCGGAGAAAGACGGTGACGCTCAAAGAGTGGGAAGGCTTTTTCGACCCCCGTACTGGGCGGTTGCAACTCACCGTCGACGAGGTCAAAGAAAGAATCTTCCACGGAGGCTTAGATCCAAATGATGGAGTTCGAAAGGAAGCGTGGCTTTTCCTCCTCGAGGTGTATCCATGGGACAGTACTCGTGACGAGCGTCAGGCCTTGATGAATTCACGGCGCGATGAGTATATTCGCTTGAAGGGAGCTTGGTGGGAAAGAATGGTAGAAGGTGACACCACTGCTGAACAGCAGGAATGGTGGAAGGAGCAGCGCAATCGAATAGGTAAGAGGTGGTCTCGTGGATCCATGTCTTTCTACTGACTCCTTGCAGAGAAAGATGTCCATCGTACGGACCGGACAATTCCTCTGTTTGCTGGAGAGGATATTCCTCATCCAGACCCAGATTCTCCGTTCGCAGATGTCGGGACAAACGTGCACCTCGAGCAAATGAAAGATATGCTCCTTACGTACAACGAGTATAACAAAGACCTAGGCTATGTTCAGGGCATGAGCGACCTGCTGGCGCCAATCTACGCCGTCATGCAGGACGACGCAGTCGCATATTGGGCCTTTGTCAACTTCATGACCCGAATGGTACATCTCAAGGTCCCTTAACACTAGCCAGCCCTGTTAACCACTTCTTAGGAGCGAAACTTTCTCCGCGACCAATCCGGAATGCGCGCTCAACTCCTCACCCTGGACCATCTTGTCCAACTCATGGACCCCCAGCTCTACCTCCATCTCCAGTCCGCCGACAGCACAAACTTTTTCTTCTTCTTCCGCATGCTGCTTGTCTGGTACAAGCGAGAATTCGAATGGGCAGACGTCCTCCGCCTCTGGGAGACGCTATGGTCTGACTACCTAACCAGCAACTTCCACCTCTTCATCGCCCTCGCCATCCTCGAGAAGCACCGAGACGTCATCATGGACCACCTCAAGCAGTTTGATGAGGTCTTGAAATATAGTACGTACCTGACCTCCTTCCAGGACACTCTCCATAAATTCCTACTAAGTAAACCAGTCAACGAACTTTCCAACACAATGGACCTCCTCCCCATCCTCGCCCGCGCAGAATCCCTCTTCCACCGCTTCGGACGCGCCGTCGAAGCAATCGACAAGAAGAACAACTTCCCCGCTCCATCAAATCAAGCTCAACAGCGCAAACCTCACTCCGAGTCACAGTCCCAATCCTCATCTAACCAAACCAACAAGGGTAAATCCCCTCAACGGCTATCAGCTTCAGCTTCAGCCTCAGTTTCAGGTACCAGTACATCAATTTCAAAATCGGGTGCAGGTGATAAGCCTGATACGAGAGTCATATCACCCGAGCTGCGAGATCTCTTTAGGAAAGACGTTTACTGGAACCAGCAGACCTCGGACTCTGTTGCCGCTGGGCCTGGGGCTGCGGCTGCGGCTGCGAAGCCCTAGATCGGATTTGCTTTGACCAAGGTATCATTATGACCTAGCTAAGATAGACCGACCAAGAATTTGACAAATGGAGGTCCAAGGCGATCTCGGTCTGATATAGTTTGTGACGACTCCGCGCTATATTTCCTCACTTTTCTTCTCACCCTCATCCATCACGCTTCATTCCGATGATGACCTTTGTCATTTGCTTTCATCTTCATCTTCTATCTTCCATCTTTTGTGTTCTTAGCAGTGTACATTGCGGTTGGATTAGCGGCGTTACGGTATTGTTACCTTGTGGCTTTGATGATATGATCAGATTTGGTACGGACTATTTAATCTCATCAATTTATTTTTAATTCATATACATTGAAATGTAGGCCGTTAAGTACCTGAATATTTTGACCAAGTAGATCTTACATCCTCTAATGGAGATACGCAAACTATACTACAGAAATAGGACATCGAGGTACTAAAATATGCAATGCATTTGAAACATAAACATGTATGTACTGTACTGTACTCTATGGTCTTCTAAATCAGGACCAAAAGACAAAACTAACTACCTAGCCTAACCGAGGGTATCTTTCTGCAAAACCGGATAGTAAATACAAGAAAACAAACAAAAAGCAACAGATAACAAAATGTACCGTGTGCTAAAAATATAAGAAGTGTATAAACAAGCAATTCAAAAACCAAATGTCCAATATAAGAATGGTGCCCATGCCTGATATGCAACCCGCTAAACAGCTGAAAGGAGGATGAAGATGGTAAACAACGAAACGCTCAAACGATGCAAAACAGAAGATAATGAAGCGGAAGTAAAATTTTCCGATGCTGTCGATATGAAAACCCTGGTTCAGGGTATAAGAGGCCATGGTAAGGGCAAGCCGAGCATGAGGTAGAGAAAATAGAAGGCAGAGATTAGGTATGCGATGATGATAATTCTCAGCGGCTATCGTAAGCCGCGCAAGACAACGCGCTTGCTGGAGCCGGCTTTGCCGATGTCACTGATACTCCGTGACTTGGGCAACGTAGGCGTCGGGTTTCCCTCAGCATCATTCTCTGGAGACGGCAGGGTGTACTTGAGCGGCCTGAGAGAAGAGCTCCGTCGGGCCTGGCCAAGGACATCCTCGACCCAGGCCTCGCTTTCTGGGCTAATGTGGGAATGCTTTGCGCGCGGCTTTGGTCCAGCGAGACCAAGGGGCATAGCGGGTGCCCCGGGAGATCCATGGCGGGCTTCGCTAACGGACGACATTGCGCCCGCGGAGACGTTAGATGAGACGGATAATCGGCGGCCAGGGAAATTGGTGGAAGTAGGGGAGAACGAGACGTTAAGAGCATCACTGGCAGCGCTGGGTCTCCTGAGATCGCCCATGTCAGAGACGTTAGATGACCGTCTGGTTTTCCGAACCGCCAGCGAAGAAGATGGGCGGTTGCTAAGGACTGAGCGAGGTCGAGCCGGTATAGGGCGTCCGCTGCCCGATGGCACCCGGCTCGAGGGTGGCGAATAGGATGGGGAATCGCGAGAAGGGAGTCCTTCGACCTCTACGCGAGGTGTCTCCGATACGTGTCGACGCCCATGATGGATGGCATATTCGCGCAGGTATTCAGCCAAATCGGCCCATCCACCGCCAACTCTCACCATGACACGTTCTCCGTTTTCGCCAACCGTCCGGACAAAGAGTTTGGTGGGAGCAGATTTGCCTCCGCGGTGCAGATGATAGAGTTTCACTGAACTCTCTTCTGGGGCATGAGACTGTCTCCTGCGAGTCATCGCAGGCCGAAGTGTAAGCGATGGGGCGGGGGTGAAGCTGCGGGTCGGAGTGCCCTGAGGCGAGTCTGAGCGTAACCTTTCGCGTCTGAATGGAACAGAGGATGTTACTGAGATTGCATCATCGTCGTGGTCGGCTGGAACGAGATGGATATGTCCCGGAAGAGAGGTGAGGATCGAGTTGATCTTCTCATCCATTTGGTCTTTAGGTCGGGTTGGCGGTCTGCTCACAGAGGAGGCCCGAGATCTGGGTTTGCCTAGACTAGTCGACGAGAAATTGCGGGGCAGGGCGTTGGATTTGTAAGGACCAATGCTCTCAAGGCTGAGATGAGCAGTCAATTGTTTCTTGAGACGTGCCGTGGTGATGTTACTGGGCGGTTCAACCGGCGTTGAATCCTTACGTGGGTTCTTGATTGACGACTTCCCAATGCGTTTATGGGCTTCTGGCTGTGCGTCACTGGAAATGTCAGAGTCGGGCCCAGAGCTGGCTTCGCGTGTGGGCGCAAGATGTTGAACGTCAGACCTCCTCATAGTGCTGGTTGAATTTGTGGATCTAGACTTGAGACGTCTTTTTGCGGGTGATTTCTTCTTCCCTGAGGATCTAGGACCGAAGATGTCATCCTCATTAGCAGGTTCCGTGTCGAAGCTCTCGTCAAGGCTTTCGTTGATAAAACGTTGCAGCGGTAGACTGAGTGCTCGATTATGGGTGAAAGGATCTCGTGGAGATGGTTTTTGGGCGTCCAAATGAACCAATCGATCCTCTCGTAAAGTATGGTCGTTGTTCTGGCGCGTGAGCTTGGATAGTCTATAGTCTTTCGCAAAGTGCGGCGGCGTCTCAAGCAGCAGCGGTGTCCCATTGGATGAAGACGTTCGCGGCTCTGGCATCTCCGGGCTTGACACAAGCGAAGGGTAGTCCGATAGAGAGCCGTCAGACGCATTCGATGTTCTTCGGACACGGAGTTTCTGCTTGTGTTTGTCCAGATCTAGTAGCCCAGGACGAATCTTGGACAGCTTAATAGGACTGTCCAAAGGCTTCTTTGACGCGTTCTTCTCATCCTGTTCAGGCTCCTCGGAAGGTTGTCGTTCTGTAGACTTTTTGCTACTATCGTGCGGTACAAAGAGATTTAGAAGCGACGCCACATTGTCTTGAGGAGGCGTTGCACAGCGCTCATGGACTTTGGGAGAATAGGTTTCTGGGGGCGCGCTTTCAATCACAGCAGTCTCGTGCGTGGTAGGTTCGACCTCAGCTGGCTCTAGTTGACGGTAGTTATCGTTCTTGGTTGGCGACGCACGCTCTTCGCCGACTCTCTCCGCTGAAGAAACATCACTGCTCTGATCATGTGGTGAGGTCTTGGCTTTGTCGTCTAGAGCGATAGGCTCGAGGTTTTCACTGGCCTCTGATACGCTATTACCCGTTGATATAGCAGCGTTATTCTCAGAAAGCGCATCAACCGCCGGGAAGTCTTGGGATAGAGTTGGCAGTTGAGTTGGATGGGTTTCCTTGGACCGAGGGGCTTGTTCTTGCGGACAAGGTTCGTTGGGGAGCAACTGCGCGGATTCGGCCATATTGGTCATTGCCTCAGCTCGCACTGGGTCGGCGCTTGATGTATCTGTGGAAGGGATGGGCTGACCAGGAGTCCGCAGTTCTTCGAGGCTATCTTCCTCGTTGAAAGTGGGTGCAGGACGCGACATATCTTCCGAATAGGATATCGCCGGTGTTTCAGAATCCGCATCGGCAAGACGCTCAGTGAGCGATATTTCAGTAGGTTTTAGAGGCTCTTCGGCACGAGAATCGTCAACAGGCTTGTTTTCCAGTTTGATGTCACGGCGCGGAATATCGGACTCCGTCACTACCTCCCCCTCCAAGGTTGAGGCAAGCTCCGCACTCGGCTCGTTTGAAAGACGCGAATATTGTTGGACCGGTAGCACATCGACAGGCTGCTGAGCCGTATTCTTTTCTTGTTTAATATCGATTGACAGTTTATCCGGGCTCATTTCTGGCTCTATACTGGTGACTGCAGGAAGCTTGTCGTTGGCCTTCTTGGGGAGAGGCAGAGATTCTGCTATTGGTGACACACCAACAGACGACTGTGACGCATCCTCGTTGACGTCAAGGTTACCATCGAACTGATTCGGCTGTACTGGCATTTCTGCGCTCGGATCGGTGAGTAGCTCATCGTTTGACTTCTCAGACGTGTGCGTTAGCTCACCAACTGGCGAAGCCTGGGTTGATTTTTCAGTGTGAGCATGGACATTTTCGGCGATATCTTGTCTTATCGTATTGGCGACCACGGGGATTTCAGAGACCGCATCCAATTGCATGCTCAGTATAGTGTCCAAAACTTCCCGCGAATCACCGAAGTTTGAAGGTAATGGCGAAGGCGAATAAGGCGCAGTCTTTGTTTCCGTAACGGATGGACTAGCAATACTACCAGCAGTCTGAGAAGGCGGCCGAGAGAATGGGCTGCCCATTTCCTCAACGATGGTTTCCATTGGCGGAGTGCGTCCGATCTGCAAGGGTGCAAGTCGAGCATGTGAGATGGGGATAATTTCAGGTTCATTGTCGGTGTCGGCTGAGTCCAGAGAATCCATTGAAGGAGAAAGCGGCTCGACGTTGGTACCAGCAGGAGACTCCTCAGGGTCTCTATTTTCTGACATTTCTTTCAGAGCGGTTTCCGGTTTTGATTTATCGTCATTAGATCGAGCTGACAGCCGGCGCCATTCGTTCTCGACTGTCCGTTTCTCAGCTTGCATGACCCAGGAAGCAAAGTCGGCCTCGGCAGATTCCAGGTCGTCAATCCAGTCCTCAGGGAGAGAATCCTCACGCCCGTCCAGTGAATCGAGTATACGGTCCATTCTCCGGCCCGCTGACACCACGGTCGACTCCAAAGCAGCTCGCTTAGCATGATAGTTGGCAAAAGAGTATAAGACATCCTTCTCGGTCGGTGGAGTCGTAGACTTCAATAGATCCAGAGCACAATTCAGCTCTGACCTAACGGACCGCAGGCTATGTAGCAGCCCCGGTATCTGCCGGACGACCAAGAGTCGTACATCCCAGGCAGAGAGGAGAGCATTCAGGCGGGATAAGAGCGGCAAAGCTCGGAGAATCGTAGCAGTAATGACAGCGGTAAAGTCACTCAATTGAACATAGCTAAGTGGGGGAGGCACGGACATAGTGCTGTTGGCTGACGAAGGCCGAGACCGGCCTGGAATGTGGGCATTGAGGACGTGCTCCTTCAATTCCTCGACGTCAAGACTGTCCATTCCATCACGGATCTCTTCGATCCGTTTCTCATATTCCTCAATAACCGTCGCTGGGAGGCTTCCATAGTATATGGATCTTTCCGCGTCGGACGGGGGAATGAACCCCTTTCCAAGCTGGGCTTCCGTTCGTTTCGGCCATGTCCACGCGTGCACTTCTCTATACCATTGTCCGAGCTTCTGAGCAGCTATCGCGGCGCGTATTCCGAGGGCTCGTTCTGTTGGTGAGGCCTGAAGGATGCTCTTGGATAGGATATCGTGGGCGGCCTGTTCGTTCTTCGGGATTGCGTCGGTAGATGAAAGAGCTTGCAGGGTTGATTCTGGTGATAGATTTCCAAGGAGGGGGTCCACGACGTGATATTTGGGTACGGCGAGGTGATTTGAGCTCTTGGGGGCCAACGTGGGGGGCGCCTGAAACGGCCGGCGAGGTGGACTGACGCGGCTCGCCATGTCGAGCTCAGGCTTTTAGGATATGGTCGAGGATTCAAGGGTGTTTCAAGTTCTGAGTTCAGTATAGAGGGGTGATCGACGGAGGTCGCGCTGTGAAATCAACAATAGGAGAAACGAAGCGTGGATGAAGAGCAAGCATGCTGAGACGCGATCTCACCGAGCTCGTCTAGCTGGACTGCTGAAGGTAGCTGGAGGTGGATAAGGAGGCGCGATAGGCGAGATCAAATTTGAGGGAGCGGAGAGGGGATGAGAGAGGGGAGAGTGATTGACTGGAAATCGTGAGATTTTGGTGCAAGAGAGGATGAAGCAGAGATGCAGGTGTGGTGTGGTGTGGTGAGGTGGTGATAGTTGGAGTTGGATCGAGGGGAGGAACGAGCGTCAACAATGAAAACGAGTGGATGGGGGACGGTCCAGCTCTGTCTGGAAACAACACATAGGGCCCCAAGGCGAACTAAGAATAAGCAACCAATAAGTTCCAAAGGAGAATTGAGGGCGGCTGGTTCGCTTTTAGTTTTCACGATCTCGCTGGTTTTTTCACAACGCGTCAAGTGGAGCGGCGCCAAAAGGGGTCGGCAATTTCGCACTATTGGCCTCTAGTATACAGGATGCCCCGTAGTTACTCCGTCGCCCTCAATCTATAATCTATTTTAACAAGCCTAGATGCCATGGGGATAACAAAAACAACTTCTTCCTCAATCAGGAGCTCGGTCTCGTGCATAGGTCGCTGATGCTCTACAGAGCATCTACAGCTTCGGTCTGGCGCGCCCGGCCTCCTCAGACAGGATTATCTGGTTCGCGTTAGAGGTCGTGTTTGCAGCACACAAACTTGATGTCCCCGCTGGAGAGCCTCAAATTCTGAGAATGGAGCCCTCTCATCAGAACAGCTGGTCTGAAAGCTTGACACTGATAGGGCCCCCTTGCATCTGGCAGCAAACTGTGACTGGCATCATAGCTTCATAAGGCACCCTTCATATCCTGTTGCCCTTCCCGTAACTCCTGTTTGATGCTCGTTTGCAACAGTCATTTCGTCCAGAGCTCCGACATTCCCGGCATAGTGGTCCTGTGGATACCGTCATAGTAATGATGTCCACCCATGCGTTTGATGTAGACAAGTCGAGGTCGCGTAAGGAGTGTGCTTCGAAGTTCTGGAACTCCAGCCTCCTGGCGTGCACTCTGCAGCCACGGAGCAAGGAACGCGTCTAACCCTTGACACAAATGACACGAATTTGCGCATAAGTGAGTGGGCGCATCACGGTTGGCCCGCCTCAGGTGGCTCGAAAGAAGGAGCAGGAGTTTTGTCGCAGGCCAGCCATGAGTGTACCTGCAGCTGGTGATATCTGCCTATCGGTATGAGCTTGTTCAAAGCGATATGATGCGTCCAATATAGATTTGGTCCTTCGACTTGGTTCACGCAATCCTAGTGTTAAGATGGTGAGAATCAATCAAGCACATTGGCAGAAAACCAGGATTGTTGTAAACATAATCTTGAGCCAAACCACCCACCATAATTCCCCTGCACGTACAAGACGAACCTGGTCCCGAAATTGTAACAAAAACTAAGAGTTGATATTTGAGAAAGTAGCGGTTGTGATAGAGCCATGAGGCTGGCCGCTGGAAGGAGCTTGGAGCTTCAACCTAACGTTCCCCACAGCAATCTCGACCATCAACGATTCAGCGCCAACCTCACTTCCGATTCTTCTAGACTGCCAGCCTTGGGTAGCACATAGCTAATCCAAGCCTACATCCCTTTGAAAGAGAGATAATGCAACAATGAAAAAATGCGGTTCCGCACTCAAGTGGTCAATACCGCCACCTTCACCAGTACGTGTCAAGCCCAACCGCGTCATATCGCGTGCCCATTATCAACCTCATCTACGTCGGGACTAACCACACAAGCAGAACTAGTCGGCTCCCTCTCCTCCCTCGGCAAACTCTGCTGGATGCGCCTCGAGGAGTCCGTCGTCCGGTTTACCATTATCCCCGACCAAGGAACTCAGGTATGGGCGCAATTACCTGTTGTATGCACCTCCTTCAGCTCCATATTTTAAACCAAACCCAACTAAAAGACCTCTAGGAATCCATCTTCGAAGACACAGACTACACCCTCGAATCCAACACAGGAGTCATAAACCTCGAAGTCCCACTCAGCGCCCTCCACCGCGCTCTGCGCTCCGCAGCCGGCGCAAAATGGGTGCAGTTGCGGCTGACGAAGAAGGGCAAGGTCCCGCTTCTTGCATTAACGATTAGGACGAAGAGTTGGACGAGGAGTGCGAATCCTCTGGGGATCGCTAATCCTGGTGAAAGCGGTACTGTTGATAGCTCCGGTTCTATGAACGAGCCCACTATGCCCGCCGAAGCAGGGTCCATGGGCCCCCCAGCAGTCCCGGGGCCAACAGGTCGCCGCGAACGCGAAACATTCATTACGCAAGAAGTCCCCGTCAAGGTCCTCCACGAGTCGGCAGTAGACGGTCTGCATGAACCGCGCTGTCGTGATCCTGATGTCCACATTATCCTTCCCGACCTATTCCAGCTGAAATCTATTTCTGAGCGCTTCACTAAGCTCGCTGCCGACAGCTCGCCAAAGGCTGCTGCTGCCGCAGCAGCAGGAACAGTCACATCAACCCTAACCTCCGAACATCCCGCCGGAACTATTCCCGGCACAGGCGTCTCGCCGAAACTCGAGTTGAGCGCAAACATGCACGGCAGCCTTCGTCTTGCTGTCGCAACAGACGCACTCAAGATCTCGAGTGTGTGGAGCGATTTGCATAATCCGGCGCTTGATCCTAGTCAGCTCTCGCAGAGCCAGATGGAGCAATTGCCTAGTGAGCGGATGAGGAATTTGCCCGGGGATGATGAGAGTGGGTGGGCGAAGGTGCGTATTGATGGGAGGGACTGGGCGAGGGTCTTGAGTGTGGGACGGTTGAGTCCTAAGGTTGTTGCTTGTGAGTTGTGATTCTCTGCTTCTTAGGATGTCAGTGCTATGAAGGAAGGAAGGTATTGACTGCGGTTGGTTTGGGTTGACAGGCTTCATTCATGAGACTGCGCTGGTTCTCTACGTCTATCCGCCTAGTGGGTATGATGAGCAAGATTCTTGCTTAACGGTATGTTCTCACACTGGGCGTCGTGTCTCGTCATCTAGTCACATTCGGGAGCAACTAGAGCTAACGAGCGCAGTACTATATCAACTCTTACCTAAATTAACTTATCGGGGCAAGTATAACACGATCTACACTTCCTCCATTTCGAGTCCAAAGTAATGAAATGAGAATAATGTCAGATACGAATCATCAAGTGGTATTATTATATAGAAGATCATGTTTCATAAACAAGCAGGCGTTAGATCAGGTCCATCCTCTTGGAGACCCAACCCAAAGCATTGCCATCATGACATCGACATAGGAAAGAACACAAGAAAAGAAAGAAAAATGAAAAAGAGGACATTTAAAACAAACGTTCAGAAGGGGAAGGGGGTAAATATACATGAGAGCGTAGCAGAAGAAAAGAACATCAAGATACAATGACACAGTGAATCAGTCGAGGCATCGAAAGCAGAAAACGCCCGAGAAAAGTCAGACCATACAAATTCTAGGTATGTATGGCATGCAGTTTGCAGCGATGCAGTTGAAAGTTCAGCGATGCAACAAAACAAGGGTATACACTTCACTTCACTTCACTTCACCAAATGCAAAGATGAGGGAAACCTGAGTTTCCGGGTAATATAATGCTAGGTTCAAGTTCGACCAGAAGCAGGCGTTCAAGTGAAGGGCCCCAGCTTACTGCGCCATCACATCAACATACCGACCCTTTTTCCTACCTCGAGCAGTAGCACCCTTACGCGCCGCCGGGGCTCCGAGTAAGTCGTCAATTGAAGCGGCATGGCTCAAGGAAGTCGACGGCCTAGGCGGAGGACCAGCGGAACTTCCAGGGCGAGAGTCAGGAGCACCAGCAGGTGGGACGGCACCGGTGGACACAGATCGCGCGGGACCCAAGGCAGGCGTTGGCGGAAGACCAAGTGAAGATGCCGGGCTGCTCGATAGTGGTGGGGGAGGAGCGCCCGCGGATGACGGGGGTCGGCTGCCAGCTCCTACTGGCACGGGCGGACGGGGCATGCTGCTATTGCTCGCGGTTCTGCTGGGAGGGCCAGGAGCCTTTGGAGGGGGCGGCGTGGCACGCACTTCCGTAGCACTATTAGGATCCTTCTTGTTGACCCATTTCTTCAGGTCTTTATCGTAGTAGAATGAACTCTCCTCTCCGAGCTTCGCGCGAATCGGCTTTCCGGCAGCGGCATTGGCGTCTTCTTTGTTTCCGCCTTTGATCCATCCCCACCATGAGCTCTTTGCTGGAGCAGCTTTTTTAGCTATACGACGTTAGCGAGATTGTCTTTACAATGCATGGAGGGGGTAACTTACCATCGGCTTCCGCTGCTTTTCGGAAAGCTTCATCAGCTTCCCGGTCCTTACGGGCCTTCTCAGCCTTCTTCAGAGCTTCAGCACGAGCCTCGAAGTCATCGTCGTCACGATCGTCCATGGCTGACTTCTTGCGCGGCTTCTCATCCTCAGAGTCCTCAGTTACTTCTACTGCCGGTCCAGTGCTCGAAGGCGGCTCGTAGCCAGAGCTAACAGGGGGCATATACCCATCAGCCTCGCTTACTTGAACATCCGGTGCGACCGCGTTGCCAAATGACTGATCAAAAGAGTTCTGGAAGCCAGGTTGGTAAGGCGAGTCCTGTGCGAAGAGGCCTTGCGGTGCTGTTGTTTGCTGAGGGGCTTGCTGGCCCATATCTTCCTCAACAGGCGCAAGAGGGGGCATGTACGATGTCTGAGGAGGCGTAGACTGATACCCAACAGATGGAGATCCATAGAACGGACCCCCTGTGAACGGGCTCTCAGAAGGGGGCGCGTACTCCTGCGACTCACGCCGCTGACCATACGGGAGTCCGAATGAGGCAGACCTCTGAGAGTCAAGGGATGATCGGCCGCGGCCTTGGTCAGGTGAGGCATTGGGCGCGTATTGGTTGTTCGGTGCATAGCGCGAAGGCCCAGCAGACGGAATTGGCTGTGCTGCAGGCATAGGGTACTGGCCGTAGATATCCGTCACGGATGGCGAACGACTGACAGTAGGGGTGCCAGACATTTTAGCAAATGGGCCAATATCTGCTTCTCCACCCTTGGAGCCCGTCGACGCGGCGTCGCTGTCGTCGCCGGCAACGAAGTTACTGAATCTATTCCACATCGACGAGGAAACCTTCTCCATGCTCGGCTTCGATATCCACGACCCTCCTTCTCCGGTAGTCTGCTTGAGCCGTGCTGATAATTCGTCGACACCAAAGAACAAGTGCTGATTGTGGTAGCCCGATGGCTTCGTGGTGGCTTTGAGAGCAGCGGCAATAGCATCGCAATATTGCTGGGCTTCAGACTTGTGCCCTTGATCCACAAGCGACCAGGCGTGGACAAGCTTGAATGCCAGGAGATGGGGAAGTGTAGAGGTGGGAGATCCAGCCAAGACAGATGTAGCAAACTCATACGCTTCGGTAAGTAGGATAGCATCATCATCCAGCAAAGCCGAAAGCGAAGAATGAACATGGTCCACGCCAAGGAGGACGATGTTTGCCTGGTGGTCATCTGGACCTCCAAATAGCGCTGCCCGTGAGAAGATAAGGCAAATGTGGGCTGCTTCTACCCGACCGTAGGACAATAACAGCCGACCAAGCGCCAACAGCGCCTGGTGATCGTCAGGACACCGGTTACTCAGTACCAAGCCCAGGGTATCCTTCCAAGATTCGAGCCCAGCAAGAGCATCCTTGGATGTCCCCTGTCCATCGACCTTGCTGACCAGCTGGAATCCAGCCCTTGCGGAGGGAGGAACAAGTTCATCAACACTCTCTTCGAAGTTGCCAGCAAAGATCTCATATAGAGCGGCAAGTGACTCGGAATTACCGGTCGCAGACCTGACTTCCCGCCTGATGAACTCCTGAACGAGTTGCTTCCAGATGGACTTATCCAGTGTCGAGGCGATAATCATAGCGTGCCCCCAGAGTCGCTCGTCGGCCGCTTTCCAGACTGCCTTTTCTCGCTCACCAAGCAGCAGGTTATTGTGGATTTCGCCTAATGACTTATCGCCAGCATCCGATTGAGAGGCAGCAGTCAGTGGCTCGGCAGCGAAGGACTGAACGGAGTCGCCAAATGTAGGTTCCGAGTCTGCTGTCTGCAGGTGTGGGAAGATCACACTCCTCAGGGACTTCTGCAACTCAGGAGTGCTTTGCGCGCCGCCATCATGCTCAACCAGAACACGGACAGCCTTCCACAACAGAATCTTCTCGTCATGGCGCTTATGAGCGTCAGGATAGGCCTGGAAATGTTGCGGGACACCCTCATTCTCGAACGCCGCGATCTTGCTTGAAAGCCACGAAGCCAAATCCTTCTTCTTGGACTTGTTCCTCAGGGGACCTGGATGCTGCACAATGCTTCCTGTTGACAAAACCACGTCGCGAAGCTGGCTGGTCTTGATCTCGCCTGGCATAGACTTGATCTTGGGAACGGTTTGTCCTGCGCTATACCGTGGGATATGCTTGGGAAAGCAGGAGAGAACAGTGCCGCCGAAACCGAACTTGAAGATCGGCGCTCCTCTCCACCTCTCCAAAGCATCTAGTTCCTGTCCATCACTCGGTGGAATGAACTCAAGCGACTGTGCGACTGGGCGAGCCTGGCTCAGGCTTGGCGCAGGTGCATATGAGTTAGAGGCCTTTGTCGGCGAGCTGGGTGCGTGAGCCGATGCAGGCCTTTTAAGAGGATCAATAGTGGGCACAGATAATCCAGGGCCTGCTTGTTGTTGTTGGGTAGGAGACTGCGTCTGTGATCTCCGGGGCGGAACAAATGATGAGCCCTCAGGAGGGGGTGTGTATGTGGAGGGAGCACCGTTGTTGACCCGGCGGGAGAACTCTTCTATATATGAAGGTGGTGCATATGGGTGCCTGGGTGGCGATGTCGGCTGGAATTTAGCAGGCGCATCCGCAGCGCCATTCGCAGCGGCTTGATTCGCAGGAGCGTTCTGTTGCGTAGACCGAGGTGAATGAACATCTGTATCGATATGAGGCGGCTGAATATCAACAGGAGAGATAGGCTGGGGTAGGGAAGATTTGCGGAGTTCATTTGGTTGATAAGAGACTTTCTCATGGTGGGCTAGCGGGCTAGAAGTACGCGGTTGAAACGGCAGAGCGACAGGCTGGCCCGGAACACCAACAGGCTGCGAAGCATAGCGCTGCGGAGGCGGAGGCCCAGCTAATGGCGGTGGGGCTGGAGAGTATCTCGGAGAAGCAGGTGGCTTGGCCCCAGGCTGCAATGTCGGTGGCTTTGGGGAGTACCGGTTGGAGAGACTAGGTACAACAGGTGCGCTTGAAGAGAGCGAACCTGGAGCAGTAGCATACGGACCCAACCTGTCGGGCTGCTGTAATTGAGGTTGAGCAAAGTCACTAGACGCGTGCGCATTAGGCATGGCGACTGGTTGACCTGGTGGCGGCGGAGGCGCCTGCGAGAGCGCAGGACTTGTCGTGCTGTGATTTGGCGTGTATCGTCCTGAGCTGGCAGGCCGCGAGCGAGCTCTAACAGGAGGCAATGGCAGCTCCTCGTAGAAGTTCTTAGGGGTAGGTACAGCCGCCGAAGCCGCTGTTGAGGCCGCTGGCGGTGGCATAGCGCCGGTACCGAGAGGCGGTGTTGGACCTGCAGACGACGTCGGTGGTGGTGGTGCCGGGATGCTGCTGCTTCGAGGTGGTGGTGTGGGCAATGTGGCAGCCGGCGTTACCATTGGCCTGGGGGCAGGTTTTCGACGCGGAGCAATATCTTCTGGGAGGTCATAAGGTGACTTGTAACCTTCTTTCGAGCGCTCCGCAAAGCTCTCGGCTCTGTTCATAGGAATAGGATGTGGAGGTCGGGGCTGGAAGTAGTTTCCAGTTTGGGGAGCACTCGTACCCAGAGAGGCCCCTGCAACCGGGACACCTACCAGATCTGATGTGGATGGCTGGTGAGGCACGTACGCATTCTGCGTCGCCTTGGGTCTGCTGGCGGTGTGCGGCGTCCCGAATGGACTTCCAAGTCCTTGCGCAGCAGGGTCCATGGCATCACCATTGACCTTTTGAGCATCCTGGGCTTCTTCCACAACCTCATCCTCTAGGAGAAGGTCATCGTCGTCGAGCTCCGCCTGCCATTTAGCAGCAAGATCCTCCTCCACCGGGGCAACCTCAAGGTCATCATCAGATAACTCTGCCTGCCACGCCGCAGCCAGATCGTCCTCCTGAGTCGCTGGAGCTGCTGCCGCCGGTTCCTGTGCCATTTGAGGGGATTGTGAAGCCGCTGCCGCTAGAATGTCGTCGAACTCTTCAGCAGTAGGAGAAAGTGGGCTAGCAATCGCATCCTGATTCGCGCCCAAAGAGTCCATCACTTGAGACGTGCTCTTCCGGTGAACATGGAACGGGCCCTGTGGTTCCTTCTCGGACTCCGGCTTTTGGGCGGAGCTAAAGAATCCATCATCGTCATCGTTATCGCCCTCAAAAACAGCATCAATCTGACTCGGCTGAGGTGCCGTCGCCGTCGCCGTCGCCGTCGTCGTCTGCTCAACCGGACTCTCCACCGAATCATCCAACAACGGCACGCCCTCTTCGAATCGCGACTCCTCTGGCGGGAAATAAATCGGCTTCGTCTGCGTCTTCAGTTGGTCGAAGAAGTCATCATCTCCATGATCAACACTCTTCGGGCTGCCCCAAAGGTCGTGATTCGTACTGCTAACTTCTCCGTTGATTGATGCAGGGTGACTCGGTGTTTGCTGGTGATTGGACCATTCCGCATCAAGGGAGCCACCGGCCACGGCGTTCTCCGACGTGTCCTCTATCTGGTGAGTCTGCACTTCCGGTACATATCCGTCCTGTTGTGATGTCTGTAATTCCGGATGTGCGTGTAGACCACCCTCTTCAACCGTAGGCGTAGGCTCAGACTGGGGCTCGAAAGGGTTCGGCCCCTCGCTGTCACCACCCGCCGCAGAGAACAGCTCCGCGGCCTCTTCCCGAAACTCCGCCTGTGTTTCGGCCCGGCCAAAGGGTTCTTCGTTGGACGTCGGCGGTACCGGTGCCTCTGGCGTTTCTAAAGCCGCCGAGGATTCGACATTTGAGTCTTCAGTTGCGCTCGCGGCGCTATCTTGCGCGGTTGGCGATGCAGGGGGTAATGGCACGGGAGCATCTTCTGTCGGCGCGGACGCGACGGGAGTCTCTAGGTCGTCATTGTCCGATCGGAGCGCCGGATTCCATACGGCGGATGGCTCGATCTGTTCCATGGCTGCGAGGTACTAGGTCTGCCATTTGCGATAGGATGTCAGTATGGCCGTCGGGCGCGAACATGACACGTTCGGCCTTCTCCAACTCCAAGGTACGTGTGGCAGACAACTTACGGTACTCAGCCCGAGGATCGGAAAATAGGCGTAGATTCCGGCGACATGAAAAGCAAAAAGGGAAAGAGAAAATACGGGAGAAAAATCTAGGACAATTCTGCGAAATCAAAAACCCAATTACAAGAGATAAGGAGAAACCTGGGACTTCATGATTGCGTGGCGAAAAGCAGCTGTCAAGCGCTCCTGACGCTGATGTGATTAACTGCTTCAGGCTTCATTCGGGGGCGGATTTGCCCGGCAGAACGACCAAAAGGGGCCACCTAACAGTTACGGTCACGTGGTTACACAACTATAGAGAATGAAGCAGTGCATCGTTCATAAGTCTATCTAGTATATTGGGAGATGATATGAGCGCTAAAAGAAGCCGAAAAGACAATTCTTTCGGCTATGACAGTAGGAATACACAAAAATAAACCGTCCATTATCCTCGCACCTTGCGATAGCTCGGCGGGCTCCAAGACTGCTTGATCAACTTGGCAGCCCAGACGGGGATAATGGCAACAGCAGTTACGGCGACCACGCGCCAGACCCAATCCAGCGTAATCACGTACTTGAGGTCAAAGTATTCGCCCAAGAATGGAACACTGGCGGCGTACACCAAAGCCGTACCGAGGAGGCAGAATATCATTACCGGGTGCCAGGTCGTAATGGCAATGGCGACCATAAGCAACTCGTTGAGGACAAGAGCAGTGAACGAGAGACTGATGAGTCGCTTTCCCGTAATGGTGTCGAGGAGGATCTGTGACAGGCCTTGGATCACAGCGCCCTGATAAACAGACACTGCGACCCAGGTGAAGAAGGAGCGATAGCTCAGACTGCGGCCGGTCTTTAATTCTTTGTATAGCTCGGGGTAGAGGTTGGCCAATTGCTCGTCCACGTCGCGATCGAGGACCATGCAAAATACAGGGGCATTTGTGTAAACAGTGGCGTATCCGACCATGAGCCAATTGATGAACAAGCCCTTTGGGTCGAAGTGACTCGCAATGCTGTACATCGTCTGGCAAGCACTGATGATGAGACCTCGGTGCATGATGAACTGCGCAAGTTTCGCCGATCGTTTGTAGGAATTGCGTCCGTGCCATACAAGCAGCTTGGTGATATGGTGAAATTGAGTGATACTGAAATCGGCCGCGAGAGAAGCTTGTCGACCTTCCTTTCCAACAATACCGATTCCCACATCAGCCGCTTGGATCATGGAGACGTCGTTACCGCCATCTCCGATACAGCACACACGCTTCTTGGTATGCTGGCGAATCAAATCGGCCACTTCAGCTTTCTGGGTGGGCGAGCATCGGCATGCAATGACAGCCGGCAGCAAGACAGCCACTGAGATGAACGCTGATCGAAACTGCGTGAGCATGAGGGCCAGCGACTCGCCGTCAATGAGTAGACAGCAGTCGGTCTTGTTCCTGAGAAAGTCTAGGGCCTCCTGTGCAGCCGACTTGTCTTTGACCTTGGCAACAGTATGGATATACTGACCACGGGCCACCAACTTTGCAGAGATGGCCACACACCGCGCCGTCTCAACCTTGTCGCCAGTAAGCATCCAGATCTTAACTCCGGCATTGCGCAGAAGCTCCAGTGAAGGCTTGACGTCCCTCTGAAGACGGTCCTCCACACCAGTAACACCGAGCAGTTCCAATTCACGCTCCAAGTACTCGCTCACCACCTTTTGCATGCCAATGTCACGCCCTTGAAGCGCAAGGCTTGCCTGTTTATACTTGCCGGCGAACTCCTGATACTGCAATGAAGAGAGTCGTTTGCGTCCGACAACCAGCGTTCGCAATCCTTCACGAGCCATATTAGCCGTTTCCTCATCAAGCCAGTCATTAGCCGCAACAATTGAGGTCATGACAGTGTCGGCTCCTTTTTGGTAAAACCAGATCTCTTCCTCTTCAGTCACAGATTCCAGAATACTTTTGTCCGTTTCGAATTGGACAATGATTCCCATGCGCTTACTATCAGATGTAAACGGGAAGATGTCGAGAATACGCACGCGCACAACAACATGACCTGTGTCAGCCGACTCCAGGACTATCAATTGGCGGTCGCGGTAGGCAACCTTCAGTCCAACCTCTTCCGTGTAGCGTACGATGGCGATCTCGTCTGGCGATGATGCTTGGTAACTCGTTACCTTCACACCATCTTCTTCGTCTGTTGTCGGGGTGACGTTGTGACACAGGGCAAGAGCTAGGACAATATCTCGGACACGCGAGCCGATCTCCCTTCTTGTACGCGGAGCCGCTCCAAGTCCTGCTTGAGCGCCAAATGCGGCAGAAGCGGTGGTGAGAGAATTACCAGCGAAGCTTTGTCGAACATATGACGCTACCTCTTCCATCGCGTCGTTCGCATACGAAACGGTCCCAACGTGAATTTTCTTCAGTTCCATTTCTGTGGACATCAGCTCCTATTTCTTGCGCATCTAAGTAATGAGAACTCACCGTTTTGGGTCAAAGTGCCCGTTTTGTCTGAAAGAAGATATTCAATTCGTCCGAGATCCTCTGGAATCGTACTCGTTCTGACCACAGTATTAGGGATATCCTTATCCCGTTCAATGAACCGACCATACACGGATTTCGCCATATCCAGATTGACCCGCAGACTCATGGGAATGATCGTCGAGAAGAGGATAAGATAGATCATAATGGCGACATACCATTCCTTGTCGTTTGTAGGCTGGAACCCTTCAAGTGCAACCAGGATGATAGAGAGGGTCAAAGTCAAAACGCACAGAATTTTTGTCAGGTTGTTGATTTCATATTCCAACAGTCCAACCTTGGATCGCGAAGGGGACGTAGAAAGGGCAGCTCGAGTTTGGGACCCAGTGTATATGATAGCAGCATAAGTAATCGTGTTTGAGGCGAGGACAGTGTTCGCCCAGGCGGTGTTGTCGATGGTAAGCGGCGCAGAACTATTATGTGCCGTTTCATCATCTTCTTCGCTTCTGTCCTCTGTCTTATCAACATGGGGGTCATAGTACCCCGGCGGCGGCAAAAGCTCAATGTTTCCAACAAACTCATTGACTCGTTTATCTGGTCCACTCGCAGTGATCTTTAAGCGTGTGAAATCCGTAAGTGAGAGCGTCTGGGACAGCACTGACGGCAAGCGCAGCTTCCAGTCCGTCTCACCGTCGAGCTGATCAGTTCGAATGAAAGTATCACTGGTAGATTCGTTGGCTTGGTCGGCGCTAGCACTTGTCTCTGGCTCCTGTTCAGGCGCAGACGATGATGAACCGTTATTTGCGGCAGCCTCCTGACTCTCGCGAACCACCGTAGCATCATTGGAGATGCTCTTCAAGATCACAACATCGGCGGGGAGGCGCTGATTCTTGCGGACTTTCAGGACGTCGCCGACTTTCAAGTCTCGAGATCTTTTAATGACCACAGGGGCATCTTCCCCTTGCGAGTGCGCGTCCTCTGCGACAGGGAATGCCCTGCTTCCACCGGATTTATCCAAGGCGACGACAGAAAACTCCTCTGCGTTGGCTTCGGCATCCCGCCTTCTCCGTCCAATATCATCCAAAGCTTCCTTCCCCAGCGATATCGACACAACAAAGGCCAATGGAGCGATATACGTAGACATGTAACCTATCCGAAGCACAGGGATGATCTGTGATAAGGCGACAAGCAGGAAATAAATGTTGAAGAAGAAGGAGAATTCGTTGTAAAGCGTCCGAGGGAGGAAGCTCCAGGGTGTATACTTCGCATTCGAGACAACGTTCGGTGGGTATTTCGTCCGTTGCGCCTGGCCGACAAGGACATCTCGCGGGGGCTTAACCACGGTCTCAGTGTTTGTTCCTCCCGCAACACTACCAGACCCGAACAACGCACTCGGTTTCAGCCATCCCAGTCGAGATCTTCGTTGCGGCGTTCGTCCACCGTCAGGGAGGGAGCGGACGGAGCTCCGGCGGTCAAGCAGCGGCGCGTCATCGTCGGTATATGGTCGCGAACTTGCGTGTGATGGTCGAAGGCCTTCTTCCTCACGATTGTCGAGTAGACCAGCCGTATCCTCTTCGTTGTCTCTGGACATACTTCGTTTCCATAATCGACGATTGCCGGCGCCAACGCGCAGGTTCCGTAGAGCTATCCCAGGGCCATGGCTTCTTTGCGGAACCGGCTCCTCTCGAGAGATTCGTGAGGCGTTATATGTCGATGAGGGGTCCAGCTCCTCCAGGTCAAGGTCATCGTCGGAGTCGATACTAGCACGGTCGTGAGCGCGTAGGTATTCGGAGGATGAAGGCATTATGAAAACTCTCGGCTCGGAAAATTGACAGTATCAGAGTTACTTTCCAGAGTACGAGGAGCGGTATCTTGGCTCCAGTGCCGGAAAGAAAGCTGTCATGTCCTGGCTGATTCTATACTGCGTTGCTTCCAGGGTGTCCCCACGGGACCATCGTTATTGTCTTTGTATGCGTAAACGGAGTTTGAGTGTATACGTGCGACGACGGTGTCCCGTTGGCTGTTCAGTCGACTTGAAAATGATCGCTTGCAATAGAGAGTGTCGTGAGAGTGTACATTAATGTCTGGGGCAAGTAATCTCGCGGCCTATTCTCCGTTCCCTCAATGCGCGGCCACCGGAGCACAGTCACATGACAAGCACCAATATGATTTGTCCCCTTGTGTTTCAGGCGTCTATGAGGACCCCAGCAAACACCTATCAAGTTACATTTAGTCTAATCTACGATACTCAGGGGATTTCGCTGTCGATAAGTATGAGTTTGCAGTCGTGAAAGCTTGGAATATACCTCCTTGGTGAATTGCTTTTTAGGATTGGGGCAGATCGGCATCATCCATGCGGGAATATATACTTCGATAAATATCCGTCACAGAGGAGAACTAGTATCTCCATGAAGAATCAACTGTCAGTCCCTGAATCTGAATAGGTCTTCGAAATACAATGGCTACATTAAATTTATGATATTGCAATTGCCCAGCAATTTGGTACTCGGGCGCCAAAACAAGATATCTTCAAACTGGGCAACTGATACGACCATGAATATAGTAGGTATGTATTGTCTGCACCAAGTAACATAGGATAAAAAGGCAAAATCGCTTCAAAATCGAGGGTGGTAACAAGTCCTGGTATTTTTCGCTCGGAAAAGGAAAAAAAGCAGTCCAGTTGGAAAGGAGCAGCCAGTGGTCCGGATATCAGCAAAACAGGACGAACGCCTCCCAGTAGAAAAACCACACGCCTCAAGCGCTGACAACGATATAAGTAGACAAATTGTAACACCCTGAGACTCAAATTTCTTTAGTCCTTGTCCAAGTAGACCGACACGATGCGAGGTATACGGGTGCGTACCGACATCACAGAGGAGCAACGAGATGATTGTCGACCCGCGAAGTTTTCGTACAACCATAGTACACCAAGACCATACTGCTTGTGGGATCAAGGACATTCGCATATAGAATCCAAGACCAAAAGGCCACGGACATCTACCTCAGCCTTCCCGACCCAGGACTCATCCCAACCGGTTTCCGAACACTAGGATCCCCCAACTGCCCAGGACTTGGTGACCTCCCACCCTGCAACCTAGCCCTCAAGCGATCCTGCGCTGAGCTCGCCCTCTCCAATGGCGAAGAGCTAACACTAGCACCAGACTGACTAGACCCCGAGCGCCCAGGCAGCGGCCTCGCCCCAGCGGGGTGTAACCCAGACGCCGACCCCGACATAGACGGCAACGAATGTTGCGACGGGAGACTTCCAGTCGAAGACGCATGAGACCCCGGGTGTCCGCGACCTCGTCGCAGACTGGCCGTTTGAGACTGTGGTGGTGCGCCGCTGCCCGTGTCACCCCACAAATCACCCAGGCCGCCGCCCCGCCCTGAGGACATGGAGCCGGGGGCTGCGTTGGCGGTTGCGATTTGGCGGGCGGGCGCGGAGGAGCGTTCTTTTGGATCGGGGGGGAGCCATTCGGGGAAGCGCCGGCCTTTTTCTATGTAGTATGCGCGGAGGACGTTGGAGATGTGGGAGCAATCTTCGTTGTCTGGGTCGTCGGCCTCGTCGGAGGTTATGGCTCGGCGGAGGGAGTTTAGGCGGGTGCCGAGGCTGGAGATTGCGGAGGAGGATGTTATAGATGAGAAGTAGGAAGACATCCTGGCGGTGTTTGTGAGTGGAAATTTGGGGGTGTATGGAGAAAGAGAGTTGTCGTGTCTCGAGTCTATGGAGTTACTATGGGCTGTTTCAGTCGCCGCACGTGATCGCCGTAGATAGCCGTTGGGTACGTTTGAACAAAGGTGTAGTGAATTCTCGATGCTCACATTATCTTTAATTATGAATCATGTCGGAGCAATGAATGCGCAGGAACGTGGCTATGTATATGGGACTGCTAGGTATGACATGCCCAAAAGTGACAGCAAAGATTAACGCGAAACCGATCAACGCCAAACAACTGATTGAAATCAAAAAAGGACCACTATGTGTCTTGCTTTTTATCATCCATACCTCACTTCGCGCATCAATGGAGCGCATCTTAAGCGAGGATGTTCTCCTTTCCAGCGCCCTCAGTCTCATACTCGATCTCAACCTTGGGACCCTTCTTCCGAGGCTTGGGAGGAGGAGCAGTAAACTTCCTCTTAGACCCTGGCTTCGCCGACTTCTTCGGCTCCTCATCCTCATCAGATCCACTCTCCTCGTCGCTATCCTCGTCATCCTCATCAGAATAGTCGCTCGAGTCCGCCGACTCACCACCAAGCCAGTCCTCCAGATCCTCCAGATCCTCGTCCTCTTCAATATCACTAACATATTCAACCTCCCCAACACCTTCCTCCTCCTCCACTTCCTCATCAAGCTCTCCATCATCAAGATCCTCATCCCGCTCACCCTCACCACTCCTCTCCAACCCACGAAGCACCTTCTTCCAAATTCCTTCCTCAACATTCAACGGCCGATCACCATAAGCGCCACTCCGTAACCGCTCAATAAGCTCTCGCTCAATCGCCCTCTCCACCTTCGCCGCACTCTCCGCTTTGCGCTCCCTCGTCTCCTCCCTCCGTCTAATCTTCGGCGCAAGCTTCGGCACAACCCGCTCTCCCAGCCTCTCCTCCTCCTTCGCAAGCTTCTTCATCCGAATTGCCACCTGCGTCAGCCGCGTCAGGCGCTGCTTGCACTTGTGGATGAGGAACTTCGGCCAGTAGATCAGCCGCGAGTCGACCTGCTCCAGGGCCTTTGCGTAGTTCGAGGATAGGCGCACCCGCTCCCATAGTTTGCTGGGCATGTGGGCGCGCTCGATGGTCTTCATGTAGAGGTACATGGCGCCGGACTCGGGGTCGGACCTGATTGTGGCGTAGCGCGAGTTTGCTAACGGGCAGGATTGCCGGTTGCAGAGGCCCGTGACGTTGTATTCATTGCGACAGAAGTTTTGGCCTTTTGTTGTTCTGGAGCGAGGAAAAAAGGGTTAGTCTAGCTCATTCTCTCGAGAATAAGAGTACAGTAGGATAGGAAAGACCGTCTCGCCCATTGATTGGCACGTACTTTAGCTTGTAAGAACAGAATTGCTGGTTGATGACCTGCCAAACAATTTCATCGGAAGACATCTTGCCTGCAGCGGACCAGAGCAACTCCGGCGAAATCAGCAGTGGCGTTGGAGTTTTGATACAGTAAGTCTCTGCGGAGGAGTTAATCTTGCCTGCGAAAGAGAAAAAAATGTTCGGACTACTGACCACGTGACTCGGCGCTTATCGATAACAGAAATCCACTCCCCACGATTGGCCGGGAAACCAGAGCATTACCAGCCCTCCCCAGGTCGGAAATAGGTAAACAGTAGATAGACTATCTTGGGGCAAAGGCCATGTTCATTTCGATCATTATTATCGTCTATACTAAATTCTGCACATATTGACTCATATACTAAGCGCCCTCCATTTGTAGCATGCCATCCCATTCTGTGCCATTAGGCAACGGCCCTGCAAGCTCTTCCTCAGCCATTCCATTCAACAGCTCGTCCCCAGCATAACCCCACCCCATGGCCTCAAGTTCACGGACGAAGAAATCTCGCTCATCGTCCATGATTGTCGCGCCCTCGTCACCGCCCATGACATGCTTGTATTGACGTAGATGCCACCAATGTGTCAATCCTCGCAGGGCTTGCTCAAGAGGCAGAGCCTCTTCAACCTCCGCGTCAATGTCAGAACCAGCGAGCCAGTCATCGCGGAGCTCGGGGCGGCAATAGAGGTAGATTGCTGTGATAACGCGCATATTACCCTGGCGCCACTTGCGACCACAGTAGGGTACTTGTGATTTGAAAAGTTTGAGCGTGTAGAAGCGGAGATGGGGGTCGGGTATCTTGAGTCCCTTGCGAAGAATAGTAGAGGATTTGTACTGGACTAGAAGGAGGCAGCGATGAGCCTTGTCACGGGTGATCTTCTGCATGATATGGAGGTAGTTGATGGCGGAGAAGAAATTGCGGAAAGAGAAGTCTGTGATGGGCTCGCTGGGTGGCGGTGCAGTAGGGTATCCCAATTCATCGACCTCGGGACGATGGAGACCTTCTGTTGCGAAGCTTTGCCTAGTTTCGTCGATGCTGTCAGCTCGTGCTGCTTCTGTTCTGTGTCGAGCAATGGGAGGGGGGACTGCGTCGTCATCACTGTCCGAGCCAGGCGTAATATCCGGCGGCTGTTCTGAATGCAAGTGACAGAAGTGGAAGAAGCTAAGCGCGGTTAGATAGTTGTACACAAAGGACAGCAAAGACATTACATACCCTAACTCGTCACGATCCGTTCGTTGCGCCACCGCTTGGTCGATCTCTTGATGTGCGAACATCTTGAGTATCAATGGCAGATAGTTTGAGTCCAGCAAGAGTTGTGTCATGTACTCAAACTTCAAGATGTCTAGTGATTATGAGTGTTCGTAATAAACAACGAAGTATCATTGTACTTACGTGATCTCTTGAACCACTTGAGTAAGAGAAGAAGCGACCCAGAAATGGCTTTCCCAGTAATCTCACGCAAGCGGATATTGTCAAGCTCATCAATCGTGGCATCGCAATTGAAGTCTTCAGGGTCGTTGTTAAAGCTTGGTGCGGCTCCATTAACTGCACTGAAGCTCTCGCTGAAGTTTGTTAGAGAAGAAAAATGCTTGACGGGTACAGGCCAACGTACCTTCCAGCCGACCCATTCTGTCCATTGGCCTGACTGTTGACAAGAGCGCTCACGTTGGTCAAGACAATCTTCAAGAAGACAATCACAATTGACTGGAGATGTACAAGCGCGTGCGTCTGTACCATGGATTAGAAACCCTCTCACAAAAATCTCAAGATAAAGACTTACATAGAAAGCTTCAACAGCATCTAGGCGTTTCTGAATCTCATCATCATCAGTCTGCCTCTCTTTCGGCACGTCGGCTTTGCGCTGTCCATCCTGGAGGGAGAAATCTTCCAGTTTTTCTGCTATCTCATCCCCAGCATCTGCATGCCAGCCGCGGTCGTACTTCATGAACTGCTCGCGCTCCTCCCACATCTGCCTCATTGCCCTTGTCATTTTGACATGCGTTGAGAAAAGCTTTCCGGCCTCGATGACCGACGCAGGAACATCGCTTCCTTCCCACTTCTTCCCCACGAGCACATCTTGCATTTCGGTTGTGCCTTTTCCTCCGAGTTCATTGCTTGTGTTATCCAGAGGAGGATACATGAAAGGGAAGTTCTGGTTCGTTTGGTAGTTTTGCTTTTTTGCGGCTTTTCCACCGGGCCCGATTGGTGATGGCGGAGGCGATGGAGCTGGCGTTGCGATATGGACGGACTGATGCAAGATGGAGCCGTTTCCACCTGCTACAGATGGACCAACTCCGGAAAAGAGGCCGTTGGATGAGTAGTTTCTGTTGGAATTCTGAGGTAGAGGAGGGAGGATTGAGTTATTTTCTAGTTCTAGAGGAATAACTGACGGAGGCGGATTGTATGCAGGGTATTTAGATGTAATCTCCTGTCGGAAACTGTGGTAATCGAGCGGAGAAGCAGTAAGAAAAGGTGTCCTTCTGTTCGGGTCATTCTTCCCACCCTCAAAGGCAGGCTCCAGTGCGTCCTTGGTTTGCTTTAGACTGTCGCTACCTCCAAAGAAGAGCAGGATACATTTCCAGAACAAGAGGATAATCCTGGTAAGGGGGACATTGGACGAGTCATCCCATCGCAATCGAGCGATGATCTCGATCAGGAAGACCATCAAGTCTGGCTCTAGAGCCACGATGGCATCCTTTAACGGGGTACTCCCAGGGTTCTCTGCCTCTTGCTTGCGTGCCACCTCGACTACCAAGTAGAAAGCCGTCAGAACTAGGTTTGCTTCTCGTTCTGCAGCAGCGAGAAGTGCTGGGTTAGTGCTCTCGGGAGTTGCGATGTTCAGCTCGGACGGTGCTGAGACGCGGAACTTCTCAAAAGCGCGCAACAAACACCCGTACAACGACTGAATCCCTGAGCATTCATGGACGAGTCTTGCGTTTTCCTTCATCCAAGCTATCTGCAAAGATCTGGACTTTTCCTTCTCCGCACCAGGCACAGGTGAGCCTTCAGTGTGGTCTGGGGCACTCTTTCCTGCAGTAATGCTCCACACACCAGTGAGAACATAGCACACAGACTCTAAAGCTTCGATGCGAGATGAGATCTCGTTATCACCCAGGTTATCAAGCACCTCGGTCAGGAAAGACTTGCGCGTCGTGTCAGAGTCGTCAACCCAAGAAGCCTGGGAAGCCTCGTTTCCACAGAGCGAGCTCCATGCCTGCTCAAAGGAAGACTTCATACCAAGAACCATGGCTCTATCGAACTCGCTGTACTGGAACCATTCTTCAATCTCTTCATGGAAAGACTGGGTGTCCGCATACTCAAAAGCATAAGCAGGCTGCTCAGATTTCGGCATTTCTTGAACAAGCTGCCTTAGCTGGGCTAGACTCAGTGAGTCCGTGCCAGTAGGTGTCTCCATGCTCTGCTGAACCGGAGCTGGTGGTGGAGGTTGACGCGGAGGCGGAGGAGCCGCAGAATTTCGAAGCAGCTCAGGGCGCTTGGGTGCATTCGTTGCCTTTGCTGGTGGTTCTCCAGCTTGTCCTTGGGCGTTCTGAGCAGCTTGCTCTTGTCGTATGCCTTCCGCAACTTCTTCCATCATTTGGTCATCTGGCACGGGACTAATGTCTGTTCCCGTTTGGTCCACTTCATCTGCCTTGACGATGTGATGCTCCTCCGTGGGAGCATCAACATCGGTGGGCTTCTCGTCCATGATGGAATCAACTATATGTTTTGGAAAGCCGATAGCAGATTATAGGCTGTGAGCACAAATATGGACAAGAAGGAATTGAACGAAAGTTTAAGGAATGAAAACAGTGCCCCGAGGTGCTTTTTTGTTAGGGTACATGAGCAGTAGCATATCAATCGACCAAGAACAAGGAATACATGGCGTGGTGGAATGAGCTTGAGCTTGCGGCCAGGAACGAAGCCATCCCCGGCCTGAATGTTGTGGATCGACGGCCGAGACCCCACCACGTGATTGACTTCGATGACTAAGATATGTCCAGTGATCCACCTTCCTGATCGGGAACGATATATGTCTCCCCGGCCCCGGCCAGCTCTTTTCATTCTCAACCTCAGGCTGGCGCCTATTGACACGAAATACTTCTACTTGGTTTTGAATGCTTATTGAAGTATAATCAACATGATAGCACAGTCAGACATGTCCCACTATCCAATATGAACTCTTCCCTCCTCCCCAATCCCCCAAGCCAAAAACCCCTCTGCATCAAACACCCTCTTCTCCTGGACGATCCCTTTTAGAGCCTCGAAACTCCAGCACCGTCGCCAGAACCCACTCCCCAAAAATCCATGCTCATGGTCCACAGCAGGCTCCAGGGTACTATCGGCCGAACATACTATCGTCTGAACGAGGTAGTCAAAGCAATGCGCCACATGAACGGAGCGGTTGCGGCCAAAGTCGAAGCGTTGGAGTTCATCTGGGTCAGAGTAGTAGGCTCGACGGAGAAGGTAAAGGCAGTGGAGTTGGTGCATTATCGTGGGAATCACGACGTTGGCTGAAGTTGAATTGCGGAAGTAGCCGAGGCCGTCTGTTATATCAGATGGTTAGCATTAGATTATGTCTCGCCATCGGGTATTCGCATACTCGGCACCAAAGCATCCCATATCGGCTCGGAGATATTGCCGGCCCCAGGGCCCTGCGGCGGTTCCTTCGAGAAGGGTGAATTGTGGATGATTTGCCCTGATATTTGCGGGAGAGTGATAAAGGGCGCTATATTGCTGAGACTTGCTTTTGATACCGTATAGGTGTCATCATGGCTGGAGATGTAAAGGGTGAATAGAGCTCCGGTCGTAAAGGCCGCTGCTAGGGAGAGCATGAAGCCAAGGGTGTATAAGGTGTAGATGCATCTCGCACTGGGCTTTAGGCGGCTCGGCCGAGAAGTATCTTGCTCTTGCCTCGATTCTTCGTCGTATATATCTGAAGATGAAGGAGGCTGTGAGAGAATTTCATAATCCTGCTCCTGCGGACTGAGGAAGCTGTTCAGCATATTAGTTAGGGTTGGGGACTGTTGAGTTGGAAACGCAGCAATCGGTTCGCCTTCCAGGCTGCCAAAACCCGTTGTCAATCACGAGCGGCAATACTGAGAACAAGGGCATGGGCAACAGTTCAGGTCTTGTCGTCGGTCCTCTAGCCAAATGGGACTGAGTGACCCCTGTAGTTGTATCCTTGACGAGTGTACCTAGGTATCCCGGTCCGATCCTTGTCCAGGTCTACGGCAAAAGGCAGTCAGCATTTGCCCAACGTTTACCCGGTTTCCCAGCAAGAACAATTGGCTCTCCTATGATGATAAGTCTCCTTTGATTTGCGCCGATATTCTGTGCAACCTAAAAACCGGAGCTGAAATGGTCGTAAGCTCTCCATAGACATCCAAGTCCTTACCGTCGATCGAGGCTTAGACACGAGCCAGCGGCATAAGCAGCGCCTAGCTGAAGATATCGCTGGCCATCTGTCAAGCTGCAAGGTAACATCGGTCACCGATGTGCAGAGAGCCCAGGTAGGGCAAGGCCCCACTCAGAGCCACCAGCCTATGACTCGGCATCTACCATCTATTATGAGTATGGGACTCCCTTGGATGTTATGCAGCTTACGGACCTCGAGGCTCCATGTCTTCTTCCCTTGCATTTCTTGAAACCAGCCAGACAGAGACCGAGATGCAACGCCAGCCCAGCAAGCAATTTCGCCATCTGGATATCACCCGACGCCCCAGCTCCCAGACGTGTCACGGCAATCTTGGCATGGTGATCGCGGAAAGTAAGCAAGATTGCTGGAGAATGGAGTCCTGAAAGGCTGAGGCTCGCAGCCTGGAATCGTTTAAAGCGCCACGACGGCGATCCTTGATGTTCAATTCTGTTCTATTCTATCTCACCTCCACATCCATCACTCAAACCCCAATCAATACAACTATATCAGCTCGTCAAACTATACGTACTTCTGTCATCAAACCACCAAACCACCCCAATGCGTGTCGTCTTCCTCCTTGCTGCGTTCCTGGGCATGGCTTTGGCGCTGCCTACGCCTGAATGTGAGTACATGGAGAAGTGATTCGCTGTCTGAACTGGGTTAATAATCACGTATAGCTCCCGAAGATACTCTCGCCCCTATCAGGGCCTATAGAATTGCGAGGGGGTCTGAGAATGTGAAAGTTGACGAGGAAGAGGAAGAGGAAGATGGAGTCTTTGTGGCGGATGGCTTTTAGTTCATGTTTTATGGACTTACTGTACTGAGTTGGTTGGCTCCCTACCCAATGTACCTACAAAGCAGATTTCATGGTCTACAGTGCCTCGACTTGACCTGACCAACAATGCATTACTTCGTCTATGGTTCTTAAAGATAGCAACTTTCACCTCTCCAACGATATAATTCCTATGCTCCCTCCCCCAGAGCAACTTTCACCTCTCCAACGATATAATTCCTATGCTCCCTCCCCCAGAGCAACATTCTCCTCCGGCAACCCCACAACAATCTCCTCGCTGGGCACATAATTCTCATCAACAACATACCCACTCCCATCCGGACAATGCTTAAACCGCTCAATAACCGGCAACTCATCATCCCCATTCAGCGGCCGTTTATAACAAGCCGTATGCCGCTCTGCAAACTCCACTAACTTCCCCCAATCCCTACACATCCTGTACTGCCCAACACCAGAGAGAACCTCCTTCCGTCGTTCCGTAGCCCTCGGCGTATCATCCGCATCGCAGAGGATCTGTCTTCTCAACGCATCCATACAGTGCGAGATATGGTGCCAGGATCGGGACTGCGCTTGTCCGCTCTGGAACTCGGTGAGCGAGATGTGGATTATCTTTAGGCAGTGCAGGTTGTGGAAGCCGTGGAGGATGTAGATTCCCTTATTCGTGTCCCAGGGGAAGCGCTGTGCTGTGCGGAGGTTGTGCGTGGCTGCGTAGGTGTCGTCTAGGGCGATTACGCCTGCGTCGATGTTTATTGAGGACCAGAGGGGTGACGAGATGCTGGTGTTTGGAGAGGCATAGTCTGTTAAGAGGACATAGGGGGTTGAGATGTTGCGGGGAAGGTTGGCGAAGGGGGAGAGGGTCTCGGTGGGGGTGTTGGGTTCGTTGCAGGTTTGTTGCTGTTGCTGTTGCTGTTGCTTTAGGGCTTGAAGTTTGAGAGCGAGACCGAGGTTGATGATGTTGAGGGTTAAGGAGGTTGCGAAGATGAAGAGTATGGGCCACCAAAAGCGGTTGATGGTTGTGAGGGGACGGTCGTGGGCTCTATATGGTCTGATTGAGAACGAGCATTCTAAATTGTCGTTGGATTGGGCGGCTTCAAGGAGATTATTTTGTTCATCTTTGATTTCTCGTTGAGGATTCATGGTGGGAGTTTGTCCGCAGAGTTGAAAAGGTCAAGATGAAGCAGAAGATGAGGCCATTGAGGAAACTGCGGGAGTTACTCCAGATATGCCCGGCGTGCCATGGATGAAACCGAGTGATGGAAGAACGGCCTGGCCTGTTTCATAGAGACTGAAATAAATCAAGTCCCCGGGTATTGTTTGTCTACTATTTCGGAGATTTGTCGCTGTTTCTTCCTCAGGCTTCTGAAACAAATGATCATCATCATCTAGGTGCCTTTCCAAACATCAACACCTGCTCCACTACGATCAGGGCCGCGCACAGCTGAAAGCGCAGCAAGCAACATGATCTGCAACTTGACACAAGGTATACTCGAGCAGAAAGTCAAATGATACCCTAACCGGGACCCGCCCTCACAATCCCTGTTGCTTACTCGAGAGCCTTGCAAGGTATCATTGCGAACCAGGCCAAACGAGTCTTCCAGCCAGTCAGCCAGCTAGTAAACTGCTGAACCTGGTGACTTAATGCATGCCCTGTGCGACCTTCTGCTGAGCGTTGCACTCTCTCAGCCGTTGCCACTGTGGGTTACCAGCTCGTTCCCCGAGTCCTGCAGGCTCAACCTGACAGGCATGGATTTCTGTCCCCACCCAACGGGCTCGCGGTTCCTCATATCTGGTCTTAAGCTGGTGTTCGATTCAAATGAGATACACCCCCAGATTCCACGTGGCTGGACAGATTTTTTGTGAAAGGTGAAGCTACCATGGCATATCATCGCGCGCTGCCTCATGTAAATGACCGTCCTGGCCTCATGGTCATGACAGGATTCTTTTTTGCGACGGCGATTCTGGCAGTCGTCTTGCGGCTTTATTCGAGGAGGATCTCGAGACTGGAACTCGGTGCTGATGACTGGTTTGCATTGGTTTCTTTTGTAAGTAAAGTCAGGAGACTTGGTCGGCATTCTATGAGAGAACTGGGCTAAAGATGTTCTAGGTCCTGGTCTTAGGGCTCAATGGGACGTTCCTAGGCGGCCTTATCCAAGGCGCGATCACAGGTCACTCCGTCGTTGAAAATGGCTGGCCGGTTCACAGCGACTTGGAGGTTCTCGTCCAGAAATACAAGTATGTATTTCAAACAATTGAGAAAATCGCGTTCGGAACAATCAAGATCTCCATATTATTCCTGTGGAAGCGCATCTTCAACCCTAGTCGCCAATTCCGGATGTTCTGCTGGATCATGGTTGGCTTCATAACAGCGTGGAGCATCTCCTTCTTCTTCGCGACCCTGTTCCAGTGCGGGACGAACTGGTCCTGGAATTGGGCGCCCATCGGATTCTTCCTGACTGAATGCACGAATACGCTCGATATGCTCACGGTCTTCACGGGGACAGACTTGTTAACGGATTTCATCATCATGCTCATGCCTGTGCCGATTATCTGGCGCTTGAAAATGCCGACTGCGAAGAAGATTGGGGTGACAAGTTTGTTCATGGTGGGGATATTGTATGTATCCTCAAATAGCGTCATGAAGATGTATGCTAACTGGTAAAGCACAATCGGGGCAGGGGTAGCGCGGATGTACATCTACCTGGTGACCTCATACGACAAAGAGAATAACCCCGACTTTATTGCCGACTTCACGTTGTTTATCCTATGGTCCGAGATCGAAGTCAACGTGGCCATGGTCGTCTGCTGCATGCCAGTCCTCGCACCTGTTGTGGGCCGGAGTCGCGACATGCTATACCAACGGCTGGGGAAATCACAAAGCGACGAGTACAAGTTCTCAGAGGATATGACAGACGGAAAGGACATATCAAAGAAGCACCTCACGAGCGCTTCAAGCGAGTTCCATTCTCGCAATGATCACGACACATATGACGCGGAAGGCCCTTGGAAAGGCCAGGCGCATACGCTGTGCAATGCCAGTCGGAGCCAGCCCGGTGACATAGGCGACATCGAAGCGCCTGCTTCAAATAGGGAGATCCTTGTTCGAACTGAGATAGTCTCCGGGACTTCCGCAACGAGTCCGCCAGGGTACGTCAACTCTGGTCCGAAAGGCAATCACGACTTGACTCTGGGAGTTGGGCACACGGGGCCATGGTAAGCAGGAAGTAACTGGTCGGAGTGAAAGAAGAAAAGTAGCGCCAATGTATAATAAGCAGCAGGGTTTGCTCAGGTTTCCCGTGATTCGTCAATAGCCTCGCACAAGCATAAGCAGTCAACGGTCAAGAGTTCATCCAAAACTCCGAGTACGTATACGAGCTGCCCAGGGCGTTTCCACGCTTATCTGACCGGTTGGAAATACTGTACAACAGATTAGCAGGAGCCCTCTTTCTAGTATTGTCTAGTGCTTTAAATAATCGTCACGATATTGAGTTCATGTTCCACTTAACCAGTACCCCTCTTCATCAGCCTCGTATATTTTAGTGTTGCTAGCTCGGTGTTCGGTGTTCGGTGTTGTAGCAGTGGGGAATGAGGCATGATCAGTGCAAGGATATGCTCCGAGAGCCGAGAATGATGGTGGGTAGCACAATGCAGTAAGCCACCGTTGTGGATGATGACGGAGATCTGCAAGTAAGACCCTCCTAATCATCTGACAAGCTAAAGCGGCAGTCGGGAGGCAAAAGAGTTGGAACGGAGATGCTTGGTAAGTCCGAAGGCACACCGGTGTTTGCTCGCAACAAAGAACGACAGGGCTCACTCAACAAGCCGAGTACCAACGGGAAGCCATCCCTCCATCTCAACTAGTCAACTTACTTCACCTATTCGACGAAAATCAAACGTACCTGTCTGGAAGGAAATCGCCACAATTGAGCAGCTTGAGTCCTTGAAGGACGACGATCAACCATAATGGCCAACCGCCTCCTCACAGCCTTCATAGCGGTCCAAGCAGCTCTCCTGGCGATCTACTTCCAGCAACCCCTAACCGACTTCTTCTATCCCCACCCAAGAGTCATCGACACAAAACGAGAAGTCACATACATCGGCAGTCGCGGCCGATCCTCAGCAGTCGAGCATTTCCAGAATATCTTTTACGCGGAAGAACCCACCGGCCCTCGACGCTTTGCACCGCCAGTGCCAACAAACCCGGAAAAAGGTTCCGTCGTCGATGCTACCAAGGCGGGGGCTTGGTGTCCGCAGGGAACGGGCGATATACTGCCGTTTACGAGTCGTGTTACCAATATCAGTGAGAATTGTTTGAGTTTGAGGATTGCGAGGCCGAGAGGGACCAAGGGGGATGCGAAGTTGCCGGTTGTGGTGTATCTTCATGGAGGTTTGTTACTGATTTCATCCATACGAACGGCGACTTGGAGCTGATGAGCGAAAGGTGGCCATGCGCTGGGCTCAGCTTCCGACATCTTGTACGAGCCGGATGGACTGGTGGAGCAAGCTGTCGATGATGGACGGCCGCTAATTTATGCTGGGATTAATTATCGTTTGGGCTGTGAGTTCTTTATCGTTTTACTTCAAGATGAAGTTGCTGATGCCTTTTAGTTTTTGGTTTCGCAACTAGCAAGGCGTTGGTTGAAAAGAAGGAAACCAATGCTGGGCTTCGCGATCAACGTGTCGCTTTGGAGTGTAGGTTTACATCCATAGCTGGATGATGTATACGAAGCTGAACCATTGGACTTTAGGGATTCGCGACAACGTTGAAGCTTTCGGCGGGGATCCTAGCAGAGGTATACATCTTCATTGCTTTCAAGAGGTTAGAAAATCAAGTGCTGACAGGATCCCCAGTGACTGTCGTCGGACAAAGCGTAGGCGCCAGTGATATCGGCTTACACTTGACAGCCTTTGGTGGAGGCCATGACGTCCCATTCCAGCAAGCAATGTTTGTAACCTCAATGCGAAGCCCATGCGTTTCACACTAACACTCACAACCAGGATGATGTCCGGCGGTCCAGGGCTAAACTTCAACAGCCAGCCAGAACTGGTCGCCGAAAACACGGTCTCCATAGCCCGCGAGGTAGGCTGCATAAAAGACGGATCCTCGGGACAGGACAAAGCGACACTGTCATGCCTCCGCTCCATCCCATTCGAGATCCTAACCAACCGCTCCGTCTCCGCCATGCGCGCCGCCAGACCCCCTTTTGGCGAGGGCTTCTTCTACCCAACAATCGACTACGACTTCCTCCCAGACCGCCCCTCAACGCTAACCCGCTCCGGTAAATTCGCAAAGGGAATCCCCCTGATCGCTTCGTGGGTCACGAACGACGGCGCATGGTACGCCCCTCCGCCCACCTCAAGCGACGAGGCCGTCCTCTCCAGTTTCGGACTCTGGCTACATAATCTCTCCGAAGCCACGAAGAAAAGTCTCCTGCAGCTCTACCCCCTCTCTGACTTCGAGCATATGGTTCGTCCCGAGAATGACGGGCCTATAAGTCCACAATACTACCGCGCTGCGCAAATGAATCGCGATATCTGGTTCACTTGCCCCGTGCTCGACTTCACGTGGCAGTATGTTTCGCAAGGCGGGGTCGATGCGTCGAAGGTAAGGCTATACGAGCATAATGAGACAAGGTACGCTCCTGTATTTGGAAATATGGGCGTGCCGATGTGGCGCGTTGCCCATCTCAGTGATATACCGTATCTCTTCAACAATCACCATATGGGAGCTGGGTGCGATAACTCCGAAGGCCATGTCAAGCTCGGGCAGACGTTTGCCCAGAAAGTCATCCAGTATGCGCACGCTATTTGGTCTGAAAAAAGAGATGCCGGTGACGAATTCTGGCCGCCTGCCTATCCCCTGGAGCAGAAGCAGAAGTCGGCGTCGGATGCCGGCCCTGGTAGCATCTCGCTGCAGGTCTTTGGCGGCCCGCACGGATCGGTACCGGTGACTTTAAAGAGAGATGTAGGGGACGATGATTCGGAATTGACTGAGGGGGAGAGGGCAGTGCGGTGGGAAAAGTTGTTTGAGAGGTGCGATTTCATCAATGGGGAGCAGTTTAGGACCGAGGCGGGGGTTTGAGGGGAGCACTGTGTTTGTAGCGGAAACTCCGAAACCAAATGCGCCTGCGCAATGGCCAAGATTGGATATGGTGCACTTATGGGAAATACACCAATCCCGTTAGAGAAAAGTGCTCAAATACTCCATGAGTTGTCGTCGACCCGGGATGCCATTGACAGAGAACGAGTAATACCGGAGGTTCTCTTCTGAAGAATATATTGAAAGCTAGACACTCTAGATCAGGATCAAGCGAGTATGCTGGTAGGCTGATAGAAGAAAACGTAATATATTCGAAACTCAGCTCGTAAATAGGGTATCACGTCTGCTCAAACATCCTGAATGACACACGTAGACAACTAGTCAGTCTACCTTGGACGAAAGACGACCGCCATTCTCACTCCGCCTGATCTTCTGCTTCGCTTCCCACCGTTGCCATCCAGCCTCGGCAAGATCTTCACTTACCACCAAGTCCCTCAATCTCAGAAACCTAGCAATAGCGTGATCCAGCGCCCAATCAATCCAGCCATAGCTACGCAAAAGGCCGGTAAGAATGAACCAAACAAATGCAAAGGTAACCCCAACCGCGCATCCCGCGAGGACTTGGCGCGTCGTGTGGTAGGTCAAGTATATACGGCTCACGGCCACGGCGGCGGCACCTAAGGTTATGGCAATAGAGGCGATTACGCGGAAGAACGGACCCCCTTGGCTCGGGGAATTTGGCGAGTGCCGGAATAGGAGGAAGAGGCCCATATATACGGCGAAGAAGCCGACGAACTGCGCGTGGGAGGATGGCATGCCGTAGCCTTTACCAAACATTTCTGAAGAAGCCAAGCACCGTTAGCTGGGTTTTCCCGGGTTTGATTCGTAAGTTGAATGATCCACATACGCTTCGGCCGCTCCTCCTTAATAATCCGCTTGAGGGCGAAGTTCAGCGCCTCGCAGACCAGCTGCCCAGCGAACATCAAGCCCACTTCCACCTCTCTTGAAGCCCAGACGAGGGTGACGTAGACGACGCATAACGCTTGCGGAACGAGAGCGAGCCACGCTGAAGCGAACGAAACGGGGTCTTCGGGGTCCTATTGCGGAGGCCCGTGTCAGTTTCGTTCCCCGCATACTCGACACGGGCGTGGAGTTGGGACTCGAACTCACGTAGTGGACGTGGGTTAGGGATAATGATGCGAGGGGTCGCTCTTCCCCCATGATGACTGGATTACGATTATCGCATAGAGATTGTTGAAGGTGTAAGAATAGACTGTACTGCAACCGAATGGTAAATGACAAAGTCGGCTTGTCCAGCTGTCCTTGGATGCGATAAAGATGCCCCGGATACAGTTTGTCCGAGCCGGAAGGGTCCGCTGCTTTATCGATGTTCCGAGAGCTTAAAGCGGCGGCAGAAATGAGGGGGAGGGGAAGTGGGAGTGGCGGCCTCAGGCTTGCTTGCTTGCTTGATACTTCACAGCTGAAAGAAGAAATTATCGCAGACGCGAATGAGAGTGCTTGATCTAAATTAAACAAGCAATCCTCAAGTCAGACACAGACACGATGAAGAACACAAACCGATAGTCCTGTGTTGTTCTCGACTGGGCACCAAAACTGCCTGATACCACCCCACAATCAAGCACAATCACATTCACCATTTCGTCGCATTCCTCTCTTTCAACTCTCTTCCATAACCTATTATTTCCTTGTCTTTTCTGTCCTGCATCTCTCTGTCCCTTGTATCTCTAGTGTTCCTCATACTTCTTGGATATTGTCCACGTCTGTTCTGGGTCAAAACCATGACGCACTTTCTCTCTCCAACTTTCCCATTTCTCTCTGATTCAGCGTGCTCGATCTCTTTCCAGCTTGCCAGACGGTCCTCTACATACTCGTTCCGGCCTGTTCGTATACCTATTCTACCACCACAACTACCAAACTTGCTGCTTCCATAATCTCGGTCCTGATCGTCCTCTCGTCCAGACTGCTTGACCCACCTCTATACTTTTCTTCACTCTATTCGCCTCAATCTCCGCCACCGCAGCGCTGTTTCTAGAAGTATACCACTTTGAGAATATCCAATCTCAGGAACAATTTTTTTTATCTTCTCCGGACCAACGGCTCATCCCCCGCTCCTCCTCCGAGTTTATGACGACCTTTCATCGCTCCTTCTATATTATACTTGGCGCTCGTTTTTCTTCCTGAAAGACGTGGACAAGAAAGCTCGCAGGACAAATATTGTCGACAGCAGTTGGGTAATCTATATTGGGAGACTACTATGGTCGAACCCGTTGCTCATCATTGATCAGCCCACCTCGCCACTTTCTGCTTTCAGCCACAAACTCGGAGGACTCACGATTGTTAACATTCCCCGCTTGTCTCAATAGCCTCGCGATGGAGTCGGAGACACTTCTGGATGATGAGCGGCCTGAAGAGCTCTCATCCATCGCGGCCATTTACCCGGAGATCAAAGTCGACCCTTCGTCCCCCTACCGAGCTACCCTAGATATACCGGTCAAACCTGCTGCGCCTCTGAATATTTGCTTCTACCAATATCAGGAAGTCGGTTTCCCTACGGTTTTGACTCCGCCGACTTCCTTAGATGCCAGCGAAGTCGGCCTCGGCTCCAAGGCCAAATTAGACGATCAATCGACCGCGGACACTGAGAGGGACATGCACGCCCTCACGCATCTACCACCTCTTAATCTTGAAATTGTGCTCCCAGAAGGCTATCCCTCGACCAAACCACCTATATTCAAACTTAGCACTAACCCACCGTGGCTCCCTCAGTGGGCGATTTCAAAACTTCTGGATGATGGCAAACGTCTGTGGGAAGAATTTGGCCGTTCTCTTGTCGTTTTCAGTTATATAGACCACCTTCAGCAATTGGCGGAAACGGCGTTCAACATTGACGAAGGGCTGGGTGGAGAGATACGGCTTTCACGGGAGCTGAAGATAGCTTTGCTAGATTTCAACAGCAAAGCGGAGCGCGAGAAGTTCGAGCAGGAAACTTTCGAATGCGGTATCTGCCTTGAGCCGAAGAAAGGCGCTAACTGTCATCGTCTCCTACTTTGTTCGCATGTCTTTTGCGTTCCTTGTTTGCAGGACTTCTATAACACCTGCATAACCGAGGGCGATGTTGAGGGCGTCAAGTGTCTGGCTCCTGATTGCGGACAAGAACAGCCATCACCTGGTTTAGGCCAGACGAAAACGCGCAAGAAGCGGGACAGAACACTCAGCCCATCGGAGCTGCTTCAAATTCCTCTTGAGCAAGAGACTGTTCAACGATATGTTCACTTAAAGCGGAAGCGGAAGCTTGAAGCTGACAAGACAACTGTATATTGTCCTCGGCAATGGTGTCAAGGCGCCGCGCGGTCAAAGAAACATCCTAAACCCACTGATCCTATGGCAGAAGACCCCGAAGACTCGGATGACGAGGTAGGAGGCCCAGTATTTGATCCCCTCGGCGATGAGGCTCAACTACCTCCTATGGCGGAACGTTTGTCTATTTGCGAAGATTGTAACTACGCTTTCTGCTGCGTATGCAAGAAAGGCTGGCACGGAGAACTTGTACGGTGTTTCCCCCGGCGAGAAGCGGAACTATCAGCAGAAGAGAAGGCAACAGAGGAGTACCTCAAGCTATACACATCCGCTTGTCCGACTTGCGACGCTCCTTGCCAGAAGCAAATGGGCTGCAATCACATGAAGTGCTTCAAGTGCGATACACACTTCTGCTACCTCTGTTCCGCTTGGCTTTCAGAAGACAACCCCTATCAACACTTCAATACTCCCGGCTTCCGGTGTTACCAACGGCTTTGGGACTTGGAAGGCGGAGACGGCATCAACCCGGATGGCGCTGAAGCTTTACACCGAGTTCCGGGAGAAATATTATTTGACAACGGTGACGACAGCAGTGAAGATGAAGACGTACCTCAATGGGAAATGGACCAAGAGGACATTGGCCCTAGAAACGGAAGGCGGCCGCCTCCTCCAGCTCCTGTTCCTCCACGAGCCAATCATATCGGCAATGCGAATCGGGCAGTAGGAGGGAACGCGAACGGTCTCGATGCAGCCGCCCGTGCAGCTGCAGCTGAGCGTCAAGCTCAAGCCCGTGCAATGGCTGAGATTCGGGCTGGCCGGTTGGCACCTGAACGTATTGAACATGCTCGTCTTGGTAATGCCGGCCTCGAACGCTTCCTCGAACTCGTTCAAAACGACCGCGAAGATGAATGGGATAGCGACGAGCTCGAAGACGACTTCTAAGATCGACCGGTCTTCTTTACTAATCATCTATTTGCCATCTTATGACCCGATTTAAGCGCATGCATATGCGTCTTACTCACCATCACCAACTCACGACTTCACGACCACATTACGACTATAAACGGCTTTCGGGGCAACCTATCTTTCCACAAGCATATTGTTTCCAATTTACAATATCTTTCTCAACTTTTGCATATGTATTAGCGGTCGATACCTTCCACTGATCTAGCCTTTGCTTGGTTCTGCTACTCCTGTACAAGATATTGATATTGCAGCCGGTTGGGATAGGGTTCTGGTCTTATTCTTGTCTTCTTGTTCTGCTATTTTTCTATTCAATGTACAGCAAAGTACCCATTTCTTTATTCTGTTAAAAAGCTCCTGGATGATTGGGTTCATTTGGTGCAATTGGGAACGGGACGGCTGTCTTGATGTCTTGATAATGCAAATACAGCCTTAATCTCAAGGCGGTATAGATTCATGTCTGCCCAGCAAGGCAGTAGTAGCAACAGCAGTACATAGTCGCATATTTCTTGTCTTTTATCCACACATATACCAAGTTCGAAATAGGCTTCTGTAATCTTTGTATACTCTTGGTCCCTGCCTCGTGCGCATTGGCCTCGACGGGACTGTGCCGCACCTTCCTCGATTGGATGGACAATACTGGTCAAGTTGGGGAAGGAGCGACCATAACAATGGACATGGTTGTATTTCCCTTGATTCGATAATGTGTACTTTGCGCAGTGCCTTCTTGTTATACTCGATTTGAGTGAGGTATATCTGGTTTCTGAGTCGGCTATAATAGGAACAAAAAGCCCCAACGCCCGCAAAAGTCAACGCGTGCCTCCCTTCCCATCCAGCTCCAAAACTCAATCTCAAGACTAGAAATCTAAAGAATAAGAAAGTCCTCCTCCCCAGCCGCGTTCCCAGCTGCTCCCGGTCCCGCATCCCCAGAGATCCCAGCCCCAGTAGAACTCCCATTCGAAGAGAAAGTCCACGTGTACCAAAACTCATAACTCAGCACCGTATGGTCGGCGTACATAAGCAAAAGCCTATACCGGCGCGAGGGATTCCAGCCGCGCCAGGGTTCGTGAGGCTGGTAGGCGCGCGTTGCGCGAGCGTGGTGTTCGGGGAGGGTGAGGGGGCCGTGTCGCTTATCTGACTCTAAGTCTGATTCTGATGAGTCGTCGCTGTTGCTATCATTTTCGTTGTTATTTGTGGTGTCCTTGTATTGAAATGAGAGGTTGTGTATGTTGATGTCGGCATCTGCCTCGGGATGGGTACTGCTTTCGCTGCCGAGCGGGATGTACGGGACGTCCGGCGGCATTTCGAACCCCTGCATTGGGCTGACGCTCATCCCGAGCAGGGGGACAAGAGGGCGCTCGCCGTACTTCTCTTGACTTTCGAGAGGCAGGATCCAGTCGATCCTGAATGAGCGGCCGAAGGTTGCGGTTTCAGTAAGAGCAATGATTGCCGCGCGGCCCTTTTGCGACACGGCTACGACGATGCCGTGTTCGGTGATGTATTTGACCATGTTGAGGCGGTCGGAGCCGCGGAGGTGGACTATCGGTTGGGTGAAAGGTTGGCGGAGGGGTGCGCTGCAGACGACGCTGGCGGTTAAGGCGAAGGGATGTGGGATGAGGTGGATGTCTGTGTGGGAGAAATGGAGGATTGGAAAATCTGCGTTTGCGGGAGCTAGAGTGTAGATATAGGTCAGTATTTCAATTTGATTATATCGCGAAGGGGAAATGCTGAAGACGTACGATCGTGGATTTGGTAGATTTGCTCATCGTCGTCGGACGCGCCCTCGCTGCCTGAATGGGCGCCACTTATGTCCTCCATATCCTGGTCTTGAGGAAACTGATAAACAGGGTCATCATCGTCTGAGTCGTTGGCTATGTTTCCACCAAGGAGTGCTTCCACTTCGTGCACGTCGCCACCAAGAGCTTCAAAGAGTGAAAAGCCACTTGGATCCATCAGGGCCTGCAAAAGCGCCAAATGTCCTTCAGCTTGCCCATTCTCTTGATTCTGCCCCGTATCAGAAGCGCTGTCCTCACTCATTTCGTCCGCTTGAAGAGAACCATCCACGGCCTGGTGACTGAGCTCTGCAGAGTTGGTAGGGCGAGTATTGCCTATCACAGGAGACTGGGATACCCGCGATTCACGATCTTTCTGATTTCCGTTCCCATTGATGCGGCAGTCCGCTTCAAAGATATCAGGTAAAGCTGCTTCCTCCGGCTCAGACTTGACAGCAGGCGGGAAATAGTTATAGATACGAGATGTATCTGGGAGTCGCTTGCTGAGGTCCGTCACATCGAGGACTTCAGTCTTGCTGTGAATGCGTCGCTGGGGACGGCCGCCACAGGCTTCTTCCTCGGACTTCACCGGATGGAACGTGCGTGGGTCAAGGGCTATGACAGACCAGCCACGGTCATCACTAAGCCGGTTAATACAGACAGATTTGTAGAGGAAACATGAGCAAGCTTACCCCCAGTTGAATGGGTCTGCAGAAGTCCCGAAGGCCACTTTGCCAAGTTGATAAGCGTTGAAAGGACCAAGGCTCCCCCATACTTTCCACACGAACGTTTTGTTATCAATGTCCGTACTGACCATCCACATGCCATTAGGGTCAAAATCGGAGTTTAGAAAACCGACGGAAGGGATATTGGTGAAATGTCCAGTGTAGGTCAGCTTGATGTTTCGAGTACGATGCTTTTCCGGCATCAAGTTTTGAAGTTGCTTGAACTGGTCTTGTGTGCTGATATGTAACCAGGTTGCGCCATATTCAGTAAACTCATCTCCCTCTTCCAGCTTGCCGAATGAATTATCGCCCTTATCTGACGCCGAGTTGACAAGCGCAAACGCGAAGACGGTAACAAGCCCAGTGTTTGCAGATACGGCAATCAAGCGGGCGAACTTGTGAATAGCTAAGCCCCAAGCACTGGCACCAACATACTCGATGAAGAAGGGATCCACGTCAGAGCCATCCAAAGGTCTGGCTTTGCCAGCTGCCCTCTTTAAAGCTGAGAAGATAGCATCAACGCGGTAGCCACAAACATTGCCTGAATCTGTAACTAGTAACAGAACTTCGTCGCGGCCGAGATCATCCACAAGAATGCTGTTAATCTCGTGGGGTGAAGCAGGCTGGATATAACCGTCGGCGCCAGGCTCTTTCATCACAGGCGTGATAATCATTTCAGATCGAGAGCCCAACATCTGTGAGCCTCCAGCGGGTTCCCACACATAGATCTGATGCCCACAAGCAACGAACAGCAGATTGCGCCGTTGGGAAAGTGCGGTCTGATATTCGTCAGGCGGCCGTTAAGAGCAACAGAAAGGGAGATGTAAATACCAAGTTACAGCGCCAGCTTGAGGTCCGAGGAGGATAGACATCCTTTGCTCTATTGTCTCGATTAGCCTTTTGCTAGCCCTTTGCTGGCCGAGCCGCAGCAGAGAACATACGCGGGAAACTGGAGGCTCTGTCAGCATGTAGTTCGAATAAAAATCTCCGAGACTGGGATAAAAATGACCACACACCCTATCTGACCCCTTTTCCACATTCAGTGCTCTCAGCTGGAGACCTGCTCCATTCCGAGTTTTCGGCGCCGTGGCCTCATGATTGTTGTTGTTATTGTTGTTGAGCGCCATTCTCGACGCCTTTTATTGGGTAGACTGCGCAATCAAAGAAAAAGACCTAACCACCCACGGAAACTTCAAATAACAAAATAGGTAAATACGCGAGCGCAGAGAAATTTCATCGATCAAGGTCCGCAAGATGTGGCGGGTGTTGAAGGGAATGCGCTGGCATATGTATCAGATTCAGAGTCAGATCCGGGATAGCATCACAGAAGTCGAGAAGTCTTTCATCCTGTGGTCCACCTGCGATAAGCATCTTCAGATCCCCCCATCCAGGCAATCATTGAAGACAAGCTGCGCGATTTTGTGAACGTTCAAGAGGTATAGGATTGGCCAGTGGCATGGAGGGGAACAACAACCTTTTTACGTGAAGTCATCCAATAGTTACTGCCTTAGGCGTAATCGTGCACGTGCCACATCCAGGTCCTCGACCTTGAGCTCTCTTCAACTCATTTAATTAATCAACAACACAAGAAATACAATATCTGCAGCTGATATGGATCTCGTCGCCGGAGTCCGCAAAGAAGGAAGCCGGTTAGTGATCTCCTCACCCCTCATCCCTCCCAGGATTTCCGACTAACCTCTAACTACGACTCCAGCGGCGGCCGCGGCGACTTCAAATGGAGCGACGTCAAAGACTCCTCCCACCGCGAAAACTACCTTGGGCACTCGCTCATGGCTCCCGTCGGCCGATGGCAACAAGGCAAAGATCTACAATGGTACACACGCGGCGAAGATGACCCCGACGAAGCAGCCAGGAAAGAGCGCGAGGAGCGGCAGCGCGTCAAAGCCGCGGAGGAGGAGGCCATGGCGCGCGCGCTGGGTCTTCCGTTGCCGTCGCAGAATGCGAATTTGATGCCTTTGGGCGGGGATGAAGAGGCGGCTGCGGCTGCGGCTGCGGCGATTAGTGAGGAGCGCGTGGAAGAGAAGAGTAGAGATAAGGATGGCCGGCGCAGGCGAGATCGCTCACGGAGTCCAAGGAAGGACCGCGGTCGGGAGCGTGGTGGCGAAATGGATCGAGAGCGCAGGCATCATAGGCGACATGATGATCGCGATCATCGAGGCCACCGCAGTCATAGGCACAGGTCGAGGTCGAGGTCGGCGCATCGGGATAGAGAGCGCCGTCGGAGGTCGCGGTCACGATCGGGAAGTAGGGATCGGAGCGCCAGATATAGACATGAGAGACGTCGCGACGACCGCGAGCGCAGACGAGATGAGGATTCGCATCGTTCACGACGTTAGACTTTGTTATCAAGGCAGCCATGGAGTCAGGCGTCACTTAGGTTACATTTATTCAAAAGTTCTTTAGAGGTTTTATCTATGCTGCATTTCTATACAAAACTTGATATTCGCAGCTCATAGCTCATCGTGGCCTCTTGTCTTTCCGCTGGCGGAAAGGTCAGGCATAGACATCATCTTGACGACCAAGCTGGTCCAGCCGGTGAAATGCTGCGTCCGCTGCCCCTTGCCTGTCTCGGGATTATACTGTTCCCAGGCAAATCCAGTCTTCTTCCACTCCCGGAATACGTTCTCAACTAAATTCTTCCGGAGGCTGGAATACGTTGCGGTGGCGCGGTCCTGCTGAGGGCCTGGTGCAGTTGCAATGTCCTGTTCAACTCGGTTAAAATAGCCAAATATACCGAAATGACTCGAACTTACATAAAGGTTCTTGAGCACAAGATAGTTGATGTTAATCCACACGGGGCTTCTCCAGTAGTTTTCTGCGGTACCGTAGAATTCGTCCTTCTTGCTAAGACTGCGGATACCATAGTCGCTCCAAAGCTCCTCTGGGTCCTCAATCAAATCCAGAATGGCTCCCAGGCGAGGACTATCTGGTCCAACCATACCGGTCAAGAACGGCATAAGCGAGATATACCCCTTGTGGCAGACGTGAACGGACTCTTCGTAGTCATCAATTGTCGCATCGCAGTAGGTATTTGCGTTATCATCCCAGTGAAGATCATCGATGTTGCGTTCAATGGCGGTTTCGTATATCTTGAACTCCTCAGCATCTTCGGTTTCGCCGAGGGTGTCGGCAATCCGTCGGAGTGCCCGTGTCATCATCCCCATCCAGCTAATAAGGTCCACATGGAGCTCACCAGGGTGAGGGGGTTGAGCCCGAGGGTAATCATCCAAACCAGATGTCAGGATGTGCTGGACAGACCGTCCGCGCCAGCGGTATGCCTCCTTGGTTGAAAATGCCTCACGATCGTAAGACTTAACGTCGCCAAACTGAGTAGATCTGTACCAGAAGTAATGCTTCTTGAGAAGCGGGTAGATAGAGCGGACAAAGTCCTGTCCAAGCTCTGGCTGCTTCACATAGACAGAGTGCTGGCCTTCCTTGTCGTCAAGGTAAGTCTGCGCTGATTCGTCTTTCGCATCGAGCTTGTCAACGAAAGCCTCTAGGACCATGAAGAGCGTCGGGGGGTTAGCGTAGTGAGGGTACTGGATTGTGAACTCTGGTGGAACTTTGCTGCGAGCCTCACTACCCAGGATCTGCTCGCGGGCAATCCAGCCATCCTCATCCATCAAGCTAAACCAACTCTTCACTATTTCGAGGCTAGAAGAGTCTGTAAGTTAAGAGGTAGTCGGTGCGAGATAGAATTGTGAACTTACGCAAGGTCCGGGTCCCAATCTAGGACAGGAATCAAGTGGAAACCCTCATCCCAAAGGAAACCGCGAGGAAAGAAGGGACGGGATGGAACAGAAGTAAAGAGCTTCTTTGGCCCCTCAAGCACGGGTTGCGCTCGACCCCTGGCTTCCTCGGTATCCTCCCAGAAACCTTCATCTTCCTCGTCATACTCCGGGGCAGCCGAGCGGTCAACAATGTCGGAGCCATGGAAAAAGCCTATGCCACCGATAAGATTTGAAAGCATGGATTTGCCGAATTCGAAGTACTCCGCTGTGTTGAACGGGGCCTGAGGAGAGATAATCTTCTTGAATCTTTCGGAGAAGGAAAGGGAAGCGCTGTCGATCTCGGCAGTAAGACTTTTAGCTATAGAATGTTTAGCACCAGTCGTCTTCGCAATGGTCAAATAGTTGACTTACAAGTAAGAGGCTCTGGTGCGGAGCCTGAGGAGAATAGAACATCAAACTGGCCATTGTAAGTTTGAAAATTTTCTTATTACTTGTGGAACATACCTCGAAAGCTCCGACAAAGACCTTTTGCACCAGCTGAACATTACCATCACCTGGTGCATTGTTGACGGTGAAGACCTGGGCAGGCGCAGGAGGGTTGTCCGCGCCGTACTTCTTAACGGTCTCGTCAACTGCCTTCTTCATCTGCGAGAACAGGAGCACTATATACCGTTAGTCTCACGACATGTTGTGTGTATCAGCGCGTAATCATAGAGACTTACCCTTCGTCTGCCATGTATGCTCTGGCTGTACAGCCATACTCGATACCAGCGTACGGTCGAGCGGCTTATCCTCATAAGAGGGATGATCATATTCGGGATATCCATTGCTCCTCGGCCCCTTGGTGACATCGATTGAGAAATTTCCAAGCTCGGAAGTATACCCCTTAAGTTTCACGTCGCTTTTAAAGCCGCGAGGATCGTCGCTTTCCGTCGCGACCTCTAAGCTGCCGAGTCCCTCCATACCAGCATAAAACACGACCGTTGTAGGTTGATCAGGTAGGGCATCTTCGCGAGGGACACCTTTCACCCGCACAGCCCAGCTGCCTCCATGTTGTCCACCTGGGACCTTAACGAAATCTATGGTCAAGTCGATCGAGTTACCGGCGTCGTGGATTGTTTCGCGGCCGCCCTTTCGAACGTCGTACTCTTCCCAGCCGTAGCCGGCCATGCCTTCGTTCTGTTCGCAGGTGTGCCTGAAGCCTTCAAGTGGTCAGCTCTTGAATCTAAAGAAAGGCACAATGGCCAATTGACATCTACTGCCGTTCACGGGGAGCATACTCTCTTGAGCGGTGGCATAGTTGTCCACCTTTGCCCACATCAAGCCCGCGAAAAGACTATTGGGGATTCGAGGCCGAACTCCAAAGTACAGATTCGGTTTGTAAGGGCCCCATAAAAGCGATTCATCGCTGGCTTTGGCAGCCTCGGTGGCTAACGTCGACACATCGTCCGTAGCTTGACTGGCGAGCACCGCGCCCGCACAGAACAGCGATGTCGAAAGAAGAGAAGAAATGGGTATATGCATTATTGCGGAGGCATTAAAGAAATTTTGTGAGCCTCATAGATTGAGGGACAGGTTGCGAGAGCCCAATTCTGACTGCTCTCGCTTGCTTTTGTCTCGGAGGTTGTTGCGGAGTACTGACCTTCTTATCTGGCATCTGCGGGAGCTTGCGCAGCCTAGCTCCGCTCCGCACATCACTTGGTCCAAGCCCCATACTACGCATAACTAGAAAACATTTACCTTCGTAAGAGTTGTAATGTTATAGTATTTCTATGTACAGGACCTGCTATCTATATTACAGAAGGTTTCTAGGATCCAAAGACCCGATCTTCGCACTCTTGGCGCGGCCATCAAAAACAAACTCACTGATGAGCTTTCCCGTGCCAGGCGCATTCTGAATACCCCAGCAGGTGTGGCCAGCGGCAAGGTAAAGTCCTTTTGTCCCAGTATGACCGACTAACGGGCCACCGCTGGCTGCACTTACGTTAGGCAAGTAGCACGCCTGGCGTGCCGTGACCTCGCCGTCGCGGAGCGCGTCAGAAATTGACCCAACCTGGTGAATGATCTCTTGACATCGCTTTGGATCGACTTCAACATCCGCGGTCGTCTTGGGAAGCGGAACGACTTGATCACCCTCTCCGCATGCGTAAACAGTATCGTCAGGACGGGCGTAGATCTCTGGCGAGGCCACGGTTGGCCGAGAGGTTTTGGACGGATCAAAATTGGCGGGAATTTCAATATTCGTGAATAACGTATGAGCGCTTGTCGGTCTCGTGGGCCGAATCACTACACTATGTGCGCGCATGGCTGAGATTGGCGCCTCAGGCAGAATGGAGCTGGTCCATGGGCCAGCAGCGACGACAACATCGGTAGCCGGTAGAGTTTGTGTTTGACCGGTTTCTTTATCTTCGTATGAGACAGACTTAACAGCATCGCCATTATAATCAATTTTGGAAACAGGCCCCAAGATCACTTTGGCGCCCTTCTCCTCTGCGAGCTTGGCTATAGAGGTTGTGAAGAGGTAAGGATGAACTTGTGCAGTTTCGCCAGGGTCGCTCATGCTCTCGTAGCCTCGGACCAAGTCCGGTTCAATCCAGTCCATCTCCTGAGGTATTTTGGCGGTCTTTAACTTCCCGATAGCAGCGGCACTGCGTTTTTGAAGCGACAAGGAGCCATCGGCATTATCCCCGTCTTTCTTCTCGCTGAGTGGGCGGCCACGTGCGATCAACTGCCCGCACCCAACTTCTCTATAGCCCCATCTTTCCTTGCCGTTATGTTCCTTGGCCAGCTCTGCGTGAAGTTTGTAGCTCAGTGGCACGATATTGCTTGGGTATGCCCACAATGCTAGGAGACCGCCGGCTTTCCCTGATGCCCCTCCTGCTATGTCGGATGCTTCGATGAGAGTCACGGAATGTCGAGAAGGATCGAATGAAGGGTGTCGCGTTAAATAATAGGCAGAGCAACAGCCGATAATGCCACCGCCTGGGATACATTCGTCAGTTACCCATCTACTGAGGCCAGGGACCATGCGGGGTAGAGGGGAGAACATTGGAGCTACTACATACCTACAATGACAATGTCGCGACGGTCGCTTGACGCAGGCATCTTGCTGTATTTTGCGATTCGAGAGCCAACAACTCGAAAGGAAGCCACGATGATGAAAAATGATGAAAAATTGAAGCTGAAGGTTGGTCGGAGAGGGGGATCACATTAATGGACCCAAATACGTCACTTAGTCATGTGCAAGACCCTCCCCAACGCATCGGAGCAGGGCCGAAGACAGAAAAAAAAAAAAGGAGAAGGATCAGGTGAAATCTGGGGCACTCAGGTTGACGATAATATTAAATTGAAGCCATGGCGATGCGCAACACCCAGAGCATTCGATCGTAAAAGTACATGAAAAGGAAACCGTTGGCGAAAATGCAATTTGTTGAGACAGCCCTAACACCTAGAAAATGCATGGAACAAAGAGTCGAATAGGGAACAATGCGGTTAATAGAGCTCAAAAGTCGTGATGAAGTAAATAGCAAACAGTGCGAGTGGGACATCTTGCTTTTCACCGAGAGGGACTCAAAGGTCTGTTGAATCCTCCTTGACGGTTCATGTACTGTCGGTATTCGGTCTTCTTCTCTTTGCGCACTCCGTAGGCATTGTTTCCGGGAACCTTTGTGTTTTTGGTACTCCTGAACCTGGAGAAACCCATGCTTCGTCGCATGAGCTCCTCGATGTCGTCTTCTCCATCTGCATTGTCTATGTCCATATTCATGGCTTCTCCAGCACGATCCGCTCGAGATTTTGAGTCTGACACGCCGTTTATACGATCGCGGTCCCTGCGGTCGTTCCTTCGGTCGCCTCGCGAGCGTCCTGGTGGCGTTCTGTCTCGTGTGCCGTTGCGGATAGGTGATCGAGAACGGTCGCGATACCTGTCGCTCTTCGAAGGATAGCCTTTTTTTCAGCAGTTAGTCTTGCACATCAAAAATTGGGGTCATATAGGGCGTACCTCGTCGGTCTGTGTATCTGTCACGGCTCACACTTCTGTCCCGGATTCTGGTGTCCCGCCCATCCCTATCTGGATCTCTTCTGTCACGCTCGCGGTCCCGATCCCGGTCACGGCGGTCTCTAGACCTGGTTCTCTCTTTCCGCTTTCCGACCCGGTCCCTGGATCGAGAGCGATATTTGCGGTCTTCGCGGGGACCGTCGCGTAGTCCGTCATCGGATGGGGGACCGCGTCGAGAATTCCTATCCACATCTGAGTCGAGCCCCGGTGATCTTGTCCCCCGATCATCCATATCCCACATTGCCGAGCTATCGACGCGGCGAGCACGCTTTGAGGTAGGTTCTGTCATTGTGAAGTGCTGAAATTTGGGAGTGAACGGTTGGCGCCGGAAAATCCGCTCGCAACGCCGAGTCGATGGTAATTTGCTCTGGACCTCAGCTAGTATAAAGGAACGAGGTCGCCTGTAGGCGGAAAGATCATGTCAAGGACAAAATTGTTCAAGGCTACCAATCAACATAATTGCTCCGTTGTTCGGGGATGATCAAGGCTTCATGCAGAAGTTACGGACGCCGGTACGAACCACCTGTGCCGCTTCTTCAGCCGCAGGTCAACCACCCTGGGGCACCACATACCTCCAGTACCACAATAGACCAGGCTCGGCACCAACTTGAAGTACTAACTACAACGAGCCTTGTGACCGTCTCAAACAAGAAAGCATCGCGGCTCTCATGGATTGCTGATGGGAAACGCTATCACACGTGTATCAACATTCTTGGCTCTCCTCCATTACAGAATGAATCAAAGAAGCTCTTGGACCTTGCCGATTAAAGATTCGAAACAAACGATACCGACAGAGATCATCATGCAGTTCAAAGCAGGAGAAATTTTTGCATTTCTTTTTACTGCTCGGAAGATAGACCTAACCAGTTCTTCAATTTTGTCCACTTATATTACTTTACAAACCATTCTATAGCCACATCTGGCGATTCCGATTGACCGGGCTTTTTGGCTAGCGCTCTTGACGCTCTTGACGCTCTTGCCATCAATGCCCCGGATGATCGATTCCAAATATCGGCAAGATGGAGCAAGAGGTGCGCTCGCTGAATATGAAGGCAGTTTCAACCTCAACTTTCTCAACAAAAGGACTCTGTCTAAAGCCACATCCGTCCATGGGTCCTCAAACTGATCAATCTCACGTACGAAAAAGCCCCCTTGACAATCTTCAAGCTCACCGACGGCATCGAACAGTCGCATCTGACAACATGGCATCAAATATCCAATTGGCTCGAATCCCTCCCTAGCTGGTGCGGATCATATTTGAGCCCATCGCCTATAACGCCATTGCCAATGACAGCTCAATTTACCGTACTTTATGTGCCGATGATAGGCGATGTTTACTCCCAAACTATCGTCAATTCGAGATATGTTCTCACTCAAGAGGAAGGCTTGGCTATTCCCAACCGCCTTCCCTTGGGAATAGATTGTTGGAAGCGAATCTTGGTACCGCCATCCCCTTGATAGATACCTATCTATCGAAAAATGACTTTCATCAAGTCGTACTAGTATGCTAATTTATGGCACTCCAACGACGTATCCCTATCGCCCTTAAGGTAGCCTCATAACCTGACATCTCCATATTCTGTGTCATAGATCTGCGAATACTATCAGGCATACGTAAGAGCTACTCTAGCACGAATCAGTCTTAATCTTTTCATGCTCTACCCACGGTCAGTCGCTGCCGCTAGGATTCAATCCCATCGGTTGCTGGCTGGTAATCTCACCATCACCATCGCAAATAGTGCCTAATCTGGATTACTGCGCATTACTTGTTCCTTAGTCCTTTCCTAGTGCGCGGTCAGAAATAGACTTCTAGACTTGTAAGTTTCACCTTCTCTCCAATAGGGCCTGCACAACCCTAATATACCAGGGGTAACTCTAAACATTCGGTAGGCTGCCAGCGTAAGCTACAACAATCTTGGGTGCATGTGTAGGCATTATGGAGCAGGTAGCACATTTTGTGGGTAGCACAACTTATGTCTAGGAGTCAATGTTTCGTCAAACTGACCGCTAGGGCACAGTTACTTAACAAACATATACGATTGTAGCCATCCGGAGTTCTCTCCAGATCTAATCAGGTCTTCCTGTCCCGGATCCGTGAGACGTACTTCATTCAACGAGGCTGAGTTCAACAGAGGCAGCTAACCGCCGGTAGTCTTGGGAATTCTGTTGAAGCGGGTCAGGTAATTGGCAAGCCGGTGCCTGGGTAGGCCTCAAGGGTGCTGACAGTTGTTCATAGGCCATATCTAACCGCGCGCTACATCTGAAGCAACCGTTGATGAGGCTAAGGCTGCAGACTTCTACCTAGGCTACTGATCGCCAAACTACAACCACATTGCGATGATAAATTTAGCTAATGGCGTATCGCCGATGTGATTGCAACGATGATGCCTCACAGGGCCAATAGGACTATGCTTGGAGCCGCTGGGACAATCCTCCTTTGGAAAGAGCTCCCGACTGAAGAGGCGATGATGGGCAAGAGAGAATCTATAAATCTCATGCCCTTCTCCGTCTGTCAACATCATTTCATACGCTCATCCGCATTCCATTATATCTTCTATCATTATCGTATATCTTTTACACGTCTCGACTCAAACGCTAAAATTCAAGATGCCTCCCCTACAGAGAAGCCAACTGAATGCTGTTATCTCGACCCTGGCGCGTCGCCTTACAGCTTAAGCATCGACTACGCCATCATGGGAGGTGCTGCTGTCTGTCTTCTCACGGGTGATCCAACAAGAACAACGGAAGACGTGGACCTTGTTATCCACGTGGACCATCGCAACACAACAGCCGACATGCTGACTTCTCGACTCATCTCTTCGTTCCATTCTGACTTCGGCCCCATCAATTAAATTGGTCATACCATTCCCGCCTACAAGCTCAACTTGTCAGGTGGCCAAGTCATTCTTGTGGAGCTGGAAGTATTTGACCATTGGAGCTGACCCCAAAGACTGCAGTACAACATTCCGGCGGCCACTCGTAGGACCGTTACGGTAGACAACTATCTGGGCAAAACGTTCAGCCCCGAATGGATCTTCCGTGAGAAAACGCTATCCAAGCACCAGCGGCAAGGTAGCCCGAAGGAAGGTGCCGATATTCGAGGCGTTGGTGACCAACTTGGTCCCGTTTTTGAATCCCGGAAAGCCAGAGCTGGATTTCCACTCCGATCGAGCCCTGCAGGGCGCCCTCGCCGACCTCCTTCAGAAGCGACCGGCCCTTAAACCCAGCCTGAGGGAAAAGGCGAAGTGCTCTGCCGCCTTGGATGGCTAGTAAGTGTCAAGGTTTATCTTTTGTCGTCGATGTTGCTAACCGCCATCAGAATGATCGTTCTTAAAGCGAGGGTGGTATGGAAACTTGATTGTGTATCTGAAGGATTATTCGTGTGCGTTGGATCGAGGAGGGAATTTGACCATGCCAATTTGTATCCTTTTGTGTTCTTGGGGATACAGAATGATTGGTATAAACCAGGTAGAACAGAGTTGCTGACGAATTTCGTTTACACAACTGGCGTTCCTGTCATGTCATTCCTCATTTCCTTGTTGGAACCAAGACGCTTTGCATTGCGGCGGTCAAGAGGCCCATTTGTCTTCTCATAAATTCGCCCTTAGTTCCTGCTGTACCAGCTGACCACGCGTTCATCACTGCAGCCATTGAGAATGTCTGTTTGGAGCCCCAGGTATCCCACCATCTGGGATATCCAAGATCTCAGCATCTCCCCCAAGGACGTAATGATTAGGAAGCCGTCGTCATCCCATTCCTCAGCATCCATCGCGGTCCTCACAAGGCTTTCTAGCAGCAACCGCTCTGATAGAAACACCAGGTTTTCATATTTGTCGTAATCTCTAGATTGGAATCTCTGGCTAGATGGCAGGTTGTGCATTTCGATGTGAGGAAACGAACTTGGTATCAGTACAACTTGCTCATCTCGTTCAGTCAGACGTAGAGGATAGTCAAATGTCAGCGTCGATTCATCGAGGCGTTTGTAACCACTGTTCATCGCATCCAGCACTGCGTGCAGGTCGGGCAGAGACTCCAAGATTTCCTTAGGAGGGCTGCGGTTTGGAAGAGTAGACGGAAACTCGGAACGTTGAAGCTCTTGTGATGCAAGTTGATAATCCTGTTCCCGGACCACGATCATGTGAATCTACAAAGAAAAAATGAGATGAGATCAGAAAACAGGCAATACCCAACCATAATTGGTACGCCTAGGTAGTGTAGCGCAAGAGGACCCTATGCCACAACTGGGATCAGATTGAGAGAAGGTCGGACACCCTTTCGGGTGGGGCAGTTTCGCGGAGCTTTCTGAACATGTTGCGGATCGCTCGGAAAATATGAGAATGTTAGGTGTAAGTGCTGTTGCGCCAGTGTTTTGGGGCTCCTCGACCTATTTAAGTAGCGTCCTGAAATAACACAAGGATGAAGAGTGAATGGAAGAGTGAAAGGCAGGGATGTCATTGTCAGAAGGTTAAACGCCGGTTATGTGATCTGCATGCACCACCGATGCGGGGATAATTAAGCGCGAAACAGGCATCGAAAAGCTGAAAGCCACAGCTCGAAGAGGCGATTGTCAGTTGCTGTCTCTCTCGGGATACAAACCATCAGAAATAGTTATCGGATTGTCTTGAGACCATACCTCAATAGCTCAACCAATCTACCATACTGTCCCTGATACTTATCGGCCGTAGTGAAGTAGTAAATCAATCTTTTCACTCTGCAAATCAAGATGTAGCAGTCCTTATGCAGCATTTCACTATAGAATACCCACTCTGCCTAAAATATGAGGCAGCTGCTAGAAGACGTTCCACTCAATCACATACACACACATTCTTTAGGTACCTGACAGCCTGTGAGTGTTTTAATGCGATGCCCGGTGCCCCCAGCCTCTCCACCTATAGCCAAATTCGGTATAGTGGACGGCCCGTCCCGCAGAGTCTCAGGTCAGGCTCAAAGGAGCAATGATCGCCACTGCGTGGGAAATCTTTTGCGCAAGTCCCGAACCCCTCATGCCGACGTCAAAAAACCCCGCAGCCATCGCAACTTTTTCGAGAGGACTTCATATCCTTACTCAATATCCTTGTTCCTTAGCCAATATAAACATGGCACCATCCAACTTGTCCCACCGTCAGACACATAATCTGCTCTTAATCTCGAAATTGCTAAGTCTCAGAGATACTGCGTCACCACTAACACTCGTATTGGATTCCTTGGAACAACCAGCCACGCCCTTGATCAAAGAATACATTCGACGCGCTCGAGTGAGTTTTCATAAGATCTCAGGCGATTATACATCAAATATGTGCGACGAAAATCATTATGCTAACCCAGCGCAGCTCTCAAAGGTTCATATCACGCTCATCGCTTTTGAGGCGTTGAAGCCGTATGACGGCGTCGACGCTTTTGTCTCCGCTCGACGAAAATCACCCATAGATATAATGAAAGAAGCCGGCGCTGCTTACAAGTCAGATTCAACAAGCCCTAACCGCAGTATGTACTCCATTTCCTGACCCTCTGAAACCCTTGTCGCTGACTGTTACGAAGAACGATTAATCCTCATCGACACCATCAACCCACTACTACACTCTACAAGACCAGACAAGACCTTTCACCTAGCGACATTCCTCAGTTCATTCATCGTCCCCGCCGGACCCTCAACCTCCAAACCAGACGCCTCTCTCGTCGTTACATTCCACCAGGATGTCCCCGGCCGCCCAGCGCAGTCACCCTACACCCCCACCCCGTTATCCCTCCTAACCTACCTCGCAACGACCGTCATAAAGCTCCACTCATTCTCACACATCCTCGCCCAGAAAGCCGCTCGAGACCGCAGCCTCGTCCCACCTGTTTTCGGGCTCGAAGAAGAGCAAGATGGCGTGTTACTGGGAAGACTAGATAAGCCGAGCGGGAAGGACTCCGCAGAAGGCGTTGTGCTGGAAATGGAATACCGGCGGAAGAGTGGCCGGGGAGTATTGGAGTGGTACCTTTTGCCTCCGGCGTCGAGGTACCCTGCGACTCAGGTGAAGGAGGTTGTGACGCTGCTGGATGACCATCCGTTGTATCGCCCGCCTGAGGATCATGGGGCTGATGATGAGGATGAGGAGCCTGAATCTACGTTTGAGTTGAGGCTTACGGAGAGGCAGAGGAGGGAGAGGGAGGGTGTTGTTTTGCCTTATTTCGATGCGCAGCAGGGTGATGGGCCTGGTGAGGGAGGACGGATCTTATACGATATGGGCGAGGAAGACGACTTTGATGAAGAGGAGGATGAGATCTGATCTAATGTAAGCGCCACTCCACGATACAATATTCTTAGGGCAGTTGCAGCGGATTATCGCGGTCAGATCATATACGCCCCTGCGAGTCCATCACGCCAGCCAAGCCATCTGCGTCTGTTTGTCCTCACAAATACGGGTGGTGTCCTGCAACCACCTGATTCATTATCTATGCATAAATTACAAACGGGTAGTTATATGACATGGCTTGGTTGTGGAAAACCTAGAAGAAGCGCCACCAAATGAGGAAAAGAAAGATGAATCCGACGCCTGCGAACGGACCATACTAAGAGGAGTCAAATCGATGCTGCTGAGATTGGGGGACGGCAAGCTTACCTGTTTTACCAGCAGCTCCCAGTTGATGCGGACTGCCGCTTTCCTGTACTTTTTGCTATCTTCGCGCAGGCGGCCTGACAGCTCGCCCATACGTTCTAGGCTATCCCCTCGGTAGAGCAAATCTTCAATGTTCTTTGTCATGACCTTCGTTACGTCCCGAAGCTCGTCGTTTAACCGGTCCAGGTTTGCTGAAGCTCGGCTATCCTGATACACCTTCTTGCTGCGCTGGATGAATGTATCGAACTCGACAAACGCGTACGGCCGTAGGCTCGGCGACTGATATTGCGAGGCAGGATATGTGTTGGTAAATTCGGTTGCGATGTCAGAGAGATAAGTAAAGGCGAGTTTGCGGGGGTATGAGCGATCGCATATGCAGAGGAAGCAGACGTCATCTTTGATTAGATAGCTGTGCCCCGAATGAGCTTGTGTTCCGTAACTGATCTTCACGGATTTGTAGTAAAGAAGACATACTGAAGATTATATTGTCCTGATTCAATGCTTGCTTGTGGCGCTGAGTTGCGGCTCATTCGACGAAAGATCATTTTAGCCTGGCTTTTAATTTCAGAGAGCTCTGCTTCAGCCTAGATATTGGCAAAATGAGCGCATTATCCAAATGAGTGGATGAACAAAGAGTAGCGATTCACTCACCTGCTCATCATCTACTGACGCTGCCAGCATCAGGCCTGTCTTCCAACATCAGCTCCTCCGTTCATCTCCACCCACACGTCCCCCACACTTGAGTCTTACCGTCAAGCCTGGCGATTTGTGTTGATTTGACCATCTTGTCTGTATCAATCGGCACTTTCCCTTGTATTTGGTCTCCGGTAAATATAGTTGCTCGTGTCCGGTTCTGATCCGCTGCTTTGTTGTCCTCATCTACCTGACAGGTGCGGAACAATGGCCGGCGGACGCAAGGCGGTCGATCGCGGCAGTATCAGAAGGCAGCCAGCGAGGTAAGCTTCCATTGACTCTTCTCACTTTATGCTGAAATTGAGTTTTGCAGCTTATCGACTGTCGCTGTACAGAGTTTTATATCTCGCCAATACTGACGAATATGTGTCAGGGCGTGTCCCCAACCCCCGTCTGCTAAAGCGGCTGCGCCGAGTGATGTAGCGAAGCCCAGCCTTCCAATGGACCCGACGAAATCCAAGCCAAAGAGAACTCCGCGGAGGGCTGCGAAAGATCGATATGAGGAAGAGAAGTTGATGTCTAGCGACAAGTCTCAGCTCATTGATCTGGACTTGGTGGTATGTTGAATTCTCAGCATGCCCTGGGTTTATGCTGAGTCGAGCCTACGATGCTAATATCCGAGGAATTTAGAGATTGCTCGCGCTTCCTGAAGCCTGGAACTGCCTTGAAGAAGCAGAGAAGAGGGAAATCTTAGATCTACTTCCCAGCGACACTCACCCGAATCAGAACCCCTCGCCAGACGACCCCGACGCCAAGATCCCCCCTATACCAGAGGAATTCCTGCGCTACTCTAATAATTGGCGCGATGGTATCCGTAACTTTCAGCTAGACCTTCAGAATGGGCGCTATGATCCGCAGTGGATGCGTGAGGCCGAAGAGGCAGTTCAACAGCGAGCCACAGGCAACTTCGACAAGTTCAAAGAGCAAGAATTTGAGGAGTTTTGGGGACAGAAACAGAAAATGGATCGGTATCTAGCTGCCGGTGAAAGCTCCAAAATCAAGCTGAGCACGCTCATTGAGCATGATATCATTCGTAAAGGTGATATCTGGAAGTGGTCAAGGGCCTTCGGCCGCGGCAAGACTTCGGTACTTATTGAGAAGGAGGCTAGGGTACGTTATCTTCGCATGCTCAAGGTCGCCAACAGCTAATGTTTAGTTCTAGATCATTGAGGTCAATGAGGCTCTATTAACCTTCGCTCTACCCCCTGGGCAGCGTCCCTTCCTCAAAGCGCCAGCAACTGCAGACGCAACGAATTCGAACCCTGAAGAAACCCCAGCCGCCGATTCAAAAACACCTCCCATATCAAATATCAATGAGACCGCGATGTCCAACGGTGCAGCGGTGATTGGTGAGAAAACGGACTCAGACACGAAAGACCAAGAGGCTGGTCCCTCTAGGAAGCGCAGTGCCGAGCCCGATACCGAGGTTACACCCGCGAAAAGAACGCGTGGGTGTCCGCACAAGAAGGAACCTTCACTTGTGGAAGAGAGAGTGGTCAGCCTTACAGGGGGAGTTACTGACCCTAAGCCTAAGGAAGAGGCAACTTCACCTATATCCCCCAGCAAGTCAAAACCCGAATCCTCAGGAAAGCCGCAGAACGGTGATTCTGACCCCGTTCAAGAAACTCCAAAGGAAAAATTATCAGATAACAAGTCAGATGCCACGCCGGATGACAAGCCTGTGGATGAGTCGGCGCCTGAGACAAATGGAGAGTCTGACGAGGTCATCGTCCCAGATATCAATGGCCCTACGGCACTTACAAACAAAATATTGGAAGTCGATGGCCGTATCAAAAAAGCTACAAACGGAAACGCCTGGAAAGAATTCCGCTGTTTCAGAGACAACCAGGATATGGGCACGCTGTGGGAGGTCAGACATGCTTGGTATGTCAAGAATCAAGACCAATAGAGCCTGGAGCCTAAATCCGCAATGCTGCTTTACATTCTTCCTTCTCTACTACCTTACACATATTTCTCCCAGCGCATAGATATCACCAATTTTCAATAAATTATCAGAATGTTTCATTATTTGATCCAAATACATTATCCTCCCTAGCAGTGCGACCCTGCTCTGCATCAGCCGCATAGTCCACGGCAAAACTACACTGAATAAAGTCCTCCAACTCTTCGCTAACGGTCTTCAATTTCTCCTTCACACTCGCAACACCCTCCTGTCCCACAATATGTCGCGACGGGGGATTCTCATGACCTCCAATAGCCGTAATCGCGTAGACCGTCTCAGCCACTAGCACTTCCATATGCGCGGAGCTGAGCGGGGGATATGTAGACGTGAGATCGGGTACTGAAAAGGGTCCGTCTTCGACACTGCTGACTGTTTGGCTCGGATTCTGAGATCTGTTGGTATTCGTGTTCTGAGTGTCTGGTAATCGGGGGATGAGGCGGTTGAGGATCCCTCGGAATAGAGGCGCCGGGTTTATACCAGGGGCGTAGGCTGGGACTATGGGAGGAACGGTGGTTACTAGGTTTGTGAGAATGGGGATTTCCAGGCTGCATTGGAAGATGGTGAGTTTGACGTTGAAGGGGGCGATTTCGTAGGCGAGGCTCTGGAAGATGGATTATAGGTTGGCGATTGTAAGTAATGCGTGTTCGGGAGCTTACATCGCAGAATCCCTCGAGAGCCCACCCGGCGGCGCAGTACATTCCAAGTCCGGGGGTACCGATGTGAGCGGCTGTCGCTTGTCAGGAACATATTCACCGTGGGCGATAAACTAGCAGGGTTCTTACTGATTCCTGAGACGATCATGACATGTCCTGCCTTTTGTTGTCTCATGTGAGGCAGCGATGCCTTTATGATATTCAGCGGACCGAAGTAATTGATCTCGAACTGATCGCGGACGAGGTTTAGGGTTTGTTGCGAGGCTGCAAGCTCCTCGACCGTTCCAACGAGAGCTATCAAATGTCAGAAGTTTGTGTATATATCGAACATTGAGGTTGCGACAAGATTCATACCCTGGCTGGTGCAGCAGAGCAGAATGTCCACCCTTCCGAATGTCACAACTGCTTCAGCAACCACTGCCTGACACTCTCCAACAATTCTGCGGCGCAATATTAGCCTCAAATACAGCCTTTGACTATTCCTCCACGGGCCATCTGATGCGCACCTTATATCCAACGGAACAGCCTTGAACCGTTCGACCCATCCCTCGTCGCGGTGGGCCTCGACCTGGGCCGCAAACGCTTCAAACATCTCGCGGCGGCATTCATCACGATCGAGGTTCGAGTATGCTAGACCAACAAGGGCGCTGTCTCCATGCGCAAGGACCTGGCGCGCAACCGATATTCCAACGGGCGAGTCCCCGGCGGTGATCACCCATACTCGAGAGTCATTGTGAGGGGGGAACTGCGGGCGGGTGTGATCGGGGGAGGGATTGTTCTCGGACATGGGGGCGAGGGTGACATTCAAGGGGCCAGCATATCCATCGCGCAAGAGGACGCGCCCTATATCCTGAGCAGCGACAGCTCTATATTCTTTGGATAGCGAGTGGTAGTAGCTGGAATGGGCGGGCCATTCCAGACGTGGGCTGCGCAGGTGCCGGGGTTCTGGGCCGCCGTTCGCCGGAGCTAAGCTAGTCTCCGATAGTCCACCTTGACTAGGCGATTCCACCATCTATTCTCGCGCCATCCGTGGCCTCTTCGTTTTCGTTTCCTTCTTGCCACACCCGCCGTACTCGAGAAAACCAGGTTCACAATGCCTGAACAGCGGCAGCAGAGAAACGAGGAAGAGGGAGGCGTGCGTATCATCTTGTTTGCTCATGAAGCTTATCCTTCTGACCTTTATCTCCCTAGTCCGGGTCCCTCATTAGATCTCTCGTTCAAGGTGCCACTATCTTCTTCGTGACCCAATTCTTCATCGGTCAATTCTTCGGAAACAAGCAGAATGCTGGAGCTGGTGGGAAACCAGGCGCCGTAACCACCTTCGGAGATCGCCCGCCTCGCGCGGAGGTTGAGAGTTACAGCTCCATCCCGGATACCATCGCCCCCATCTGGCCCACGGACAGCTCCTTGGATATCAGTATCTACGTTTCTCCGTCTATTGTCATTCCGTCGCTAAAGTCCCTGCCATCGAGCTCGCTCGTTTTGGAGGAGAAGAAATTTGGTCTTGGAAATTACAGCGACGTCAGAGATGTTGAGGCTACAATCCAGGTTCCCAAGGAGGTTCAACAAAACGGAACTCTCTGGGCGCATTTCTTCGTCGGTCTGAGCGGATACCAGCTAGATCCGGCGGCTTCAGACTACAGTACCGATACGGCCGTTCACTTCTTCCGACCCCTCAATCAGTATCTTCCCAAGAAAAAGGTCAAGAAGCTCAAGAATCTTCTCGCGAGCTCCGACGAAGCCGAGGAAGAAGAAGATGATGGTACTCCCGATGTTTCTATTGCATCCTACTATCATCCCAATTTCACCTTGTCGGTAATTCCTGATTCTGGGGCAATGAAATATCGTCAGGTCCACCATGCTATTCGTCGCCACACGCAACTCGAGGCTACTGGCGCGAGGGATGCTTCAGGCCAGAATGGCTGGTACTACCCCATTGTCTTCTTGAACACTTTCTGGCAGTTGAGAACCCATATGGTAGAGCTCAACTCAACTGTTGAGACCATCCCTCTACGCTTCACTCTCAATAACCTCCAGAACTGGAAGTTCGCGATGATGGCGAGTCTCGACGACAATGCAAAGCAGACTGCTCGACAAGCCGCGTTCGGAGGCTCGACTCCGGGTGGTGGTGACGGTAGCGAATTCGAGATGATCAAGGAAGTGCTATTGGATACCAACATCTGGCTTTTGGGTACCACTGGTGTGGTCACAATCCTACACATGCTGTTCGAGACTCTGGCATTCAAGAATGATATCGTGAGTGGATATCTACATAAAACACCTCATTTGTTTGTTAACTAACTCTTCTCGTTCAGTCCCACTGGCGCAAGAAGAAGGACAATGTTGGGACATCTGTTCGAACTATTCTTGCCAACGTGTTCATGCAAACTGTCATCTTCCTCTACCTCATGGATAACAGTGAGAACACTTCTTGGATGATCCTTGCCAGTCAAGGTTTCGGGATTGTTTTGGAAGCCTGGAAGGTCACAAAGACAGTCAATGTCCGCCTGCGCGCGCCTCAAGCCGGGTCATTCTTCTCGTTCCTCCCCTATGTGGTGGTGTTTGAAGACAAGCATAAGCTCACTGAAACGGAGAAGAAGACTCAGGAGTATGATGAAATTGCATTCCGCTATCTCTACATCATTGCTGTGCCTCTTTTGGGGGCTTACGCCGCCTATAGCTTGATGTACAACACACACAAGTCTTGGTATTCGTATGTCATTGAGACTCTTGTTGGCAGTGTTTACGCCTACGGTTTCTTGATGATGGTCCCTAGCTTGTACATCAATTACCGACTCAAGGTTGGTACCCTCGTTTTTGTCCGTCTTCTGAAGCCCAACTAACACAATTTCTTTCTAGTCGGTCGCTCATATGCCTGGAAAGGCTATGACATACAAGTTCCTCAACACTTTCATTGACGACCTCTTCGCGTTTACTGTGAAGATGCCCTGGCTCCACAGACTCGCAACTCTGCGAGACGATGTGATCTTCTTCATTTGGCTCTACCAGAGCTACAAGTACCGGGTTGATTACACCCGTGTCAACGAGTTTGGCCAGGGTGGTGACAGCGACGATGAAGAAGAGGAGTCGAAGCCCGAGGGGGCCGAGAAGGTCGAGGAGAAGAAAGAGGCTGCTCAGGCGTCTGGTAAGCAGACATCCAAGGCCTCTGCCCGGCGGAGGAAGTGAGCTTCTGCTTTTGACTGAAGTATAAACCTTTCATCCTTTATCTTCAGCTTTTGGATCAGCCCAGCGCCTATTCAAGTACTACTTATCAACGCTCCATTACGATTAGATATGCGTCATGCTATTCCTATCGAACGCCTTCTTTTATATATTCATGCAGTAGACGATCACGAATTTAAATAATGGAAGATCGAAGTCACGCATACGAATTCCATCAATGTCTACAGTAAATTGCATCTCTTAATGGATTGTAATTTCAAATGAAGTATGCTAAGAACTTGTAGGTCCGCCGGATGCGGTTAAGTTCGAGATTTGCCCGCTGACCCCGAAACAATTGCTAAGAGCATGTGAACCACCATCAACATCAATAGACGTGACAGTATCTGAAATATTTACGAGGTAAGCAATGATGTAAAATAAAAAGTGATGTAGTGACTAACGATCTCTTCAGATCAATCGCGTCCATCTGTCGGCGTATCGTTGAAGACCCTGAGCGAAATTCAGATTAACGCGACGCATTCCTCACCCGCGCTGTATAGGCCGTGTTATGAGTGTTTCGAGTCCACGCAATAGCCTCGCCCAGAGTAGAACGAGACTAGACGGATTTGGCACAGCCTATCTAGACTAGCAGCTTTCCTTCAATGTCTTCTGACGCGAAAAGAGGTGCGCTGTTCATGCTACATAGTCGAACGGCTCTGCTAACGCCCAAATAGATGAAGTGAGGCCGAGTAATCTGTCGGATGCGATTGAGCATCTAGAAGCAGGTATGTCTATGCCAACGCGCTATCTTTGTTTCTTTAATCTAAACGTGGCCCGCAGTTGCTTTTGTGCCGGGGAGGCAGCGGTATACAGACGCTGGACAGCTGGGTAAACAGATAGCAGAGTTCGCCTACAAAAGCGGCCTTCACCCGACTGAACTTGGGCGTCTTCTAAAACTTCTTACACGGAGCAACCATTTGGATCAAGGCACAATAACCACCATAACCAAAAATCTATATCCGTCTGAGAGGATAGCGGACAAATTGATCACGCAGGTTGTATGCTGTCTCGGTCCGACGAAGAATAAGCCAAGTCCAGCGACTCAGGCTCTCTTACTGCGATGGCTCATCCTTGTCTACGACTTTCTCGAGAATCGGTCTCATTTGTCGAAGCTCTATGCGGTGCTTTTCAATCATCTTGATATGATCAGCCTGCGTAAACCGCTATGTCACATTCTCTCTTTCATCACACGGCGAAAGCATGTCAAGCCTTTCAGAATCCAGGCTCTGATGGAATTGGTTGGCACTTCTGGTGGTGATGATAGGGAGCTCATCTCTCTATTGCGTGTCTTCAAGAACTACTACCCAGATGTCATTGTCGGAGATCCTGGTAGGAAAGGCTTGTTCTTCAAACATCCTGACCCGGAATGGACAAGCCATGCGCGGCAGATCCAACAACTGAACCAGGAGCGGACTCAAGGAAGTGGGTCTGCCAGCTTTCAGGTGGTACATCGTGGACTTGTCAAAAGAAGTAAAGTGGAAACAATTGTTCCTGATGTGCAGACTTCTCGAGTTGCACATAACCGGACCTCGCTCGAGGAGCTACGCAGTGTTGACCACTTCATTGAACGACTCGACAAGATCGAGCTGCCCAACCAAATTATCTCCACCTTCGCAGACGAATTGGCTCAAAAGTATCTCTTCCTAGTTCAACCTGAGGCAGCGAACCGACGTCTGAACGATTGGTTAGAGGCCTTTCTGGGTGATCATTTGGAGTATGCCAAGGACTTTGATGATGAAGGCGTGGAAACTCTGGGCTATGTTCTTACACTCGCGGTTCGTTACGCGCGATACACGAAGGTGAGGGACCCAATTAAGGCTTCTTGTGCAGGCTTGCTAATGGTACGCTAGGCAACCCCTGAAGCCTTCCTTCTCTTCTTAGAGACCTATCTACCAGTCTGGAATGGGATCGATAATAGGCAGTCAATATTCGAGTTGCTCGAATACCTCCCCATTGAAGACTATGACCCGCTACGAGATGTTATCCTAGGTCGCTTAGAAGCTGCTTCTCTAGAAGATACTGCTTCATCCAAGGCAATTTTGCTCGACTTTTACTCTGCCTTGATCCGTCAATGGGGCATCAAGCTACGAACAGAACCATTTGCTCTCGAGAAGTCGCAGCCTTTGGACCGCTTGATCTCACATGCGGAATTATTAGCCTCCTCTATCTTGGAAAGTCCTGCGGAGCAGCCTTCGGATGTCGAGGGGGAGTACAAGCCTAGCATCCTTGCTGTGCTTGAGTTTTACCTCACATTGGCAGACCTGTTTTCCTACGCTCATTTGAATGGGAACATCCGAATAGCTGTTCCGCTTGCGCCCACGGTCTACACCCTTGTGTTCACTCCCGTGGCATCCGTCATCTCAATCATGAACACTGTACTTTCCGGCTACAAGGCATCGTTCGAAGAGTCCATGGTCTCAGAGACACTCCAGGCCCAGAATTCGACAGACCCGCTTTACTCACAACAACTAGTGGGTCAGTTCAACGGATACATCATGGACATCTGCAACCTTGTATGGCGGAACAGAGCCCTTAACATCGAGGATCCAAACGCAGTAGGCTGCCTGATACCGCCGGCAACCATCGCTGCTCTCACGCGGTATCTCCGTGAGGTCAACGAGAAGTCTCGCAAACGGAATCGCGAAACGGCATTCTCTTATACTCTTGCATCGGTGTTTTCATTGAGCCATCATGCTGCGCTGTGTAACATGTCTTCTTCGTGCTTTGCTGATATTGAGCGGGAGAATGGTGTTCGAGAGGATCAACCGAAACTGAGGAAGCCGGTGACGCAGAAGGCTTTGAGTGCACTGGAGAAGGATGGAGGGATTCAGATGACTTGGCAGGACTTTAGAGTAAGGATGCTGGATTGGATGGATGCTACGGGGGGTAATGGCGTTTCGAATTTGATGCGCACGACGATGAAGGCGCTGAGAAAGGAGTAGAATACTATATAACCTGACAATATCCAGATGATCCTTTGTACCACTTCATATAATACAGGATCTCTATCTTAAGTCGTTAGGTATCTAAAGTCTAATTTACAGTTAGTTTTGGGTATAGTACACAGAGAACACAACACCATTGCTTCCAGCCCTCAAAACTCCTGCGCCGTGTTCAAATAGATGTCGCGGACGCTAGTTTCCTCGCGTAGACGGGCCATCGCATCTTCGATATCTCGCACTTGCTCTTCGCTTTTCAGATCCACCAACGTGTCCTGGTTCGGAGCCCAGATAATTTCAGACTCTTCTATCGTTAAGCCAGCTAACTTGGAAAGGGCCTCACCAACACTCTTAGTATCGGTCGCCTCTGTGAAGACGACAATGCGCCCATCCTCATCCGATGTGATATCGGCAGCTCCGGCCTCAATAGCTTGGTCTAAACAGTCGTCCGCGCTAACCCCCTCCTTCTTCTCAAACACTACCCGTCCTTTCTTCTCAAATAAATATGCAGTCGGAGTAGCGGTGCCGCCGGATTCCTTGACAGCGAGCCGCACGTCTTGCAAGAGTCGTAGTTTGTTCTCGGTCTGGCATTCGATTACGGCGGCGACCGAGTGCGGTAGCATGGCTTCAATGGTAACCTGCTCCAGCGCTTCTCCACTGAGACTCAGGCCCTGACCTCGTGCTATGGCTCCATCGATGTTTGCTTTGGGAATTCCGGCTCGCTTTGCGTTCGAGAGGGCGAGGGCAAGCCGTGAGTTGAATTTGGTATCTGGTCCCCACACTAAACAATGTCAACTTAATCCGTAGGAGAGGGAGGGAATATTCCTGGTCTAACTCACTTCGAACAGCGGCACTGATTTCCTTCGAGACCAGTGCGCGCTCCTTGCTCTTCGCTTTGTCATTCTTCGCCTTGTCGTGTTTGATTGTCGACCACTTGTTGTGTCCCGAGGACAAGGTCGGACAAGTCGTAAAGCTGCGACGAAGGTCCCATCCAGATTGCCTAGCGTAAGCGCGCTGCTGCACCAATCTCCTGCTCACAATTGACGCCATTGATCTGTTATTTCAGTATTTCCAAGGGGCATCAGACGATCTCGAAGGATTGAGGCTATAGAAATGCGGAGCCGGCCCGACCGTTTTTCCGACCGCCTCCCCGGACTGTGGGTGTGGACACGATTAAGGAGATGCGATGCACACCAGCTCCATTCATAGTTCTGATTCTCTATCATAGTTTATTCTGCCTCTCTGGAACAACCTCATATGGGAGACGCCTGGTTGGTCCAGTCGAAACCCAATGTCTTCAGCGGAAGTAGCCCGATCCTCCGACAACAATACTAGCAACGATGCGACCTCTCGTGCGGAGCTCGATATCACAAAGCTCCATGCGCTGCCCTCCGAACAACAGGACCTCTACCTCCTAACCTTCACCTCCGATCTTGTCTCGCATATCTCCGGCCTCGATAAACTGCAGGTATGCGCTGAGCAGAAATTCCTGAAACAGGAGCTGTTCAAGGTGCTTACTCTCACGTCGCCGGCGATCACACGAGTAATCCGCAACAATCTCGGACTATGCTTCGGTGGGATATTCAGCAAAGGAGACCGCGGGATAATTTTTGAGACTGTGACGGAGCTTCTGGGCGTTTTGAATGCGGGGAAGAATGAGGCAGATCTCCGCACCAAGTTCGCTGCGGCGCACTGTCTGGGAGATGTCTTTACGTCTGCCGGCGAGAGCGTCTTTGCTCAGGCAGGGGCCATTGTCACAAGTCTTTTGAAGCTACTGAAGCCATCGAGCAACCATGCAGGCTGCCGAGGCTCGATATTTTCTGTACTGCGCAAGGTGGTCGGCGGTACTGGGGTTCCCGTGGACGAAGGGACGGCGCGAGATATCTGGAAGCAGGCGCGCAATGCCACCACCGGTGACAAGTCAACCTTCGTACAGGTCCATGCTTGTCGTTGCCTTGAACAATTGCTGAATACCACGCCATATTTCGACAACGCAAACGATTTCGAGACGCTAAAGACTGTTGTATGGAAGGTCATCGATAGTCCGTTGGCGCCTGTTCGGCACGCTGCTGCGGCCTGTCTCGCACGGGCACTGACGAAGTTACATGCAAAGGATGCGCGGATCATGTCTGCCCCGAAACCTAAATCCAAGAAAGCAAAGAGACAGTCCAAGAAGCCCGGGTCCAAGCCCACGGAGGATGAGGATGAGGCCGATGTCTCCGAACCCTCTACGCCTAAGAAGTCGGAGTCGAGACTATACTTCTTACTTCCGGACCTTCTACGCCAGCTATCATCACAATATCTAAAGAGCACAACATCCAACCGAGCACGGGCCGGAATTGCAGTTTGTTATAAGCATGTTCTACGCATATTAGGGGATAAGCTTGTCGAAGAGCGATATGATCAGATTGCGAACCATCTGTTGTTCGAGCTTCTCAATCACCAAATGGTGACTTACAATCGGTTCAGGACCCTCATGACAAGGAAGGTCGTCGGGAGTATTCTCGAGGAGACCGTTGGTCGCGACTCACTTCGCGAAAATAGTCGACTCACTGCAGCTAAGTGGTTGATCAACGAAGTGCTCAAGGACTACCCTCAGGTAATTCAAGAGCGTCGTGAGCCCAGCAAGTACACGCTGACTAGTGCGCTCAATGCCTTGTCATCCTTGATCTCGTCACTTGGTTCAGCCTTTGTTTCTCTGGCTGAGAGTTGCCGTGATGCGTTGCTCCAAGTACTCGCTCACCCTAGCTATACAGTCCAAATTCATGCGGCGCACTGTCTACGTACTTTTGTCCTGGCCTGTCCATTTCAACTATTGTCTTGCGCCACTATCTGCCTAAACAGCCTTAATAGGGAAGTCGGCCAATTGTCGACCCCACGACAGTCTCCGCGGCGTTGTGTTGGCTACGCTAATGGCATGTCCGCAATGCTCAGTACATCTCGGTTACAGCCCCTATACGGTTCAGTTGAAGTATACTCGCGTGTCTTCACCCAAGCCACTGATCTCTTGAAAACAAGTAGCAACTCTGAGCTGCGGGCAGCCAGTACTCAAATCCAAGTTGCATGGATTCTAATCGGAGGGCTGATGCCACTGGGCCCTAGCTTTGTGAAGATCCACCTCTCACAGCTCATGTTACTGTGGAAAAATGCGCTACCAAAACACTTGAGCCAAGAGAACTCTGCCAAAAAGGGTTATTTAGAGATGAGTTTTCTGGCGCACGTTAGGGAATGCGCTCTTGGCGCACTGCTCGCATTCATGGAGTTCAATGGCAAAATGATAACTGCGGATGGGGCGCGAAGGATTGCTACCATGCTGCAGAACACCGTTGAATTCATCGATGAGATCCCTCGACAGAAGTCGGTGATGGATATATCGCAGCGCCTTCACCCCTCCCTGCAGTTGCATGATATTGAGACTATGGTCCGGCGACGTGTATTGCAATGCTTTGCAAAGCTTCTCCACGCCCATCCTCTCAGCCATGCAAATGTGATTTCCCAGTCGAGTCTTCTGAGCCTGGCGATATCGTCTTTTGCCGACCCAGGCGCCACCCAGTCGAATCCTCTGGAGAGCTCGATTGCAGCGTCAACCTCCCAATTCGAAAACCTATGGGACCTATGTGACAACTGGGGCTTTGGGGTGACAGGTCTGGCAAGGGAATATATTCGCGTCACGCTATCTGGAAAGCACGAGGGTGAAACTGGTCCGGCTTGGTCTGCGATCAAATCCACAGACCAGGTTGTCGACGATGCCGTAAGTAAAACATTCCCGCACAGCCAAGATGATGACAGCTAACAATAGCAGTTGACGTTCCCTATATGCAAAGCCAGTGAGCACGACTCGGTTCTGCTCTATTCTGCAAGGCAAGAGGACCGTCTTTCCGCCGACCCGCACTCAACAGGAGTAGTCAACGCTGCAATCGAATTGTTCTCCGTCGCTATTGCGCTGCATGCACCGAAGGTGCAGGAGAGTAGCGTCGAACAAATTGCGACGTATCTTTCTTCCACCGGCTTACAACGCAACCCTGGGCGCAAAGCGGCTATGATTGTCAATATATCCGTAGCGCTGCTTCATGCGCTGAAGATTGCTGTGAGGGAAAGTGGTCCCACAGCGGGGAAGCTTAGCCCTACGACTGAGAAGGTTATGCAGGAGCTTATTCAGGTAGGAACTCCAGGTATCCTAAGATTTCTGTGAAATATGCAGCTGACTGTCTTAGAAATTCGTCATTGATCCCGACCCCATTGTTCGGACAGTCGGTGTGGAAGCGCTGGGACGGCTGTGCGAGACCTCAGGGAATACCTTCACCAATGCTCAGATCAACTGGGTAGTCGACACTATCGTTGAGAACAGAGAACCGAATGCTCGCGCTGGCTGCGCCGCTGCCTTGGGCTGCATTCACTCTCAAATTGGTGGTATGGCAGCCGGTCTGCATCTCAAGACCATTGTTGGGGTCCTGATGTCTCTATGTAATGACTCTCACTCGGTGGTTCATTTCTGGGCTCTCAGTGGTCTTGAAAAGGTCGCGAACTCGGCGGGCTTGACTTTCTCACCGTTTGTCTCGAGCACTCTCGGAATGCTTGCTCAATTGTACAATTCCGATACTCACAACGAAGAGGCCGAAGCCATAGCCACATCCAACATCGAAATGTCATTCTTGACGCCCGTGGTAATCAGTCGTTGCATTGATTCTTTGATCAATGTTCTTGGTCCAGATCTACAGGATATCGCCAAGACACGCAACTTGATTCTCACACTTTTGCGCCAATTCCAACTGGAAGAGAACCCAGCTCTAGTCACTGAGAGTTCGAGATGTCTTGACCATTTATCATTGTACGCACCGGGGTACGTTGACTTCTCCGGATACGTGAAACGCCTACAGAATGAGCTTTCCGCTCAGGACCCCTTAATGAAGGACGTGGCCATTCGAGGCTTAACGAATTTAATGAAACGCGACGCGGCTGCCGTCATTGGAGCAGCTTCCCCTGCGCTGGAGGAGGATATTTGGCTTGCCTTTGACGATAACCCTGACAATCCGATCTTAAAGAGCATGATCCGGGACTGGCTGCAGCAGACTGCACTATCCGAGACTGAGATTTGGATTCAACGATGCCATGACACTCTCACCAAGACGCGCGTGAAGGTAGAAGAATTGCCACCTATATCCGCCATCAAGCCCACAGCTACCGATCTACCCGATGACGAAGTTGCAGGCTTTGCATCTGCGATTGCCGGTGCTGGACAAGAAGATGGTACGGGCGATGCTGTTGCGGGCCAGGAATTATTGAAGTGGCAGACTCGAAACTTCGTCATGAGCTGTCTCAGTGAATTGCTTGAGTTGGTCCAAGAAACTATCCTGCCAGACCAGACCATCCCGGCGGAGTTGGCTTTGCAGCAGAAGGTTGGGGATATTGTTCGAATGGCGTTCTCAGCATCGACGGCCAATGTCGTCGAGTTGCGTGTATGGGGTTTGAAGATACTTGACCAAGTCTTGAAGGTAATACTCCACCTCTCGCTATCTTTTCGTTCTCTAATTTCTATCTAGATGTTTGGCAAAACACCCGATCCAGATTTTGCGGAGGCTTCTCTACTCGAGCAGTACCAGGCTCAGATTGGGTCGGCTCTTACCCCAGCATTCGCCGCAGACTCTTCACCTGAGCTTGCGTCAGAGGCGATCAATGTGTCCGCTACATTCATCGCAACCGGTATTGTGACGAATGTGGAGCGCATGGGAAGAATCCTGAAGTTGTTAGTTCTTGGTCTGGAGAACTTCTCAGCAAATCCAGACACGACGGAGATAGGAGATCTCAAAGGCCTCAATTCGAACGCAAAGGTCATGGTCAAGATGGCTCTGTATGCGGCTTGGGCACGGCTGCAGATTGCTAGTATCGAACACGAGTACCTTAACGAAGTTGTTCAGCCTTACCTACTGAAGCTCACTCCGCTGTGGCTGTCTTCTCTCCAAGAGTATGCTCGACTACGTTTTGAGCCTGATATCTCGGGAAGCCTCGGTACCGGTCCGGAGAGCGGTGATCTAGACGAGGTCTACGCTGCCCTCAATCGGGAGACGCTCCTCAAGTTCTACCAAGAATCCTGGCTCAGCCTTGTTGATGCCATCGCTGGGCTTGTGGAGAGGGATATAGATTTCGTCTTCGATGCTCTAGACGGAAAGGCGCAGCTTGAAGAGTCCGAGAAGCCGGAGAAGGATGAGGCTGAACTCACGAACGGAGAGCCCAAGGGCAAGGGACACGGCATCAACTACCGTGATGAGCCTGTTGCGTTCTTCTTTGTGCTCTTCGGTTTAGCATTTGAAGCCCTCGTTGATCAGTCCACCTCAGCCTCACAGAGAATGGGGATCCTCCAGGCCCTGAAGAGGATCCTGAGACCTATTATTTCGGGTAATGCTATTTATCAAGACGCCATCTTTTCGGAAACAATGGATAGTCTTGACCGTCTTGCCTTGACCGAGGGAACGGCCATTCAGAACGTCATTGTTGAGATAGCGCGAAGCCTAGCATTGGATCATCCCTCTGCAAAAGGTGATGAAGATCGCAGTGACCATCTTTCAGACGACATTGAGCAGCTCTTCGAGCTGACAAGGAGTATCATTCTCGTCCTTGCGGGCCTCCTACCTAACCTTCGAGAGTCGACTACCATAGCACGATTCAACGTGGGGTCTGACGATGCGTTGGCACTCATTCGTCTCGCTCTCTCATCCTTGGTTAACGTTGCTTCTATCTTCCCGTCTATTATTCGAAACGACCTTAACGCATGCATCTTACACATCTTCAGCACGATCCTCGCAACCGGCCTCTGCCAGCAAGAAGTTGTGCCTCAGGCCCTTCCGACATTCAAACACTTCATCCAGAGCATCAGCTGCCAGAAAGAGGACAACCCTGAGAACCAGGCTGTCGTCACCCACCAACTCCGCGGCTGTCTCGTCCGCTTCCTCACGACTCTCACGTTCGCTCAACGCCGAGAATCCGATTCTTCATTACCTTGCGCCAAAAATACACTGTTAACCATTACTGTTCTCCTAACCACAGGCGGGCACCTCATCCCGCCTCGTGATCCTATTCTTCCCCAAATTCTCAACGAGCTCCTCGACTGCCTCCAAGATGTTGGTCTCGCTAGCGTTGCCGCAGGCTGCATCCGCTCTATCTTCCTCTCCCCTACATCCAAATCTCCTACAGATGAAGTAATTGCCCGATACTTGCTTCCCCGCCTCATCTCTTTCCTCGTCGGCACTCCCTCTGAATCCGGCGACGTCGCAAACGACCCCGAAAATTCAAGGACCGTCATCGCGCGCACTTTGGTCTCCTGCGTAACAAGCGCGACCATTTTCGCCGCACAGGAAATGCCCACAGCCATATCACTGGTCATGTCATCTCTCCTTGCGCGCGCAAAGCGTGAAGGTCAACCCGTGCACAACGAAACGGCCGGATACCTCCTGGAACTAGCAAAGACCAACCAGCCTGTTTTCAGGGCGTTAGTGGCGACCATGAACCCCGAGCAGAAGGGACTGCTCGAGGAGGTTCTTCGCAGTGTGAACGTTGGCGCTGGGTCTGCGGCGGCGAGGGAGGTACAGGATAGTGCGCAGGCGGGTGGTCAGCAACCGAGTATTGCGTTGAGGTTTGACTTTTGAGGTTCTTTGTAGCGTTTATGTGGTCTTGTTTATACTAGACTTATGCTTATACCATTATATACATCTATAACTACTAGGTTATTGTTTAGCGCTCCGTGGCTTACCCAGCCGCCACCCTGCTAGTCTCCTGCGTAAGGCGCTCCTTCCTTTTGTCACTCATCGCTCACAAAACTTCCGTCTCATCCTCCATACCTAAGCTCCCTTCCAAATGCCTAATCCAACAGATCTCCCTCCAGAACTTTTTAATGTCATTCTGACTCATGCACTGGATGACAATGACGATATTTATCGCCTCTTCAGCCTCTGCCTTCTCAGCCGCTCATGGTACACCGCACTGATCGCTCGGATCTACTTAAAATGGACCTTCAATGGTGCACAACAGCCATTCCTAACGCTATGGAAGTTCCTCATCACTATACTCCGTGATCCTCAATTAGCAGCCCATGTGCGAACCCTAAAGATTGGCAATTGGGGCTTCTTCCCCGATGCTTCTGTACCAGGGCCGGATATCCAGCTTGCTTCAGATGAGCTCGACTTGGTTCGTCATGCTATTCGTGATGCCGGACTTGCGTCCATGGACGATAATTTTGCCTAGATGGGATCGCAGGCCTCTTATGGCGATTCTGTTGACATGTTTGCCGAACCTGGAGACCGTTCTTGCGCATGTGCCGCGTTCAGATCCGTTCCTGACTGCTGTACTCAAACAATTTGTTGAGGGGCCGGATAACATGAGTTACCAGTCGTTGGGTTATACAACCTTTGTGAACTTCATCTGTATCAAGAGACCCCTGTCGATACTCATCGACCGGAAGATTCTGATCCGGATTCGGACGATGTGGAAACCGGTAGCAGAGAGGCCCTACGACTTGAGGATATATGGCCTATCTTTCATCTTCCGAAGCTGCTGAGGCTCTCGCTGCTTAATCTAGTCTCCGCGAAAGCCGCTGTCTGGTTGAAAGGTCAAGGATTGTCCCATATTGAGAACCTCCATTTGCTCCACAATTGGAGGTCATTGTGCGAAACTATTGATGTCCAGGCGCTTGTCCTTCAGCCACGAGCACTGAAGTCAACCGCCCTAATGTTTCTTGATAATCCATTCGACCCCAGACACAACCTTACCATCTCCAATACCGAGCTTTGGGCTTGCCTGCAGAAACACCAAGCCACCCTCGAGACGATCGATATCTGTCGATCTAAGAATACGCACCGCGACGAGAATGGGCACTTTGGTCTTCTCAGCTCATTCTCCAAGCTGAAGCACCTCCACATCCAAGTGGAGATGCTTCTTGGGGGATGCTGTGGCTCGCCCTTTGCTTCCTTCCGCTTGAAAGACACGCTTCCACCTACGCTTGAGACACTCATGATCTACGGCGAGGAAGGCTTAGGCAAGATCGATATATCCGCTCAGTTGCACGAATTGATATCTGCAAAGCATCTCTTTCCATCTCTGGCAGCCATCACTCTGGACGATATGACGCCGCCTTATATTCTAGAGCTTCATATTCAAGGTGAACAGCAGCTAATTCCCGCATACCGGAAGCTTGAACAACTCTGCAAGGACAAAGGAATGGTTTTTCGAGCCGAGGATGCCACCACGGCCAAGGGCGGGTTGCAAAGCTACCAGCACTTCCAGGAGGACGCATGGCGCATGCAGACTGACGCAGATTCACGAAACATGTGTCTCCCGCGAACCGAAGAAACTTCGAGACCGCCAGAAACTCATGCTTCGTCGCTCTTATGATGTCGGTAATGAGGATCAGAATGACGACTGTGATGATGAAGTCGATCCTCCTGGTCCTACGGAACCGTCAATAGTTCACAAAGTTCCCTTCACTGACCACACAGGTAAAACAGCATACATGGTCTTCACGAATTCAGAAACCATCCCACTTCCTCCTCTTTTCTCTTTCGCCGTCTACTTTACGCACCCAGATGCAGATTACGGACATGGCCGCCTTCTATAACGAACTCATGATTCACTGCGAAGTCAAATACGACATGTATTTTTTGCCGGGGGCTAGTGCAAACGAATGCGTTGCTCACTACCAAGGTGAGAATCTCGCCAGGGGAAGCTACAAGGATCAAATCAAAGCGTTTCGAGCATGCCCTCGCACCGAAGTCCATCCTCTCCCGGGATCATCAGGACATATCCCGGGATGGTAAATAGGTATCCGTTGCTAGGTCCATACAGAGCGCTCTTATTCATATCGCCCGACCAGAACTGGCAGAATCGTGTTGGGTATGGCAATGGCCATGCTTCTCTTATACAGGTGGAATTCGATCACAAGAACGTTAGTATGGAAGATGCTCGATGGAGGGGCGCAGAAGGTCCGCTGCCCCCTGTGTTGGTTGGAGGACCATATCCGCTTCACGCTGACCCTACAACATATGGAGGATATACGGTCTGGCATAGACTCTTGATATCGCGAATCAGGAGCGGAATAGGTATCGCGAGCCTTGGGAGAGGGCTACGCGGAGGGGTTGGACTGTTTGGTAGATACTAGATAGATATAAATTTGTTCTTCCAGAGTTCTGTGGGTATCGGGTGTATTGAATTTATTTGGCCATGGCCTGAGCAAGGGCATTTTGAATACAAAATACAGAATACATAAAGAAAGGTGCTTGGACGATGGGAGACATGCAAAGCTCAATGTCAGGCAGAAAAATGTAGCGACCCCCTGATCTATAGCAAGTCTAATAATACGCCCAAAAATTAGTAAGGTAGTAATAATATACAGCGCCATCATAAGGATAAGGACAAGGACAAGAGAAGGGAGTGTAGGCTGGTTGTCAAAGCCCTATCTCGAATGAGCTCAGCTCAGCCCATGGATTCACTGAAATGGGCCGTGACAGGAATCTCATCCTGGGGGTGAGGAGGCGGAGGGACTTCAGCGGTCTTGCTGGGCTCGGGTGACTCCTTAGCAGGAGCATCTTTCTTCTTCTCGGTGCCGTTCTGGGCGCGTTGGGTTGAGGAGTATCGGAGGAAGACGAGGATCATGACTGTGGAGAACTGTTAGCTGAAATGAACTAGAAGGGATGAATTGTTGCCGGGAGACATGACATACAAGCACTCGTAGCAATCGCCAATGCAGCCCGCCTCGTGAGAATCCACCTCAACCCCTCAATCTCGCTCTTACTATCACTGTTCAGCGACACCGTAATCTTATAGTTGATCTCCTGCACCGAGGTATCAATACTCCGCTGCAGCTCGCGAACTGTCATCTTATGGTCGTTAAACATCCCCTTAATATCATCCTTCATCCCCGAGAGTTCCTGGTTCGTGCGCTGCGACAGGATATCCGCCTCGTGCTCCAGCGACGTCCTCGACGCACGCTGGCGCTGGACTTCCGAATTCCTAGCTGTCTGCAGGCTAGATTGGAGTTCCGAGCAGGCAGCTTTGAAAAGGTACGTTTCGTTTTCGACGTCGGATTTGGAGGTGAGGTTTTGCTTCGCGAAGTCAAGGTTGTTTTGCAGGATTTTGCGCACGGCTTTCATGATTGTTATCGATTGCGCGTCGCTGAAGCCGCCCTTTGCGAGGTCCTGCACGAGCGTGTATGTGTCGAAGTGGTGGACGTAAGGGGGTGGGGCCATATGTGGTGATGTCGTTGGGGTTAGATACGATGAGGGCGAGGGCATGTGGAGGACGCCTTCTAGAGGGTTTCCGTCGAGGATTGGAGCTTTCTTTCTAGGGTCTTCGGTTGGCTGGTCTTCGGAGCTAGGGGGCTGCTTTGCTTCGAGGGATTCTGGTGTCAGGGTCTCCCTTCCTCCCTCTTCCTCTCCTTCCTCCTCGTCAAGTTCTTCGTTCTCATTGAGAGGTTTTTGCTCTGCGGGCTGGACACTCTTCTCAGGTTCCGGTTGTGGGGTTGTAGCATTTGAGGCTTCTGCTGTGTTGCGAGGTTGTTCTGACTCTTCCGGCGCGGAGGGAGCATTGTTTTTCTTCTCCAACGAGGAATCGGAGTTGGAATCTTGAGCTTTGTCTGCAGCAGTTTCGCCCCTCGGTTTCGACGGCGGAGGAATACTAGGCTCAACAGCCGGTCCGTACCGTCGCTGTATTGAGCCCTGGGCGCGTCGTCGACTCGTATGGAAGGAGGCTCGAGAAGTCCACGTTGGGCGCGCAGGGACAGTTGTCGTCGGTACGTGGAGGGAGCGATACGTAGAGGGTTCGCACGACTTGACGGCGCGCATCAGATTCGGATAAAGGAATGGAAGCCTTGGAGATGCCATCTTTGCGAACTGGAGATGACACTCATGGGAATTGGAGCTTTAAAGCAAAGGAATGAATGGGAGTGAGTCAAGATGAAGTGGCCGGATGGAGCAATGAACCAATGCAGGCGGCGGTTTTTTCCCGCGGCCAACGGACTTGACGTAAGCGGTCAAGGCTGAAGCTCCCCGCGGAGTCTGATAGCGGAGGTCATGTGACTACATTGTCCTCTCAAGAACGAGGAACAGCATATTAACAGCATTACATATAGCTACTATGTACTATGTACTCAATAACGCAGAATCCCCAGTATTTCACCACCCAGAGCTGATATATTCCTCCAGCTTAAAAGCCATACTTCTCCTTCAGCTGCTCGACCAGCGCAATGTACTTCTCCTGGGCTTTCTCGGGAGTAAGACCCTCGTCGACACGCTTCTTCCACTCGTTGTACTTGTACTTGCCCTAATATACCAAATCATTCGTATGTCAGTAATCTGAGATTTCTCAAAAAATATGGGTAGGCTAGGGCAGGGTATAATTTACCTTAAAATCAAAGGCACTAGGCTTCGTCGCCGCGGCGAAGTCTTCCCCGTTGCCGACCTTGTAGAGACCGTAGAGCTGTGCGAGGATCAGTGTAAGCGACAGGGTTCAAAGCAAAGTAAAGAGGTTCTGCTAGTATCTAAGATATTTGACTGATTCAATGCAGAGAATGCGTACCTCGAGCAGTTCCTGATCGTTGGGCTTGGCCTTCAGGTTCTTAACGTCGGCGGCGGCAGACTCAAAGGCAGACATGATGATGGTGTTTATGGCGCTTTTGGGAGATATGAGTTTGTATTGAACGAGGTTGTTTAGGGGAATGGAGAGTTAGAAGAGGAAGAAAGTAAACATTGATCAGGCGGGGTGACGTTGGTGAGGGGCAAATCCTGCCCCCGCAATTTCCGGTATTGTTTTTGAATTATTAGGTAATATCGATAATGCCCTACCTACATCATGCACAACGTCGCAAATACTCCCATTCCATCTTTAGATCTGCAAGTGTTCACTTGAAGGTGTCCAGCCCCATCTTTGTTCGAGTACAACGGACGCACATGATTTGACAACAGTCTGACATTGCAGCAGGCACATGGATCATAGAATGAAAGTGACCGACTTGCACCTCTGCCAAGCTATAAAAACGCATGCACAATCTTCTGCACGTGTCATTCCAGAAAATTCTGAATGCACGCAAATTTTACGCGAGCGTGTTAAAGCCTCCAGAACGTGGTCAAGAAATATCAGAAGACTTTTGGTCATTCTGGTTCTCCTGTTCATGGCTTCCGGGTCCAGGCGTGTAAGAGAATTGGAGCCTAGTGGAGAGCACGCCGTCGGTATTCCTGGCCGTGTCCTAGGCCAATGCAGCACGAGGTACTTATAGTTAAGGTCAGGTTGAGAGGTGTGGTTCTTGTACACTTGATTCAAAGCCAAGGCCATGGACAAAATTACCTGACTTCTAATAACCTAGTACTTGTCCCGGTGCAGAGGATAAACAGTGCCTTGGCTGATTCAATATACTCTGGGGATGCTCTGGGACCTCAAAGTCCAGCATTGAACCCAGAACTATCCCGGTTCGAAAGACACGATCAGTAGAAGGCACAGCCAAGATGGCCATGTCCTAAAAGATGCGGCACTGATTACATAATTCGGTCATAATAAGTATGCTTAGTTATTTGCTAGAATCATCAGCAATGAACCCGGTAATCTCATGCAGATTCGCAAGAACACAGCGGCGACTGTCCAATTAATAGTCGTTCTTGACGGCCTCCAGATTCTCCAGCTCAAGGACTAGATACTCCCAGTCCAGACTCCACCCCGAGACATCTCGAGCTTCATGGAAAAGGGATGGGATCCTCGAGCGCCAATATGCATCACCTAGGTAAAATCCCGTGGCCTTCTTGGCTGCTGCAACATCTGTGGACGGGAGCAAATTCGCTACTGGGCGTAGAATTTCTGGCGGGAGCCGACTCGGGTACGTTTCCTCTTGCCTGTTTCGTATGGCCTGGAACCGTTTGCGTGCCCGACCCCGAGCTCGCCGGATTCCTGCCTGGGCAGCTTCAAGTATTATAGGAGATGACCCGTGGCGAAAGTCCAGCAGTTAGCATGTGTATACCCCACCTCTCAAAAGGAAGAAGAGATTCGGAGAGGCCTGATACTTACCATCTTCCAAGCTCCGCTTGTCGCCTATATCATCCGCTCCGAATGTACTTGCCTCCTCCAGAGCCTTGCACTCTTGCGAAGGAGGGCTCGCGTCACGACCTTTATATTACCTCCAGAGAGAGACCAAACCTTGTGCCTACACAGCAATTGCCAGCACTGGGTATGCACTGGAAAACACGTGAGCCTATTCTTATCCTTGCCGGGTAGGTGCTGGAATTCATGCTGGAGGGCTGATACAAAGAGGTCTCCATGCATGCTTGGCTTGCTTTCGGATGGCACGATCCCTGTGTCCTCGTCCCAGAGCACCTGGTGGGTGTAGAAGTAGAGGTCGCACTCGTCGGCGCATGATATGCCAGAGAGGCGGCAGATTCGCTTCGTGGGTGAAAGAGGACTGATCAATCAGTACCATGCGTTAGTCTTAGGCATCTGTTTGTCAGGAAGGTCCTCACTACCCGGGCAGGAGGGTACACACTCAAGCGACAATAACGATTCCATGAATACTAATCCCGAGATGACTCGAAAGTTATCGTGGTGTTACTAGTATATACTCCGGTGGGTAAGCCCTTGTCGGCATACGCACTGGTCACGTCGGAGTTGCAGATGTAGCACAGTGAAAAGCATATCTCGTAGTCCCGCCAAACTTGACGGGCAGCTGGTCTGCCTCGTCTAGATCACCTATGTCTCCCGTGTCTTCTATCACGTTGATATTTTCCATGGCTGCTGCTTTGCTTGTGCTTTGAATCTGGGTCTCAGAGTTGCTAGTATTTATCGACTGGCTGGCCTGTTTAGGGTTAGGGTCATGACGCAGCACCAGACAACCCCGCAGGTTTGAGTTACCACCGCAGTTTGACTCGTCATGGTGAAAGTTTGAAGCTACTGGCAATTCCGAGTCCAGAGCCTATTCAGTGGACCATGGATATCCTAATGTTTAACTCAGCCTACATGGTTCCTGGTTGCCTTGAGGTTGATGGTGGTTTGGAGTCTTGAAGCAGTGTTGACAAGACTATTGACTGTATCGGTAGGGATCCTCGCAAGGATCTGGTTAATTAGACGAATAAGAACGATGATAAGGAAGAGAAAACAAGGCTGTAGGGGAGGACGGGAGATTGGCTGGGCTACCGTATACGGGCCGTGGCCGAAAGGGAAGGTGCGCCAGTTACTGGGCCCTGAGGAGGTCGTCCTTTTACTGGCAACCTTCTTGCAGGTGCCAGGTGCTCACATTCCATTTTCCAACCCGCAATTATCCTTTTGTTCCACTTCTGTTAATGCTTCGAAGGTCAAGAATTCAGCCTTAGCATGCCAGCATAGTGGACAGAAGTTGATTGATATTATTATCATACAGAACGTGATGTTCTTAAGTTACAGCATAGGCATCATTATGAAGCATCGAGATTCCTCAAGCCGTCAACCCGCGCGAGGCTAGCCAATCTCTGATCCGGTTATACGCATTCTTGGCATTATAGTGCAGGTTGAGGCCGTGTCCGCAATACGGGACAAGGTACGTATCGAACCTGCTGGCGTTCGGGAAAGCCATCTTCGACGCCGCCGGGATGGATGGAGCTGCGCCTCCGGTGTTGTAGCAGTCACCACCGCAGACGGCAGATCGTGGTCGCCCATGATGACCAGGACGGGACCAGCGTACTTGCTCATCATCGGGATGCTTCCGATGGTCAGGAGCTCGCCGGGAGTGACGGGCTGCTCCGTGGTCTCGGCGAAGTAGAGGAGGCGGGGGTCGAAGTGCGGCGGGTAGAAGAACAGGTACTGATTTGTGTCGATGTCCGCGCTGGCTAGGTAGGCGAAGGGGTACTCGTGGGCGTGGACCCGCTGGACGGTGGGATTGTCGCAGGCCTTGTTCTTGCCCTGTAGCCGGAATTGCTTGAAGTTGGCGCCGGCCCCAGAGTACGGCATGAACGTCGAGTTTGTCGAGAGAAGCCGGTGAGAATAATCCCGTCAGAGATGTCCGGTGCATCGAGGTCATGGCGTACGTCTGCGCGGAGCCGAACGAGTGGCCAGCTTGGACCATTCTGCCAGGCTTGGGGATATTGGGCAGCGAGCCGGACCGGCCAATCGGGTCATTTGGGCCAGCGCTTCGAGTTCCACGAACGACTGGGTTTCGTTCTTGGGATTACCGTGCGCTGACATTCCGATGCCCAGCCGGTCATAGAAGAGCGTGTGATAGCCGCGCGACACGGCGGCATCCACATAGGAGTAATTGCCGAACGGGATATCCCAGTACCTGGTGGTATGTATAGTTAGCCGGGAATTCTATCGGCGAGAGTACATGCATGGACTCACGATCGGTCGAAGCCAATCCCATGAGTGAGGATCTGGAGCGTATGGTGACTCCCCTCTTCTTCACCGCCAGGCATACAGTACGTCGCGCCAATAGGGTAGGTCCTATTAACGGTAGCATAACCGGTCAAGGCCAACTGGGTTGCATTGAAGCCCTGTTGAGTCGCCGCCTAGGCGAACACGGTGGCCTCCAAGTTCGTCATGGGCGTAGGCACATTGTTAAACACCCCATTGCGAGCGGTCACCGGGACCCGGATGGTCATGTTGTCGCATGTCTTTCCACTTCCAGACATACCATTTCCAGGCATTGCAGGCATTGCCATCGCAGACGCAGCTTGGGCCCTCGCGGCCCATGTCCCAAGGACTAACTTGACGATTTTGCGTGATGTTCGTATACTTTACGGACAACCAACAATGCCCTGGTTTCGCGGATATTGGAGCTCCTAAGTAGCACCGGCCGGTATCTTAGGTCCCTATTACGTCGTTGCCGTATGTTATCATAGTAGTTTGGAATCCCCAAATCGTGAAGTCTGGTCGACTGGGACACAGTCAGGATGACCGGTTGAGGCCAAGCACTGTGGGGGAGAGAACGTCATCGGATCATGGAATCTGGAAATAATGGCGACTATATGCCCCGTCCCTGGTCGAGTCGATCTCGGTCGGTCCAGAACACGATTGACCAGACCGGGGGGCTTGTCTCCAGCTGTTCGGTCGCGCGGGAACCTTATCAGAACCCACGGAAATAAGCTTGGATGTGACCTGAAGGACTCGTGGCCGATGGTGGCGAATGCATATGCATATGTTATGGATGGTCTATGGTTCTATTATGTACATTATGCCTGTGATGCGGATGGGCTCAAACATCAACTGCCAATAACCCGAATAACAGCCGCGTCCGGGTCCAGTACTCCTGCGCCCTTTGGTCCATGGTCTTGCTGATCGATTCTGCCTCTGGCCCAAAGCTGGTTTGTAGCTTTTCTGCAGCCTCTTGAAGCGGATTCGATTGCGTTTCCTTGTTGGTCGACGCGTTGCTCAAGAGCATGGTGTCGAAGTAGAGTTGGAGTTTGAGGTCATGGAGATGTGACCCTGTGGGTTTCTCCGAGGATTCAGATTGCTCGTTTTCGGTTTGGGTCGTAGGTTTTCCGTCTTCGCTCTCGGTTTTCTGTTCGGCCTCGCCTGTGGACGCGGGAGACTCCAGACTGTTGAGGAACTGGGTAATGCGTTCCGCTAGCTCTTTCTGGAGGGAATGATGAAGAACCTGCACAGTCGACGTATCCCAGAGACCGTGGCCATGCAGATCCATGGACTCCACCATCCTGCGCAGGTATCTGAATGTATATGGCGACGGCTGAACTGGAAGCTCGGGTTCGCCCTCCCACAGCGTTCTCCCAGACAGCATCTTGCCTCGGGAGCTAATCAGATTTGCAAAGGACAGAGGCCGTGTCGCAGCGATAACCTCCGTTGCAAGTATATCTTGGAGCCCAGGAACAATATCTTTTGAAAAATGGGCTTCTCTTGAGATGAATTCTTTTGGAAGGTCTCTTCGGACCAATCGGATAAGCTTGAGCATGTATGCAGCTCTCTCGCCTCTATTGAAGTTTCCAATGGACTTGTATATATCACCGAATGAACTCTGGAGAACATCAAAAGCGTGCTTCACAGCAGCTTCGAGAGCATCCCATAGATGCTGTCTATCGTCTTCGTTTAGTATAGCCGCGACGTCTATGTCAAGGTCCTCATCAGCGGTCTCATCCAGTATGTCAGGCCATCGAACTTCTCGTAGAGCATCGATAGACTCCCTAAGGGCTTCGATTGACAGGAGCCAGGCGCGATATTTCTCCGTCACAGAAGCTACACCTGCGTCTCGACCAAGTAGCCTGTCGGTTATGGCTTCCTTGAAGGCATCCGCACCATTGGAATAGTCTTGCGAGACCAGCCCGTAGTCCCAAATAGACAAAGCATCAGCATGTTCTACATCGGCCCAGCTTGAGATTGCCGATGTAACCGCTTTGGCAAAGACATCCAGAGCATTGGCCTTGTCTGATAGTATGTTCGTCAGGCGGCTGTTGAACACATTGCGAAGACCATCCAAGACTTGCAGAGCTGAATGAGTGAACGTTGAGCTCCATGAGAGCAGCCACAGCTCCAATGTTTCCTTGCGGAGTTGAAGTAGCCGCGAAAAGTCTACCCATCTCGTGAGGCTAGCCTGACTGCGACGCACGAATTCGTCAAAGGCGTCCTTTGACCACTTTTTGATCGTCCTCTCTGCATCTTGTTTGAATTGCTCATTGACCTTGATCCATGGCGTGAAGTTGACAATATCTGTAGCGATCCAGCGGCCCAGCACATCAAGTGAAAGATCGTCGACGCTACGGATTTCAGGATCGGTAAAGAGGGGTCGAGATTTCAGTTGGCTCAGAATATCAATGAATCGACGTGAAAGGAGCGTTTTCGAAATCTGCAAAGTCTGAACATAGAGTCGTAAGCCAGCCAAGATGTTGTCCCCCGAAGCTTTGGCTTCCTCCAGCTGATTACCAATGACGTCTAGACGAATCCTATGATAGTACACAATGGCGTCATCCGAGGAGGTGCCCGCAGCCAAGCAATGGGCAGCCAGAGCCTCGATAACCTGGTCGACAGTCGACTTTGCACTAGCGAGACGTTTATCGATGCGATTCTTGAGGCCGAGCCTGAGAGAAGCAATCTGATTGCGCAAAGTCTCGACGAATGGTGGAGCAGATTTTTGCTCAGACAAATTCTTCAGAAGCTGGCGAGAGATAACCAACAGCTTTGCTACAAGCAGCGGAGAACCTCGCTTCCTCAACATCTTTGATATCAGCACCGAGCACCGGTGAAGCAGCGCAAGCTGAGCCCCGAGGGCCCGCTTCGTAGCATCTGCACCCCATTAGCTACCAGCCCAGTTGTTCCTTCCACACTAAGCATACCTTCATCCGTAGTCTCGCCATTTATCTGATGGAAATGCGCATATTTCTTCCCCATTAATCGCGGGTTGCATCGCCGTCCAATATCGCCCAGCGTTATATCCACATCCTCCATGCTCCGGTTCATAGACACGATTGTCTCAGCAGTGCCAACGAGCTCTCGATATCTGGTACTATATGCGCAATTTTGGTTAGCTATTTATCGGCCGTTCTGACTTCGGTTTCACTACGACATACCCAACAAGAGCCCGGAGCCTCTCCTTATTGCTGGCAATGTCGCGGCGCAGCTCTTGCTCCACGCGACGCACGGTGGGAATCGGATATTGGAAGACATCCTGCCATGCCTTTAGGCTCTGTGGATCGGGGCCGTCAGACGCCATATTGCAGCAAGGCAGGATGCTGCTGGGAAGGTCTGTGGCCTTTAGGTGATTGAACAAGTAGCTGGAATGATGGACGGGTTAGGAGCCTGAGGCAGGACTCCGACAGCTGAGACTATTCCGTATCAGGACAAAATCCACCTTTCCGCATTTGGCTCAATTTGGCGCCGCTTTTATGTGTGGCTATACACCGAAAGACATCGCCAGCATCGCGATCAAAAGCATGAGTTTAATATTCATATCTATTTATCTGAGTCTTCTGGGCCTTCACGGTCTATGACAGGATGGTTGTGGGTGTGAGCTTTGACTGTCTGCTTCGGGGCATGTCCAGAAAATAGGGTTATGAGAGAGCCCCGCCTAGACAGCATGGATCACTTGGAGTCTGGCAAACCAAGATGACTACAGTATGCATGCATCAACTAGCCAGCTACACCTTGGTGGTTGCTTGAGCGAGCTATTGGGTAAATTTTCAATTAAAAGGGATACTTGACTAAGGACACGGTCGAGGAGGGCGGCATGGTGCCATTTGCACCTCGGCAGTCGGTTCTCTATGACGGGCTGCGAGAGGAGAAGCCGGCAACAACAGCGAGAAATAAACTCACTTCTCCAGGCATTGTGTCATCTTCCTTTATTTATCTAGTGGCCTTTCTTGCACAATCTCAGCTGTGTTCTTCATTCGAGCCTTCCACTAATTCTGCTTTACATTACCCTTACTAGAAAATATATATTCACAATGTCATTATCCTGTCTGGCCAACAGCCCGAAAGGCTACACCTCAGCGTCACAACGCATCCCAGCAATAGCACGTCCATTTGTCAGCCCCCGTGCTAAAGAGACCCTGGATCTCGTTGAGAAGTTCGTCGAGGAAGAATGCATCCCAGCCGATGCCGTCTACCAGCAACAGCTCGGCTACACAACAGAGGAGCGCTTCAACACCCACCCACCAATCATCGAAGACCTAAAGAGCAAGGCCAAAAAGCTCGGTCTATGGAACATGTTCCTGCCTAAGAACCACTTCAAGGAAGGTGCTGGATTCAGTAACCTGGAGTATGGCCTTATGGCGGAGTACCTTGGGCGCAGTGCGACTGCCAGCGAGGCGACTAACTGCGCGGCACCGGATACGGGGAATATGGAGGTTTTCGCAAAGCATGGGACCGAGAAGCAGAAGAGGCAGTGGTTGAGGCCATTATTGGATGGGGAGATTCGTTCGGGGTTTTTGATGACCGAGCCGCAGATTGCGAGTAGTGATGCGACGAATATTGAGCTGCGCATGACGCGGGATGGGGACTACTTTGTGCTCAATGGACAGGTACTGCTCTGCTTCCCTGTATATTGCTTTTCCTGTTGCTAAAGGCAGTGGATAGAAATGGTGGGCAAGTGGTACTGGCGATGTCCGAACAAAGGTCTTTCTCGTCATGGGCAAGTCAGACCCAACGAATGCCGACAAGTACAAGCAGCAGACCGTGATTGCAGTGCCTTCTGATACTCCAGGCATTACCATCAAGCGCATGCTTTCAGTGCTGGGGTATGATGATGCTCCCCATGGACATGGACATGTATTCTTTGATAATGTGCGCGTCCATAAGAGCAACATTATCTTGGGCGAGGGCCGCGGTTTCGAAGTAGTTCAAGGCCGCCTCGGACCTGGTCGAATTCATCATGCAATGAGATCAGTGGGTGCGGTAGGTTCTTCCTGTTCGTAATCGAGCGTTCACTCGCTGACTTCCCCTCTAGGCAGAGAAAGCCCTCGAATACTTCCTGGCACGAGTCAACGACCCTCGCAAGAAGCCCTTTGGCAAACAGCTCAGCGAGCACGGAATCATGCTGGAACGCATTGCCAGGTCGCGCATTGAGATCGACGCCGCTCGCCTGGCAGTCCTCAATGCTGCTATAATGATTGACCAAGGAGACGCCAAGTATGCGCTCAAGGAGATCGCCGAAGTTAAGGTGCAGGTTCCCGCTGTGCTCACCGAGGTCATCGACCGCGCAATCCAGGCATATGGAGCCGGTGGAGTGTCGCAGGATACTCCGCTAGCCGGTATGTACTCTGGAGCGCGAACAATGAGAATCGTTGATGGCCCCGATGAAGTGCATATCTTGCAACTGGGTCGCAATGAGAATAAGCGTGGTAAGGTGTTGCTGGGCAGAATTGAAGCACAGAAGCAGAAGACGCAAGCCCTGCTGAGTCTGTACGGGCTTGAGCAGAGGGACGTGCTGCAGCTTGATCGACGCAGTGGCACGGCATCAAAGCTGTAAATAAATATTTGTCATTATGTATTATGGCCCTGCTTTTCGTGTTGTCATATAAACCGCATTCTTTCTAGTGATAGTTCATTGTCGAACTCTACCAGCAACGAGCAAGACATCGAGCGACAGGCAAAGGTCACGCTGCAGCCGGCTCTGAGAAACGATACGCTCAACGTTGAGCATTGAGGAGATATCGATACTGGGTGCGGATTTTTGGCTGACTTATAGATGTATTAAGATTGAGGCACTTCAACAACAAGGCCGGCTGGCCCAATGGCAAGGCGCTTGACTACGAATCAAGAGATTGCAGGTTCGACCCCTGCGTCGGTCATAGCTTTTTTTTTTTTTTGGAGAGTTGAATCATGGTGGGGTGTTCTCTCAGAATCAGAATTCGACTCGAGCCCCGCCGTGGACGGGATTTGCGGAGATAAAACTGTAAAAGCGGCACCAGGTCGATCCATAGAGTCATAGAGCTGGAAATTTCTCGATCGGACAAACACGACCACACTCTTATCAACGTATTTTTTGGACTCGACCGGTGAACATGCCTCTCATGGAGTCTGAAGCGACCGGCTCCTCAACCGAGCCGCTTCAGCGACTGCCTTTTCCTCCCGTAACGTACTCGCATATCCTACATTGCTCCTACGACTACTGGCAACCAAAGTAAGCATTCTTGCGACTACTCGAATCTGCGGAACACATCATTGATCTCGTTATTACAGATATCGCGCGCTCACGCCAAAGTCCCGAATTATCCCTTTGACACCCGCCTTTGTCTCCTACCTCCACGCCGACGGCATCGTCCTCCCTCCAGAAAGTACCCCGCCAAACGACGATGACGACGTCGACGACTTCTCAGACGACCCCGACGCCGAAGAAGAACCCGACCCCTCAAAAGAATGGCCAGAGATCCACGAACAAGTCAAGTCCACAATCGCCGAACTCAATGGCAAAGTCACGCCGAAACTAAACTGGAGCGCTCCCAAGGACGCCACCTGGATGGCCGCAACAAACGATACCCAGTGCCGCACCCCAAATGATATCTACCTCCTCCTCAAAAGCAGCGACTTTATCACCCATGACCTTGAACACCCATTTGACCACTGCGTGCCCGATACTTCGTACTCGCCCACGCCGACCCCCAGCCCGCCAGAGGTGAAATACTCCCTCGTCCTCCGGCAATACGTCAACTTCAACCCGTCGCTCGAGTTCCGGTGTTTCGTGCGCAATCGGATTTTACTATGTATCTGCCAGCGCGACCAGAACCACTTCGACTTTCTGTTCCCGATGCGCGATATGCTACGATCCCGGATTCAGTCGTTCTTCGATGAGAAGCTGAAGGACTCATTTCCTGACTCGAGCTTCGTCTTTGACGTCTACATTCCCGCGCCACACCAGCGTGTCTGGCTAATTGATATCAACCCGTGGGCTCAACGGACGGATCCGCTCCTCTTCAGTTGGCTTGAGATTTTACGGATGAAAGACCCAGTCGGGATTCAGGAGGAAGACGACAGCGCGGAAGAACAATTCGTTCGCCTATCACTCAACACGAACGGACCAATCTCGGTGATTGAAGCCGAAAACGAGGAGTTAGAATCCGATCCAGAAGACGCCGAAAACGAGACCGAGACCAACGAAGACGACGCCCCATTACTACCTGAATTCCGACTCGTGAAGCGCGACGATCCCGAAGCTTACGCGTTCACGACGCCGCAGTACTCTGCGCATAAATTGCCCAAGGAGGTTGTTGATGCTTCGCTTACGGGACCCGGTGGGATGAGTGAGTTCTTGGGACAGTGGCAGGATATTCTTGCGAGGCAGGAGCAGGAGTCGGATACGGAGTGAGTATCAGTAGCTCAATTCGTACGTACGCATGAGACTACATCGTTACGGAATTGGATATGAGATTGCACGATAGCATTGAGACCGGAGTCTGTTAGATGGCGTTTTTGTTCTTTTGGTAGCGGTGGAAAAGTCGGTACTTTTGTTTTACAATTGAATGAAATTCCACGTTACTGCGACGAGGCTTGCCATATCTTGGCGTAAACCACCTTTGAAATTATTACATGTAGAACAAAGCATTCAATGCTTAAGCAAAAGCACCATGGTCTAAAGCTTATGCCTCTTCTCCCCCGCCGCCAACTTCCTAAACTCCTCCTGCGGAATCCCCGCCAAAAACCTCTGCAATCCACCAAACGCCTCAATCGTGTTCTGACGATCCATAACCTCCCTCCCGGGCCGGCGAATCAACTCCTTGATCCGTAACAGCGAACTCTGACTCAAATGCGGCCCCATCCGCTCATCAACCTCCTTCAGCACCTCAGCCAGAAACCCATCCGAGTCATCATTCTTCCCGCTCGGCGCCTTGAGAACCTTATTCACGAAACCCGCGCTCACTAGCTCGTCGATTGTTATACGCTTACTCTGAATAAGAGCTTCGTTGGCCTTTGCGATTCCCAGGCGTTCGACGAATGCGGCGCTTGCGCCGCCCTCCGCGACGAGGCCGAGGGATGAGAAGGGGGTTAGGATGAATGTGTGCGGTGCGGCGTAGACGAAGTCTGCTAGGGCGACGAGGGCAGCGGAGAGACCGACGGCTGGGCCGTTCAAGGCGGCGACTAGGATCTTCGAGTGGTGCGAGAAGGTATGTGTGATGTCGATGTTGTTGACGACGAAGCTGCGGAGGAGGTCGCGGCGCACGTTTGTGCCGAGGCCGGCGCCGGGGCGGACGGAGGTTACGTCTGCGCCCCTAAACAAACATTATCATCAGCGACTTAAACTCATTGAATGTGAGGGCGAGAGCGGGGGGCAGTAGGCGTACGCTGAAAAGAACCGCCCAGTGCCAGTGAGGACGGTGATGGTAATATCATCGCGCTTGTCGACTTCGCGGAGGCGCTCGCCGAGCAGGTAGTAGTGGTCTCCGCTGAGGGCGTTGAGCTTCTTGGGTTGGTTGAGGGTGATGATCGCGACGCGGTCTTTGTAGGTTAGGGTGATGTCTTGTTCGGAGGCCATATTTGCTCGTCTTTTGTTCTCTTATCTTGCGATGTCTTATCTATCGAGCCGATACGGGGTATTCTGGATTTGGAGTCGGGGTTGGAGGTAGGTTGGGGTATATCAAGTCTGGAGAGTAAGCAAGCGGTGAGAACAATCTAGCAGCGCTTGGAATTATTATAAAACAATCAAGTACCGAGCATCCTTTCTCTGGGACACTACTCCAGAAGTCCAGAGCCGTGGCTCTGCGGGGAATTGGCCGACGGACCGACAGGGCAGCCGAGGCTCAATTCATGCTGATTACTCATCACGTCGCCAGCCTACAGGACTTCGCACGTGACCGTGCTACTCTCCGCCCGCAAATGTACCTCACGTGACTTTATTAAACGGCCCGCCTGATTGGCCCGCGCCCGCGCCACTCTCTGAAGATTGTCGGAGGAGCTTCGGATTCGAGATCGGACCATCGATTAGGACTGGAAACGAACTTACAATCCCGAGAAGCAAACGCCGGTCAATCACAGTCGTGAGAGGGAGGCGCAGAGAACAAGCATTTTAGCAATACGACCTCTCCGTCCGCTTGAGTCGATCTTCGCCTCCGTCGACTCGCCGCCGTGCCGTACCGTACCATCGTCGAATACCTTGAACTTCATTCCACAACACCACACACACATCATGTCCGCCATTCTCCGCAGGCTCCAAGGGGGAAACCTCGAGATCTTCAAGGTACGGCTTTCCTCCCTCATCCGCTCCAATCCCACCCAGTCTTAATTGAATCTCTCCACCACCAACCCTCCATAAACTAACCAACTAACTAACCTCTTGCAATCAAGTTCGGCATGTACGTAATCTTCCCCATCGGCTGGATGTACTATTTCGGCACGAACCTCGACGAGCGTTTCAGCGTCCCCGGCTTCTGGCCTACAACCGAACAATCGCACAAGATCCCATTGGACAAGGAGGATATCGACAAGGAGCTCTCGCGCATGCGGATGGTTGATGCTGTTAGAAGGGAGAGGAGGGAGGCTGCGAGGGAGCGGGAATTGGCGGCTGAGTTGGCGAGGCAGCAGGCGGCGGAGCAGGGGCAGGCTCAGGCAAGTTCGGAGTAGAGGGCGGTGATATTGAGGATGAATTGGATTAGATTGGTTGGGACTTGGGGAAAAGCTGGGCCGAATGGGGATTGTTCTGTGTTGCGCAGAGTGGAACCCGCTGACTTTTGATGTTTTTTATACAATATATCCGGGTGGGAGTTTTTGGTGTCTTTACCATATCTGTACAGTATTGAACATTTGCCTGTTGTATAACACTCTTCTCTGAGCATTGTGGAGTTCGGGGAATTTTGCTGGTTGATTTTATTACATCTCAGTTCATATCATTAGAGATTCATGAATTTTCTCCAGACTGGTTACTGAAGGCGCGACAAATTCGCCAAGAGTGAGCCAAACGTTCCTGGCTGGGCCCTGCATATTCGTAGAATTTGACAATCTCGAGCCCTAGTGAACAATGATAAGAAAGCATTCTGCCCGTTGATCTAACAAAATGCCACAATGCTAACGGAAACGTAACCGAAACGCCTAGACACGAACGCCGTTTGTGCAGCTTCTCAACGCCTTTGAAGAAGCATCTCTCAACGCCAGTATCATATGGAATGAAGCCGAGCAGGCCATTGTGGGCCTAAGACGGAAACATGCAAATGATGCGGAGCACATTAGGGGTACGGGAATCGGGGAGGCAAACGAAGAACTAATGAAGAAGATAAATGGGAAAGTCGCCCATTGTATCATGAGAATAAGTGGCTCGATTTTCCTCGCTACCGACAACAAGAAAACAATATCCCGAAAAATAATGACTCGAAGAGAAGAAAACATTTATCAAGCGCTACAGCTCAGGAACTGCTGCTGCTGCTGTCGCTGCCGAATTTTGAGCCGTTTCGTACATTACTTCCAGGGTCTGAGTGCCGCTGTCACGAAAAGCTGTACTGATTGCTGCAATGCTGGTTGAGAATGGGCGTTCGCCGACCCAGTAGTAGTATAGGTGGCCGTATATCGTTCGGATGTGATCGGGTAGGTAGACGTAGATAGCTGTAAGGATCATGGAGAGGAGGGTGAGGATGATGGAATCTAGTCGCGCAAGTCAGTCGATGTCACTAGGAGATTGCGAAAAGCGGTGCGTACTGAAGATGAATTTCTCCGTAGGAGTAAGCATGTATACAGCGAAAGTCACCTCATACTGGTAGATTTTCAGGCGAACCCAGCGGATAAAGGCGGCTGCGATCCAAAGAAGCGTCATTCTGTCAGGCTACTTCGATCTGTGTTGTCCAAAGAAGCAAACGTTGTAACGAGATGGGTTCTTGACTGAGGTTGTGGTTCAAGGAATGGGCGTTCCGGAGGTTAAAGTGACAGATTGCGCAAGTGAATCTCGTTCACTAGGTGCAATGTCGGGCGAGGAGGTCAATTGTGCGCTCGAGTCGACACCATAATATAATCGATCGTGTGAGAATAAGATCCGGTCGTCTGAAGGAACACAGGACGATGAGGTGAATTCGAGAAGGCTTGCGCGTCGACAGTTGTCTGTTCAAACTGCGGATGCGGGTAGGCGAATCTGAAGGATTAGGAGTTTTAGGATGAGGAAAAATAGGCAGAGAGTAAAACAAAGGGGGAATCGGAGGCTTTAACAATAGTGGATAGGAACTCTGGAAGAATAGTAATATCTGGCCAGCGGCAAAGAATCTGCTAAGAATATCTCCTAGTCTAGGGCGAGATTGGAATCACCGGCGTTGCGTGCCAGTGGTTGAGGAGGACAAGGTCCACTTCAGGGTCCTGTCAAAAGGGATTGGCACTAGCAACGGAAGGCGCAAGTTACTCTGCTATCTCTCTTCTGATTTCAATCTCCTCTCGTATTCGTTCACTTGCCAGTATCCATTAATTCTGACTTCTTGGGAGACCAATTGCTGGTTTCACTCCCATGTCAGCACACGTAAAACACGGCCTTGGCGCCGTCAAAAACTCAACAGACTCAAAAGCCAAACAGAACAAAGCTGCTCAATGAGGGACTCGGGGTAGACAGGTTAGGAGAAACCATACGCGACGATGCAAGAAGTTTTTCCAGTGTCAAAAGTCGCATACATAAGGCATAAGACATATATCTTGCGCCCGGCAGATCTCCTGTAGGTTATCAGATAAGAATGGTTTGAGCTGCTTCAACTGCCCAACCAAATCCAACGCTCCTCCCCACATCAGCAGCTTGGGGCAGCGACCTTTTGCTTGTATGACCTCCGCGGAGTAGACTGCCAATTTACTACACTCCCGGCCATAAACCGCGCCCAATGCCTCGATAACTTTTTCGATCATGCTCGGACTCCGTCCCCTACGAGTCCTCTCCAACCTCAAGATCACTACCAAGCTCCAGTCTCTCTTGCCCATCGGCTTTCGCATCTCAACCCCCAGTCTCAGACGAACCATCTCCGCCTCCCCAACCCTCTCCGAGAAACCCCTCCCTCCGCGGATAAAGCTCGACGATGCCGACATAACCTTATCCTACCTCAAGGGCACCGGCCCGGGAGGTCAAAAAATTGTATATATATCCTATCCCTCCATTCGCTTCTCCCCGGCCTGTTGCTCTTTTCTATCCGTCTGGACCACTGCAGAATGCTAACTCTTTCAAAAATCCACAGAACAAAACCAACTCCGCTGTGCAACTAATCCACAAACCAACAAACATAGTCGTAAAATGCCAAGCGACGCGCTCCCGCTCTCAGAACGAGAAATACGCGCGCCAGATCCTCGCCGATAAAGTTGAGCAGTTCTTGAAGGGGGACCAAAGTCGCGTGGCGCTTAAGGCGGAGCGGGAGCGGAAGAAGAAGGCGAGTAAAGCGAAGAAGAGTCGGAGGAAGTATCGCGAGCTTGAGGGGAAGGGTGCAGGGGCTGAGGCGGAGGCGGAGGAAGAGGCGGGAGAGTTGAAGGGGGATGGTGAGAGTGATGCTGCGGAAAGGACGAAAGTAACTGATAGATTTACCTAGGTCATAGGGGGACTGCCTACTTGTATCCTCGGAGGGTTCACTACGGGGTATAACAACGTATATAAATAGATTATGATACACATAATGGCATCACTTAAATATTTGCCCTATAATAGAGGGGCGTCCATGGTATTCTGGTCTCCTATCTCGAAACTACATCTCACGCAATATAACTGCTGAGCACCGCCTTGGCCTGGTCACCTAATCGCTCCTGGGCAAATCCGGAGATCCCCCCGCCGAGCTTCTGGTCTGCCTCTTTCAGGTATTTCCCAACCCAGGCCTTAAGATCCGCTCCCGTGTCCGGCCAGGGATCTCTGACCTGCGGCCGCACTGTGACAAGAGCTGTGAATCCAACACCAAACGCCATATCTTCAACATCATGCTCTGCAATGATGTCGTCCTTGCTAGCAGGCAGTGGAGGAAGCTCCAAGAGCTTGAGGAGAGCTTCGCATGTGAAACCCCATCCCTTCTTGTACTTGTTGGCGAAGGCCTCGGAGTTAGCCAGCGTCTTAGTGAACGATAGTACAGCGGTCTTGCGGTCCAGCGGGCGCGCAAGCTTTTGTGATTCCGGAAGGATGACGTTCAGATATAATTGAACGTAGAGACTGATGGCAGTCAGCGTCTGATTGGGAAAAATTAAGGTAAAGCCAAACTTACCCCTCTTGCACTTTATCGATGACTTGGATAACGAAATCTGCGCTGTAGCCCTTGGCATCGTTGGCGCACATGAAGTGGTAGAACCGCACGAACCGGAGCGTAAGACTCTCGGTTTTGTGATTCTGAAGGCGAGTAAGAATGATCTGCATGATATCACCAAAGAACGGTTCAAGCGTGGCACTGGAGGCGATGTCAGCACGGTGAATTAAGCTAATTTGTATAAGTTAACATACGATGGGAAGTGTTCGATCACAGATTCCAAAAGATCGAACCCGTAGCTTTCATTAGTCCTGGAGGACAACAGCTTCTGGAAGATACCAAGCGTGTTGATAAGCTGGTTGTTCTCCGCAATGTGCTGCGAGCCCCGAGCAATGATGGATGATAGAAGTCGCACAAGGGCAGGAATATTACCCTTGGACTCCCACACCTGCGGTGCAAGGATAGGAGCAATTAGGCTCTGGTAATAGGCTGGTAATGTTCCTGACGGGTTAGCTTCAAGGAGGGCAGCGAAAAGCTGGAAGATGTATGGGACAAATTCCTGTACATCACCCTGCAGGATGGAGGAGAAAGGGGGGTAAAGAGCTTGTTCAAGCTTGTCGGGATTCGAAGGAGCAGCGAACCTGCTGCTGTCAGTAAACAGCGCAGGGTCATTTTTCAAACGTCAAAACTTACCGGATAAACGCCCCCATTGTCTCAAAGTGATAGTAGTAAAACCTCGGGTTGCTTGGGTTCTCACTGATCACCTTAGTGATGTTGATCAGATGTTTTAGCACGTTATCTGTAATGGGAACCACAGCCTCCTTGATCACAATCAGGACTCTCATGGCACATTTCATGATGAACTCGTTCTCTTGTACTTTTTGAGGGGCTGGGTCCTTCTGGATCAGAGAGAAGATATGCTCCAGTAGGTCCTTTGCAAGAGGTTTGATCGTGTCTGGTGAGATGGTGGGCTGTCCTTGGTTATCAGTGAAGTACAGTACTCGCTCAACTGCAATCGCGGCGTATGTGTAGACGACAAAGTTGGAAGAAGCAAGGTGGTTCACCAACAAGGGAAGCACTTCTTGCCACTGCTCCTTTGTCACGATGCTGCGGAAGAGGTATAGATATTTGATAGCATCAACCTTGAGAATCGGATGTACCCCTTCTCCAGAAACCAAGTCTGCGGCAAGGTGTTTCTGGAAGTAATCCGTAACGCTGATGAGGCTGTTGGTGGCTGTGACTCCGTGACTGGCGGTTGCAACACCCTTGGCTGCGATCGCGATGAAGAGATAGGTTGCAGTATCTTTGGCCTTCCAGTTCAACTGTGGAGACTTTCCGTGCTCGCTCAGGTAGTGCTCGATGTATTGGAACACTGCCTTCGTAACTGACGCCTCGAAGTTGTTGTTCAGTTGCTTCAAGAAATCTGTAGCGGCACGCCGTCTTGTATCGCTGTCCGAACCCTCTAGGTCCCGGCGGATGAACTCAATCGGTTCATCCTCGAACAATTCTTCATCCGACTCACGAAGGCTGACATTTGGCAAGATGACCTTTTCAATGACTTGGGCAAGTGTGCCTTCTGCTTGGAAGACCTGTGCATGTTGGGGCATTCCGGCGATCGAAGTCAAGAACTTTAATGCCCGGCTAACGAGGATATCATACTTTGTTTCTTGTCCAATCGTGGTGAGGAAGTTCCAAGAGCTCTCCACGAATTGTTGGATGTACTGCTGGAACTCGTCCGCGTATTTCTGCACGTAGAGTGTTAGAACCTCGAAGATCCCGGCCCGGGTGAATTCTAGTTGGCCGGATTCGGCGTCGTCATCCGTGTGAAGAAGTTGGTTATCGTATGTCAAGTACTTGAGTAGGAGCTGTGCTATCCCGCTCATGTTCTCTTCAAACATTGGAGGAAGATCATGGCAAGAAAGATCGTACATCAGCTTGATCATCAGATTGAGCTGCGTGAATCCTTGGGTTAGTTGTTCTTTGTTTGACTTGTTCGCTTCGAGGTAGGTATCCAGTCCCTGCACGACATGATTAGTTGATCAGCAGGCTCGGCTTGTGGTCATAGGGAGCGCACCTGAAACAGAGTCAAGAACGGGTTGCCAAATCTCTCGAGAACGTGATTGATTTCTATATATAGCTCATCCGATCGGAACAGCGGTCTCCATCTCTTGAAGATAGAGTGCGCGACTTGAAGGACGCCGATGTTGGCCGGGGGGTTATCGGGTTGGAGTTTTGAGACAAGATCCTAGAAAGTCAGTGTCTTGACGACGAGGGGTTGGATTAAGCTATCAAACTTACATTGACAAGCGTATCCCAGCGCTCCCAGAAGTCACTGTCGGCAATCACACTGACAGCCTCTCCCAACTGCGTCTGAATACCCTGCGGTACGGAAATCATCAAGTTGATGAGCTCTTGTTTAATCGTCCCAACCACTTCCTGTGGAAGCTTGTAGTTTCCGTCCTCATCGGTCCAGTTTCTTTTGATGAAGTTTTTGAAAAATAAGGCACTGGCAAGACGAGTATTGTATGGATAAGTCCCGGATGCCGTGATCTGAAGAAGCGATATGGAGAAGTTCGGGTTGCTCTCTTGTTGACGAAGAGCGAGTTCGGCTATTGAATGTTAACGACCGCTCCTTAAAAACCAACATAAATGCACCTCTGGAGTTGCGCCTGAATATACCATGGTTTCTTACCTTGCTTATTTTGTCTGGGATCCAAGCTCGCCTCGAGGAGCTGGGCAACAGCCCCAAGACCCTCAGCCATTGTTTGGAGGGGAAATATGTACTAGGAGATGCAAAGAGGGGGGGGTTATGGAAGAGAGTTAGGTTTCGGAATATATGCGGATAAGGTGTATTGATGAATGTTCTTCGGCGGATTCTCCTCGCAGATGTGCTCAACAACAAAAATGAGCCAGAGACAAGCTCATTCCTGGACAGGCAGTTTGTTTGGCGGTTGCTTTGGAATTATTTCCAGGCGGTGAGAGCAGGTCCGCGGGGTGATTCTGCCGTCAGGTGACTTCCACGGAATCAAACTTTTCCGGTTCTCCGCCCGCCAGATCACCGGCCAGCTGGTCAGTGCTCGGAGGGGGAAACGCTCTTTAGCGGAGCTTCATGAGCCTGACCATACCATCTCGTTCTTTCCTCGTCTGGCGTCTGGATGAGTGCTACTTCTACAAAGATCTTGGTTTTTTTAAGGCACCCAGTCCTCCTCTATCTATCTGGAGCAACGTCTTTCCTTTCTTCATGTACCGGTTTTTCGACACAGCCACTCTTAGGTACTGCGGCTCTTATCTCTTAGCATTGGGATTCAAGCCTGCTGCTCTTCGTCATCGTTCACCCACTTGATGCTGGAGGCCGCTCCTTAACTCTGTCCATGGTACGTCTGAATGGGTTATATGGCTTACCAAGAGTCTTTGGATGGCTATAGATAAATCGCGTCTCTCATGACGCTATTTAGAAGCCCTTATCGCTAATCAAGCCGCTCTCATCCAGCTTCTTATATAATCCTTTGACTCAAATCGACGTCTACCTATATACCCTTTCGCATCCGCTGGGACGCATGCCTCCTGACGATGCTACATTCTCACTACGTTCTAAGTACTCAACATCTAGCTTTGCAGGCGTCTTGAGGTCATTAAGCGCTTCCCGGACGAAGCCATCTTCCGCCGCGTCATTATCCGATAGCAGTGATCCTTTCTACCAGCACACGGATGGACAGACAAGTGGTTGGAGCGCAATAGGGATTGACTCAATGCATCGTGGAAGTGTCGTGTCTAGCTCTTCGGATGCTTCGGGGACGCGGGAATTTGATGCATCCGTTAAGGCGTTGGCGCAAAAACAAAATCTGAACCATGCCTGTGACGAAGCGGAGCAAGTGGTTAAATCATTTCAATATTACTCCTTGGAACAAGCTCTTGGACTTTGGGAAGCCGGCTCTCATTTGATACACAATGCGGGATCTTCCGAGGCTCGACGCAGCGGCTCCTTGCTGCTAGTGGCACTGGCATGTCGCCAGGATCTTTCTCCTGCAGCGCGGCGCACCGTCTTTGAGATCATTTCCTCCTCGTCAGAATCTGATGTTATCCCAGCTCGGGCGCAATCACTGATAGCGTTGTCAGATCATGGCAGGCGTTTGGAATTCTCTACTTCGTCTCTCCTGCCACTGATATCCTCATTCATCGTTCCGCTTTACGAAGTCATCTCCTCGGCGAGGGCGAAGGCGAGAAAAGCCAAACCTGGCAAATTGAATGGCCTTGAATACGATTCTGTACTGGATGATCTTTTACAATTCGCGGTTGACCTCATCACACTACAGCGAAAACAACCAGAGAGCGACGAGGTTCAGGAGCTGCTGGATCAAGTCTTCATCGTTTGCAGGAAGACGAGTGTTGCTGCTGACATCAAGCAGTCTTTGGCTGTAATCGATGCAGTAATTTTGTACGGAGATGTCCCTGACGGAAGCTTTGCACCTATGCTTGAACTACTATGTAGTATCCATGCCTCCGTGAAAAACCTCTCTGGCCCTACGGCAAGGGCTGTTCGCAATTTGGCAAAGTCAAGGAGAAAATTTGAAATGGTGGACACGCTCCATTCGTTCTTGCTAGAGTCAACTGGGGAACACAGTCAAAACCTCAACGTGTTACGTGGCGCCGTTTTCGTTTTCGCCGACCTTATTCGCGCGTATGGCCAGGATGGCATAGTGCAACTTCAGTTCGAAGCTTTGATGGACTCTCTTCAAATAGTCGTCAAAAAGAACGATGGTCGATTAGAAGCGGACATTCTGGAACTCTGTTTGAACACACTGGACGGAGAATTTGCCCAAGTAACTCTGACACAAAATTGGACAGGGTTTGTCAAGGTCTTGAATCTCTGCTCTGCCAGAATTGTTGAAGAATCTGGAGCTGCCGCTCCTAACCCCACTCTCAGCCCTGAATCCCCGCAGTCGAGGGGCAGTGTCATCGATGATATCAAACCAAACATCTTGGCCAACATCGTACAAATCGCATCCGCCGTGGGATCCCTCTGGGACAGTCTGAACAGCCAGCAGATCGTGGAAATTACGAACTTTCTATCTAACGTTTGCCAGCACATTGAGCCAACACAGGCCGAGCTGATCCTTAACACAATGAGGGCTGAGAAGCTATGCGGTCCTCAAACATCAGGATGGGTTCAAACTTGCCAACAAGTGATTAAGTGTTTCATCCGCGACCGTAGTAAGCCAGCTGAAATTCGAATCGCGGCTCTGGAAACTTTAAAGGAGGCTTTTACGAGCTACGAGTCTTTGGTCCTTTTTCACAAAGAGTGTCTCATGAAACTCATGCTAGAGACCTTCAGTGATGAGGATAACATGCCGTTTCTGGAATCACTGATATCTTTCATCGTCGACAACATCGTTCCCTCCTGTGATGATACTATCTTCGAATCTCTGATAAGTACCATCAGTTCGCCAATGACTAAAGATGTGAACATAGCGCAACCCGAGTCTCTTCCAGTGTCATCCCCGGAGAGTCGCTCGTCGAGTTTCACGCTAGAAGTCTCTCTAGCCAACGTCTGCACTATGGGTCTGGTGAAAATGTTCTTGAGGGCACTGAACCTATCAGCAGCCAAGGCAGTGACGATCTATGAAGCACTTTTGAGGATAGCAGAGTCTCCTGATCGGCCTCTGGACGCTCGCTTGACCTCGCTCAAGATGCTTTTTAGGCTCCGATGCGATTCCTCGGGCTCTATCATTGTTATATCGGTTCCAGAGGATGACTTTAGAATGAGTGTATCCGGCCGCAATGTTGACACCGGATCTTTATCGAATGAATTGGAAGATGCAGCCAGCGACAATATTGCAGACAATGATTTTGGCCTATCGGTACCCCAAAGAAAACATCCAAACCGTGCGATATCGTCCAGTGCGCTATCCAGGTCTACAGGGCGCAGCGCAAGCTATTATTCCCAGCGTCTACCGAAGCTGTCTCATCCTATATGGGCATATACCGACCCGCAAGTTCTGCCTGAAGAGCCTCCAGACGGATCCAGTCCGTTCTTATATGCCCATGCGACGCCAAACGCCTCAAGTGAACAAGATCCCGAGAAATTTACTCAAACAATCGCATTAAAAGCGAACGTTTGGCTTGAATCGATCATCATGTTGCTTCAGCGTGAAACCAACTGGGACATTTATAGCTATGTCCTCACTCATCTCGCACCTCAGCTTCAGAACAAAGATCTCTTCGATAGCGCAGTTCCTCAGATCAAGCTGCTCCGCAGCATCTTGTGCGACCAGATAAAAAACGAGTCTTTCCGTGAGCCACCGGTCAACACTGGAGTGAAAAAATCTGACGTTGCTGGCTACATATTTGATTCTCTGTGCGTGCTAATAAGCTACCACGAGCATTTCGCAAAGAGCGAAGAGGATGAACTCGTACGTTCGTTCATGAATGGGATCATCGGCTCTTGGGGAGGCACTTCTCGCGGGTGTATTCATGCACTTTCCGTCTGTTGCCATGAGATACCACTGTCTGTGACAAAAGCTCTGAACGGAATTCTCGATAAAATCTCCAAGGTCATTACCCTGTCCAACCTTGCTGTTCACATACTGGAATTCCTGGCGCTACTTGCACGATTGCCTGAAGTTTATATCAATTTGCGAGAGGATGAGATTCGCACGGTTTTTGGTATATGTATCCGGCTTTTGCAGACTTCGCGAGAGCATAGACTCAAACCTTCTGAATCACCGACCCGAACTCCTCAAGGTGCTACAAGAACGGGCAGCGTTGTCCGCGAGAACGCTGGTCTTTCTGGCAGCGAGGCATCTGACCCACCAGCTCCTGACCCTATGTCTACATACATCTATACTTCGACACATCATGTGATGGTGTTTTGGTTCTTGTCACTAAAACTTCAAGATCGAGCAAAACTTGTCAATTGGATAACGAGCAGATTGATCTTCACGAACGAGCACGGAAAAGAAACAGTGGAAGAGCAGAGTCAAGTATTCCTTGATCTCATGCAAAGGGCTGCATTTTCAGACTTGGGCGAGACCATCCCGTTTGCCACATTTCCGCCATCTCCTGAAGATGGAATAGCTGTGAAGAAGTCGTGGATTGTGGGCATGAGCATAGTCACAGTAGAGACCGCTGGCGTTTCAGGCTTGACGCAAATCACCAAGAGACAAGCATCGGGAACAACTTATGCTATGTATCAACAACGCACTGCACCTGTCCTTCCTCATCAGGTCCCGGCAACGCATGATGCTCATCTGCATCCGGATGATATGCGCACCAATGTCTTACCCAGCCATATCATGCTTCAATTGACGTCGACAGCTTTCCCGACACCGACCACAATTCAGCCCATCCCCCTACCAGACGACGACATGACACGTCGGGCGCTGAGCACATTTGACCGTAACGATATTGTTGATGGTCACAAAATTGGCGTCATCTACATTGACGATGGCCAGACTACAGAGGCGGAGATCCTTGCCAACACCGTTGGCAGCCCCGATTATGAGTACTTCCTTTCGGGCCTTGGCACCAAGGTGTCGCTCAGAGAAGCGAGATTCAATACACAGGGTCTGCACGCTGAAACAGACGGAGAGTTCACCTACGCCTGGCGTGATCGTGTCACAGAAATCGTTTACCATGTCACGACGATGATGCCCACCAGCTTTGACAACGACCCGTCATGTGTTCTCAAAAAGAGTCACATTGGAAACGACTTTGTGAACATCATCTTCAACCATTCCAACACTCCGTTCGACTTCAATACTATACCCTCGCAATTCAACTTTTTTAACATTGTCGTCAGCCCTGTGTCACGACTCACAAAAGGGGACAGAGCATCTAAACCTGAAAATATGTTCTACTCCGTTAGGGTTATGAGCAAGCCCGGGTTCCCGGAAATATCGCCTGCTGCGTCACCTAAAATCATTTCTGGCAAAAACCTTGCACCGTTTGTGCGCATTCTAGCACTGAATGCTTCAGTGTTTTCCCTCGTTTGGAACAGTCAGGGCGAACATATCTCATCCTGGCGCAACAGATTGCGCGAGATTAAGAGATTACGCGAGCGAATGATGGAATCCCAGTCTCAGGCTGCGGATACCCTCGACGTCACCTATCCGACTCAACGGCGCAACACTAAAGCGAGCATATTCTCGGAAGAAGTACCTGTGCGCACCAGCGCAGGGAGATCCGAGCTTTCCACGGATTGGGATGCAACAGCAAACTCTAATATTCTTCAGAATCTAGACTTTGCGCGTTGGGCAAGGTGAACGACGTCTGAAGCTAGCTTCTTCGCTGTGCCCACAGCGTTCGTCGCCCCGTCTCCAGCAACCTCTCCATCTACTGCCGATCTTCGTACAGCTGTCTTCATCATCGACCCTCCAAATCACACACAAAAATCACGAGCATACATTCTGACGTGAACTCAAAATAGATCCCTGCTACATTACGACTTAGTTCTGACGCGTTACTCCCCATTTTTTTTTTTTACTTTGAATGTATACCTACGTACTGTACAGGAGTTGGCTGGATTTTAAAAAAGCGAAGCTAGATGGAGCGATACGATACGACTCAAAAGTTGATTTTGATTTATGAAGGAAATGACGGACACTGAAAAGTTTGTGTTTTGATTGTTTCGATATGACTTGATGACAGCGGTGTTTCATTCCTTATTCCCCCTCTACTGCCTGTTTATCTGTGACTTCTTCCTTTTATTTTCACTTATGTGATACATCTACGTGATCTCAAAAAATTGGGGCGGTCTGTATGAGGTCGATGATTGTGTCCTACCTAGTACCTACACTACCTGCTTTTACTACTACTCCAGCTAGAGTCGGAATATCAGATGGAATTCCTCGAACATGATTATGTTTGGATTTTGGTATCTTCATTTTGTCCTTTTTTTCATTAAGAATTCTATTTCGATTAGACAGCAATACAACAGAAAATACTAAACAAATGCAAATGCAAATGCGCGATATATGTACATCGAGGATATGGCGGGATCCCATCCCATCCCGTCACCAAGCCACTGCAAGCCATGCATGAATAAAATGATACCAGTATATGCACAGAAACTGCCAACGTCTTATATATAGATAAGCATGTAGGCCATCAAAATGGATAGGGAACAATAATAGAGGGGGAAAAAAAGCTTCCTTCCTTACTTGCTTGACATTAGGAAGGTAAGAAACGGCCTGCCTCCCCCCTTTATCTCGGTAGTAGTAGTGTGTCACAAACTGGCTACCACCCAAAAATCTCCCCAACGCTAAGCGTACTCCAGCGCACCCCAGCAACCGAGAACAGAATCATAACGACATCAACAACACCCAGGACAAGCGCCCCAAGCATCCACCTGGGGCTAAAGATGCGGTAGAGCATAAGATGGCGCCTCAGATGGCCGGCCCACATCGTCGTCGCAAGATTAATCGTCGCGAAGTAAAGGATGAATGTAGTAACCGCCTGAGCAACATCAGAAAGGAGCCTGAGGCCCGGTTTCTTAGGAGTCGAGTTCTTGTCGTGCAGCTGGAGGGGCCGTTTCCAGAGGGCTGTCAGTGGGACGGCGATGGCGGTAAGGATCTGCGCGCCGAAGGTATTGAGGATGACGAGGAGTGGTGACCACGGGTATGAGACTGTCGTTAGTGGGATGAAGGCTGTTTCCCACTGGACTGAGGAGATGACTGCCTGGTGGCCCGTTTTGAAGTAGTAGAAGGAGCCGAGGAGGGCGAGGACGATGGGGCCGATGGGGGAGTTCGAGGTGACGAGGGCGTTCGCGTCGAGGATTTCGAGGAGGGAGAGGATTTGCCAGAGGCAGAGGGCTGTTGTGCCTTGGCCCATGGGCTTTTGCATGAGGGTTATGGCGAGGCAGAAGTTGATTGTGAGGAAGAAGAAGCGGGTTCCGTGGACGTTGCCGAAGCCGAGGATTGTGACTGTTGTTCGGGGGAGTTGTTGGTCGGCGGCAGGAGTCTGCGCGGCGCGCTTGGTGGGCGGTTCCGGGTCTGAGTTGTTGTTTTGCGCGACGTTGATGCTGACGCAGGGCTTTGAGTAGATGAATGCGGTTGTGCCGGCGGCGAAGGCGAGGCCGAGGACAAGCTGGGCTAAGAATACTCGTATTGATTTTAGGGCTTCCTCGCTTAGGGGTAGCCAGCCCTTGCCGTCGCTTTCTTCGAGCACCCAGAAGATTGCAGTGACGGAGAGTCCGAGGCGGAAACCGACGCCAATCCATAGACTGGCTGCTCCTTCGTATGATTTCGATCCATTGTAGAAGCCCTTGATGACTGTTGGCAGGATAAGCATCACGAGGAAAGGTATAGCCAGTTGCCAAGGAGCGGACGTCGAGGACGTGCTGGATGCATAGTAAGTCGAGCGACAGAATGGCATTTGTTCTTCGCGGCAAAGGCGAGACAGAGACGATATTCTGCCCAGGATGATGAAGACAATTGAATGATATACCCCGAGAACTCGGTCCATAGTTGTTTGTTGCCGCATTGAGGAGACGCCAGCAAGAACACCGAATGTGCAAAGGAAAAAGAGCAGAATCTCATCTTCCCAGATTGTATATGAGTTAGATGCAAAGCCGATAGACTGGCTGACTGTGAAAATGACAGCAAGCCAGCCCCAGAGGGAGTTGGGAAGTGGCAATGACAGGCGTTGAGGGTTACCAAAAATCGCAGTCGAGGCTCCGATAATGCTTCCGACGGCCGCCAGGAGAGCCGCTGATTCGAGCACCTTCATCTCAGTCACACTAAGAACGGCCAATAGAGCGCCAGCCGCAGCGCCCAATCCAGTTCCCAGCCCCAAGCGCGAGAGAAGAGGACACATGAGCTCCGTTCGGTCAGATCGCACACCGCGGGCATAGAACACCAGTAGAACAAGGCCTGCAAAGAGAACTGCGATACCTTGGATCATGCTTGGCACATCAAAGCTCGCCCATAGTCCCCGGCAAATTTGGAGAGTATCCCTTTGGTACTGCTTATAGGCCTCATTCACTGCAACCATTCTCTTCGAACTGAGTTTGCCTTTTTGGGCCTGCCATTGTTTCTCTGCCATCTCCCAATATTCCAGCGATCGAGACTCCTCGCCGTCATCCGAGCCACGGGTTTTCGCGTATTCTTGTTGATACCGTTTTATCTGTGCGGAAGTTAGGCGATTCACGGTGACTAAATTACTCCAGTCACTTCCACTAGGCCCGGCAAAGGCTTCCTCAATCGGTGATCCTAGGTTATTGAATGGAATGGGAAGGCCGAGCAGCAACGAGAGAGTAGGCACAAGGTCAATCTGCGGAACAAATCTCTCTCGGGCGTACTTGGGTGGCACAACGGTTTCCTTCCTGGTGCGGCCGAATATTTTCTTCTTTGAATACATCCATAATGCAGCATCAACCTCATCGTCCGATTCGCCGCCGTGATCTCCTTTCGAGTCCATTCCATGATCACCCATCACAACTAGCAAGGTACTGTCGTCGATCTTAGAGATGAGGTCCCGGATTACCTGGTCCATCTGGTTCAGCTTCGCTGCCATGGCGGGATGATTAGGACCATATCGGTGGCCAGCGTGATCGACACCAAGGTAGTGTCCGAATATCACATCCCATTTTGTGTAGTTCTGGGGTTCCAGGAGAGGAAACAAGTGTTCGTTAACACCGTTGTCAACAGTATGCAAATCCCATACGTTGAATGAATCGAACGGCCGCGTAAGGTTGGCGTCGAAATAACCAGGAAAAAGAGCATGCCAGGTGTCGTCACCAAGGTGAACAATGCTCTTTCCTGCCGCGTGGAGCTGGGCAATGAGGTTGTCTTCGTCAATTGCTGTCCCGGCGAAGTTGGATCCCGCATCGACAAACGTGGGGAGTGTGCCAGTAGTCAAGCCCTTCAACCGCTGCAGCGTAGTAGTCGGTGGATCCGCAATGAACGGAAGGAGGAAAGCGTTCTGAGGAGTATTGATCGCAGTCTCGTACAGCACCGGTATGTTGTCGTGGAATAAGTGAGGGTCTTCGGATTCTGCAGTGGGTGCAAACGGAACGGTAAAGTCGTAGCGCAAAGCGTCAATTATTATCACAATGGCCTTGTCGAATGACTTTTGGTGCCAGCACTCATTGCGCGGCGACTGTTCTAGTAGAGGCGAGTCGCTGAAAGGAAGAACATCACAGGAGGACTTGTTTTCCAGGACCATTCGAGTGAGGAGGAAGCCCTTGGTAAAGAAGAAGATGCCAACAATATGTATGAACCTATCAAAAGAGATGGCATTAGATTTCCTTGCTAGGAATACCAACCACAGTCAATCGGAAAGCTCACAATATCCAGACGAATACACCGAGTAAACTTAGATGCTTAGATTTAAACTCCACCTCCAGCTCCTTCACATAACTGTCCTTCGACTTGTTCTTATTCGCCAGTTGAGACTGCATACCAGAGAGCGCCTTCTGTGCCCTTCGAGGGTCCGAGGACCACGCTGACGGATCCATTATTGCTGTTCAGGGCTTCGTGCGCCCAATTCGGGGATCTCGGATCCGTTGTGGACAGGTTTCGCGACCAAATTTCTACCGAAATATCACAGTTCGTGGTGTGCGAATCTCAGAGCCCCCAAACGACGCGGTCATCGAAACGAGGGCAAAGTCGAAGTTTGTCCTTCCTGTTCCCGCGGAGTTCCCCTTGTGAGCTGTATGCAGATTCTTGGCGTCGACCTCCGGTTTAACAGACTGAGAAGCTCATTATCGCGGCCGCAGCTCCTTCTGATACACCGGATATAGTTGATTTGCGGAGAATAGGGGTTGGTGCAGCGCAATTGCAGAATGCAGACAGCGGACAGGTGGACGTAGCTTAAAAAGTTGCCCGTGACGTGGGGGACTCGGCGCTTTCGGCAGCTCTCTCTACGGAATTGGCGCGTACTCATTGGCTGGAGCGGCTCGGATCATCGAAAAGCCCTGGCAGGGTGGGTCATTTCTAAACTGGGAGAATTGCTTAGAACATCCCAATAGTTGACCCGGAGTCAGGGGAAAGGGAAAGTCCACGAACCAATGGATTCATAAAGTAGCAATTGAATTGCGGATTAAAGTGCCTCTAGAGGCGTGTAGGTACATTCATCTGGGCTCACACCTGCAGGGCGGCCGTTCAATGTGTAGCTATGACTAAGTACATACATTATCCAGGGATAAGTCACCGGGAAAGGGACCGCGAAGGGTAGTAGTAAAGTAAGTAACAGAAGAATGGAAGAGAAGCCACCGCGAAAAACACGATGACCAAGGCTTCAACAAAAACAGGACGTAACTCTCCCCAACCCTAGGGACGTGGCAGGGTGGAGAGCATGAGTGACAGAGCACGAGAAATAAACGCCGCAAGAGAGAAAAATCACAGAGATAAAACAAGACCACGGACGAGATTTGCTAAGCGCATGCCAAGTGCCTATCCACGTTCAAGTTCGCCGACCTCATGCTAGGTCACCAGACAAACAGGGATGACCGTACAACGGCTTGAATAAGGCTGTTCCGCTAGGCGATTGAGTCAGCATAAATGCTGCGTATATGCAAGTTGCAGGTACAGGTTGAGTCAAAATCGTGGAGATAGACAGCAAGATTGGAGTAGATGTTCTCCCCCTCATAGTCTTGAGTTAGGTGGTTCGTGGAAGTGCGGGGCAGGATAAAACGGTGACATGTGCGTTTGTTCAGGAAGACGCGAAATAATGGATTGGCCGTCGTTGTTGGTGCTTAGCCCCATCTTTTAGCGTCTTCTTTGTCCTTCAATCCGCCGATGCGTTCGATGTCCAAGGATTGGAAACGGTCTGCGTCGCTTGTCTGGTACGGCGGCAGCTGTTCATGGTATGGCTCAAGACCAACGCTTCCACCTTCACTGATCCGCACGACCACGACCTTGCCAGACTGACGTTTCCCAGAATCATCCTCCTCTTCAGGGAATGTGATGCGGATTTCTGGCACTGGACTCGGCGGCGGGCTGGAGGAGTTCTCCATGAACTTGGATCTTTCACTGATAACAAACAACGATTCACTTCCCTTCTTCGAATGTGAGACGATTTCCATGCTGCGGTGGTGAGGCTGGCATTGACCATTGTGCACCGGAAGTTCAAGCTTCTGGCGGTTCTGACGCCTGCGACGTAGGACAAGGAGACAACCGATGAGGACAATACCGAAGAGAACGAGGACCAAGAGAGAGATCAACAAGTCGACTGTAGCCTCGGATAGACCGCTGTCGTCCTCATCTCTCGCAAAAAGTTGATTCAGTCTCTGCATCCTGGTGGTAATTTTTACTGGGGCGCGTTTGCAGCGAATAAGGTTATGCGAGAACGTTAAAGGTGCTGGCGATAGCGATGTACATTCGAGAATTCAAGGTGTTGCTGTGCCGACCCTCGGTATGTTGGTGGATTTCCTGAGACAAAAGCAGGGTAGTCGACGTTTCAGTAGTTCGCGAAAATGTGAGAACTTCGAAGACAACTCCGTAGTTTTCAGATCGATTAGAAAGAGGGAATGTATCGGGTCGGTGAGTATTTGCGGTGATTCGACGAGTATCGGATCGTGCAGGTGGTCGGTTGGGATCTCAAGGGGGAGTCAGGCCAGGATGGCTAAGGAAAGAATGGACAGCAAAGTGAACAGTTGAAAGAGTGAAACTGACACCTGCTTCAAAAGAAGGAACGTCAAAGGTGGGATAAAAGATGAAACTCGAAGGAGAGGAGGATGACAAGGGAAAAAAAGAGTGTAAAGGAGGGTTGGGAGAGACGAGGAAAAGGGAGAGCGCCGAGCGGCACACCAGAGTGACCAAGGCGAGTGGTCGTCCAGGCTCCAGCACCGTGCAGCAAGGGCGCTTAGGCGAGAATGGGAGCAGACTCCAGCGCAAGAGGCCCAGAACAGCCGGCTGTTGATCTAACAGACACTAACCCAGCCAGAAGGACGCAACGCCCCACCGGCCCTTTGTTTGTTTGGCGACTGCCCCTGTGCTAACTCACACTAAACACTGCAATATCCGGCCTCAACCTATCACACTGCCAGCGTTCCTGACCCTCCCCATCTCAATTCCATCCGTCCTCTTCATTCGTGGTCTCCTGATCACGAACCCAGTCACTCGCATTAGCTTGGTGAGCCAACTTGAGCATTGTCTGCGAGTGCGAGCCTGGCAGACCGGCAGTCGGCGCAAAGCGCCGTCATCATTTCATCAATAATGATGACCCTTGCCAAGAATAGCAGTGAGGCTTTGGTGCCATTCTATTTTAAGTTGACAACGACGCGCGGTCAATGCTCTTTGTCTCCTGTCAGCCAGGGACCTCCAACATTGTGTTACTAAACTATGGTTAATCGCCCTCCTTTCAGCGGACCAACATAGTATCATTGTGATTACTCTGAAGTCGCCAGAGTCCTACAAGCACCATGGAGAGCTTCCGGAAACACACCAGCCTCGTCCGCACCGCCCTCCGGTCACTATGATTGTTCCACGAACGCACAAAGGAATACTACTATCGGTCCCTTCATCGGTCGGTCAGCTTGTTCTCTGAAAACCCTCGTGTCCACACACGTGACGGGGCCACGGGAGTCGGTATTGGCCTGATCGGATGCGGGAGGTTCCGTATGCTCCAGTAGCTACATCACAAATGGAGCTTGCGGGGTGGATAGGTATGTCTATGGCCGCTATCAGGCTGACACCACGATGCCGCAGACACTACAGTGCGATCGGGAAAACATACATATTCTTTGGTCCATGAGGCCAACCCCGAGCTCAACGTTCTGAAGAGTAACATGCTTCGCTTTTTTGATAGTGAAGTCATGTTACCCGGACTGCTAAATCTCGGGAGAAGAGTGCAACACCCCTCTTTCGCATTGGCCCAGTGACCGTGGAGCTGTCTTTGAAGCGGGCCTCTCCGATCCTCACCAGGTGGTAGTTGCTGGGTTCAGCAAAGCCTGGTGCGAGAAGTTGACCTGAGTGCAGCTTTGAGATGTAAATACAACCTAAGGACACGCCTTTCTGATGAACTAAGGCCTTGCAGACCTTACTGATGGACTGTTAAACCCACACCCCCGGGCCCAATATTGCTCGAAGGGCTAATAGACCGCAGTTCATCAGAAAGGCGTGTCCTTAGGTTGTATTTACATCTCAAAGCTGCACTCAGGTCAACTTCTCGCACCAGGCTTTGCTGAACCCAGCAACTACCACCTGGTGTGGATCGGAGAGGCCCGCTTCAAAGACAGCTCCACGGTCACTGGGCCAATGCGAAAGAGGGAGCAGTATATAGATCATCAGGAAAAGAGCTCTGTGGTCGGTATAGCATGTGTCTCTATCAGCTGGGACTTCCAGTGAAAAACAGCTTCAGTCTCTGTGCAGAGCAGTGTAGTGAGCTGGAAGGGGCGCACGGGAATCTTGTGATCTCGCCAGAGAAAAGCTCAATTCCATTCCGCTGCGAAGGGTACGAGTGACTTGTGACGACACCCTTCCGTAAAGGCCCGATTCCTCCAGCTCCAGCGCTTGAGTCTACCACTGTACTGAGATAGACCAGTACTCATGTCTACGGTTGCTATTTCCGCCCAGCGTTGATTTTCTCGTACAGTCAATCTTCGAGACTGGACGCTGCCTGTCCACGGATCCATAATTGCACAAGAAAAGCTCCGCACCGGTTCCGACTTTTGAGCGTGCTATGGGTGTCGCGAACGCTAGCTCGCTCGATTCCGCTATATCTGAACAACCATCGTGCCTTCCGATGCAATCCCAGCCTCGCTCCTTCCTGTCATAGGGGTCTGATAGTGTTTCGCTCAGGGTTTCAGTCTGTCGCAAATGAGTCAACTTTCGACAGTCGGACCTTTTCGTGGGTTTGCGTCGAAATTTGTACAAAACCTCGCGATAGAGCGCCGGACTCACAGAAGTCATCGGGCCACGAAGTCATCATTGGAGTGCCGGCAGTTCGTTCGCAAGCTGGACCTCGCTGATCCCAATCGTGAGTTTCGCCACTAGGGTTTGAGATTTTTAAGATATTTTCAAGATCCCACGAAAGTCAAAGAAGAACCGAGCTGGAGTAGGAATCCGGGCCCGTAAGTTGATACTCGAAGCGACTTGGCCGTCGTAGTTTCCGGTACTGCGCTTTGCCCAGGCAAGAATGTTCGAACTTTGCGAAAGTAGGTACTCGTCGGCAGAGTGCCGAAGGCGGCAAGACAGTTCCGGTATGACTCATATCGTCACATCACCTCATTATCATTCCAACCGGTGACGAAGGAGGGAGAAGAGAAGTGAAAGAACAGAAGGAAAAGAAAGGGAACCAGTTCATCTAAGTACTTGCCCCCTAATAAGCTTTCTGCGGACTGCAGCTCCCTCCATATTTCTACCAGCTTCCAAAGACTTCTACATATACCTCTTGAGTGCAACAGAGTTGAATATTCGAAGCCTATCTAGCTAGCTAGCGAGAACGGGCCCTAATAGAACAACACCTGCAGTATTAGTAGTAAACGGCACTCGAGACCGATGTCCGTCTACCGCCGACGCCAAACTTTCCCGAGACCGCTGTTAGGTACCACCTGGCAGCACGAGGCTGATGGCGAATAGGAAAAACGGCCCTGGTGAATAAACCTTCTGACACGGCATGGAAGTCAATACATACTTTTCCGAACAACTACACATCATCAAGGAGAAATTGATTTATGACAGCAAGATGGAAAGGCAACCAATTCCGAGACCCGTGCATTTCCTTGACCTCTCTTTTCTAGCGGGAGATTTATATTTTTGCTCTGTTGCGTCAATATACACTTTGGGTATACTTTGCAAAAGTGTACCGTAGTGATTCCTGTCGTGTCTTAATTTTTTTTTCTCAGAGAAGAAGTAGCATCGTCTAGACTGTGGACAGTCAGCTGGAGTCTACCTCGTCGAGAACCGAAAACCGGGCGTTCGAGCTATGACACTATAGTTCTGGAATTGTGGACTCGGACCTGAGCTGGCAATTCTCTGCAAGGTTAACAGAGTTACATTGGAAATTTACAGAAGTCAGGGCCTAGTAGGTGGAATAAGGAGCTGCGACTAGAGGACTGGTCATTATGAGTAGAAGTCACTGCAACTGCGTGTGGTCCTTTCCGGTGATATATTTTCCTTAACTCCGGCCCTACATCTCAAGGATTCTGCAGCCAAAACCCTGGACTCGAAGTACAACGCTAATAGTGCCATTTACCTGCGAATTCTTGTAAAGAGAAGGCGTATCTTTCCGAACCCTGAGGCTCTGGTACTATGTGCTGGAGAGTTTATCGCTACATTTTCAAGAAAAGATGCCGAACTTTGATCTCAGTCTCGGACTCACCTAAGGACCCGGAACTGTCCAGTTCGGTTGCGGATAACAACGGATCCAGTGCTCTAGAATGCTGAAGACATTCCTCTGAGTTCTATCGCTTGGATGCCCAGGCCGATACTTCGCGGCTGGCTGCCTGCGGGGAGGAATACCGGAACTCCTTAGATGGATCTGTATAGTTCATAGTTCCATGGGTGGCGACAAGTGTAGGCTCACGGCAGAGGAGAGATAGAAACATGTCGGCTCGAGAATTCGGGAGTAGTGGTTCCTGTGATTCTCCAGTGACGTTTGAGGATGTTCTCTCAGAGCGAAGCACGGCGCGGGTATCTGGTGCCGGGAATGGATTCGCGCTTCGCACTGCAAATGGTAAAAACCCGAGCCAAACACCTCTTAGCGTTGTACTGAGAAGCATTTCCACCAGCTCTAATGAGTATGGATCCCCGCCCCCATCATGGAGGTATGTAAGGGGCCCGGGGGCCGGGGGGGGGGGAGGCTGGGTGGCAATGATCTCCGCGCAAATATAGTCCAATGGGTCTGTCTCTCATTCCTGGTCTCTCATTCCTTGACGCCGTTCGGGCAAGGATTGGGGAACGTGCGCTAGTGTAGAACATTGCTAGTGAAGCAACCATTGCACCAAGAGATAGGGGGCCGTTGGAACTAACCCCCGTCGCTGTGATGTGCTCGACCTCGGGACGCGAAGAAAATAAGAATTCGACGATTTCGCATCATCATGATCACTGCGGAGCCGGACCCTTGAGATCCGGGTGAATCAGAAAGCAGTGGGATCATCACGCCGTAAGGGACGGCTCCTAGGAGCAGCATTTGGTGGAGGTGCGCCGTGCGTGCCAGTATAGGCAGAGTCGATCATCAGCAATTGTTTTTAGGCTGATAGTAAGCAGGAAGTGACCCCATAATCTAAATGCGCGGAGCCTCCAATCCCTGAGAACGCATGGGCATGAGCGCGAATGTGGAATTGGGTGCTGTGCCAGCACAAGTCCAGCATCGATACACTATTGACTTACCTCATCAGCAAGCAGCAAGCTCACAGTCTCTGCCCGGCGACGTACCAGCGAGACAAAGCTTATTGTCGCATTGAAGGCTCGTTGCAATTCAGTTATCGGGCTAAACTAGTGGATCCAGTTGGCTGGGCTTAGTTGCTCCGGTCTGATCGTAAAGCTAGCACGGAACCGGTAACTGATTCTGAAGGGTCCGATCCATGCACGACAGCGAGATCGGAGGTGGTATCCGGCAGTATACCGTCTGGAAGAACATTCAAGACCGCGACAATGTCTTTGTTATCATTGTAGCCGTCATGTTTGAGGAGTTATCTTGTTCCTGAGACGAGTCCCTGCGCATCGAACCATGGTGTGCGAGAATGACGCAAGCGGTCGGGATGAGAGGCAGAGTCGCGGGCCAAAGGGAATGACGATTGATGCTCATGAGTCATGATATGGAGAATCCCATGTAGAATTTTCAATCAAGATAATCCGAAAGTCAACTCAGAGAGTTGTATCTCTCGTCGAGACCGAGGAGTGAAGGGTTGACGGCTTGGCTGGATCTGGCCCCAGCGGTACCTTAGAGCTTAAACCAGCCTAGAGATTCCAGCCCGCAGCATCTTTTTTCCAGCTCTGCCTGGCCTTATCTATCGCTTTTTCCTCGCTCCACGATCCATCGTCACCTTCCCTCCAGCTGTCCAGCAATCTGCCCATATTTTCTTTTTACATATTAATTCTTTTAGTCTCGCTTTCTCTAATTACTCACTGCTCCCTTCACTTGCCTTGCTTCGCTTCTCAATCTCTTCCGCCCCGGGCTCTTTTTATCGCTGCTTCTGTGCTACCCTTCCTCCCTCCTCCACCACGACCTCTACCTACCTTGCCTCGCACGCCCTGCCTGAAGCCTCGCTTCTACGTCTATTTACCTCACATTATTCTTACTCCCTTCTCGGCTTCCCGGCCGTTCTCATCCCGCTTGCCTCCCTCTCAAAGTTGTGCAGCCTCGACGACGGTCTCCCGCGATAAAGGTCGAGCTATCAATCCCATCCAGCCGTTCTGGGTGTCATGCTTGCTTGCTCCTGTGTCACAGCTGCTCGACGTTAATGCCGTGCTTTGCCTCTCGCTCACATTCCCACTCTTCGACGCTCCACTAATCACGGCGGATCGCTTCTTGACTTGCGCAACAGGCACATTCTCCTTCCATACCAGCTGCAATTTCACTTAACCCTTCCCCCACCCCCCCTCCTTGCGGCTACGACCCATTCAAGCTTCCAAAGCTTGCCGACTATACGGAACCGCAATTTTTTCCCTCCGCTAGCCTTGTTCAAGAGCGTCTTGCGAAATTCGAGCTTGCTGAGCATGCCCGGAGCGCAATAACATCGCGGTTATCTTTCGACAACAAATTGGGTCTACGGTTACTTGCTGAGCTTTTGGCTGGCAAACGAAAAGGGAGAGATTGGCATCACCTTGCGTTTTATCTCGCGTCTACACTTCTTTGTTTGACATCTTTCGTTTTCTCTCTCGCCTGCCACTATTCCTCCCTTTCGTCACCCCTTCAATCCCCCTCGGACGCCGCTTGGCTTCGGTTTGAATCAAAACATAACCCGCTTTTCGGACTTTTTTCTTGTTCCTATACCTCTGCCCCTTCGCTCGGGCACCCATTACTTGGTGAGTCTCATCAATCACTGCACCAACGCTAAATTCGTATTCGCTGTATGACTGACCCTCGTGCCGCTCGTTATTGATTCAGGGAGCTCGTGCCATTACACCACCCATAATTTTGCCACTCTGAAAAAAAAAAAAAAAAACGACTACAGACGTCCACCGATTATACGACGATTGAAATATAGTTCTAGCGGACATTCGGACAAGGGAATATATAGTGGCGATTTTTTACGCGGTGTGTATGAAATGACAGTCACCGCAGGACATCCAAGAAGAGTCAGTTCCTGCCAAAGCCAGTGACTATCTAGTACGGTAACTGATACATGAATAGGTCCAATCGAACGGCGGCGCCAATATGCCGCCTCCAGCTCCCTCCCAGCGGACCCGTGGAACTCATGGGAGTATCGGCAGTGGCCTGAGCGGAAGTTCAGGCTGGGCCGGGACCGGAATATGGACGAATTCCTCGGCTGGTATGTATTCGACTTGGGTGCTACAAGCGAGCGATTTGCTGACGCGACCCGCTCTCTCTAGACTCCGCCGCGCGTGCTTCGCTGGACGGAGTGTCAGGCTCCAGCTCCCTACTAGCGTCCTCTGAGTCTGATGGCTGGAATACCCATCGAAATGTTCCCTGGCCATCGCGGCCTCAGAGCAACGGAATGACTATATCTCCTGTCCAAAGCCGATCTGCCGATCGGAGCGCTACTGCGCTCTCCGAAGCCAGCGATGCTGCAGGATATTTTGCACAACCTGCATCGTCCGGCATAGGCCCATCACCAAGTGTGGGCCAGCGAAACTATCTAGATTCTGGATCGGAACGAATCTCTCCTGTTGGCGAAGCGAGTGTCATGGGAAGCCGTTCTTTATACGGCAACGGTGACCGGAGGAACGTCTACGCTGGAACCCCGGTGACCTCGGCGTACCAAGCTCAGTCGGGATTCACAAGTCCACTCGAGAACCCCAGGTCCGAACAAATCGGGTCGTTGAGCATATCCGCTGTGCCGCAGACGCTGGCGGATACTATGCAGCAACGGAACAGCCGCAGTAACTATGCGCACTCATCTCACAATTCGGCCTCGTTTGCACCTCAGAGGCCTTCACATTCTGCCTATCCCTCGTTCCATTCCGAAAGCCAGTTTAACGGGCATTATGCCAACGATTCTGCGGACTTGAACGCAGAGCTTGAGAGAATGCAATTAAACGAGGTACATACCGTTGCAAGTCGTCCGGCATACATATCTCATGCTTCCTTGGATAGTTCATTGAGCCATCTCAGGAACCAAAGTGCAAGCGAGGAGGATATCTACCAGCCTGTGCAAGGATACGCAAATGACACGTTCTCTCAAACTCATGCGTCTGCATACCAAACGGAAAGTTTGCCTCACCTCAGAGAGCAGGATCTCTATTCGCACACTGGGTACGCGCTGGATAGTTCTCACTATAACTCCCGTCCTAACGGGTCTGTTTCCGGCCGTCGTTGTCGGAATGGGTACGCACACAGCTCCTCAGACAACCAGATCCCACTCGCGGCGAGTAGACTGTCTGGAAACCAGCCTGTCGACTTTTCCTACCCGATGGCTCATGCAAACCGTCAGCGGCAGTTCCCCACCGCGTACAACTATCCTTATCCTTTCCCAGTCGCTTTGGCGAATCTGGACCCCGTTGCGCAGTTGAACGCAGTGGCTCTCGCTAATCGGCCCTCTGTTGGGCGCGGCACGAATCAGGAACTGAGCATGAGCGCCGTTATGGCCGATTTCAAATCCAATAACAGCAAAAATAGGAAATGGGAGCTCAAGGTATGTTCTTTTACAATTATTTCTCCACTAGTAGCTGACCAGACCAAGGATATTTCTGGCCACGTCGTGGAGTTCAGTGGTGACCAGCACGGTTCTCGATTTCTCCAAACCAAGATCGAAGTGGCCAACAGCGACGACAAAGAGCGAGTGTTTCAGGAGATCCTACCCGATTGCCTACAGCTTTCGAAGGATATTTTCGGCAACTATGTCATTCAGAAGATGTTTGAACATGGCAATCAGATACAGAAGAAGAAGATGGCGAACTGTATGAAGGGTCAAGTGATTAGTTTGACCAAGGGATCGTATGGGTGCCGAGTGGTTCAAAAGGTACGGACTTCCCTTCTGATATAAATGCAGCTGGATTTGACAGTACCTAGGCTTTGGAGCATGTCCTTACAGACCAGCAAATCTCAATAGTCAAGGAGCTTGAGACAGATGTGATCGGCTGCGTTCGATGCCAGCATGGAAACCACGTGATTCAGAAGGCGATTGAGAAAGTTCCTCCACAGTATACGAAGCGCATTGTCGAAACGTTCAAGGGCCAGGTGGCGGTTCAAGCCACACACATGTATGGGTGCCGCGTTATGCAGCGGATGCTCGAGTATTGCGACGAGGAGGACCGTAGTTCCATACTTGCCGAGCTCCACGCTTGTACCGCTAAGCTCATTGAGGATCAGTACGGAAATTATGTGGTTCAGCACGTCATCTGCTACGGCCGGGAAGCTGATCGCTCTGCCATGATTAAGGTGGTTAACGAGAAGCTTTACTGGTATTCCAAGCACAAGTTCGCCAGCAACGTTGTCGAAAAGTGCCTCGAGAAAGGAAACGAGGTGCAAAGTCGAATGATAATTCAGGGATTGACATCTCCGGATGAGATCAATGATGAGTGCCTTAACTCGTTGATGTCGGATCAATACGGGAACTATGTTATCCGTGAGTGATACCTCCTAGCGTCTCAGAATCGTGTTTTCTAACAGCTTTGCAGAGAAGGTCCTTGGTCACCTAAAGGGAAAAGCACGTGTCGTGGCCGTTGAGCGGCTCAGACCTCTCCTAGCAGAATTGAAAAGAACCGACCGTGACCGTTGTGGCAAGCAGATCGCGGCCCTCGAAAAGCTAATTGGAAACTCGAGTCCGTATTCGAATCCCGCTGTTCCCGCTTCGAACCATTCGTCAACCACGCCGCCCCATTCGCACAAATCGTCGCCCCAGCCGTTGAAGCGCTCGGTGGAGGATCGCTTCATGGAAACGCCGCCTACACCCCCTCCAACGGACAACCAGACCAATGGGACAAGTGCGGTCACGTCCAATGTGCACTAAGCCCGATCGTTCTCTTCGTCGGACATATTTCTATTCTTCCCCGGTTACTTAACTTCGATGTTTCCAAATTGCTTTACTTATTTCTAATGTGGGCACATACAAAAGGCGTGATCTTTTACATCTTTTGATTTTCATTCCTCACGGCTCGGTGGCGCAGAGTCTGAATACTACATGGGCATGGCCGGAGTACAGATTGAGATTTACACTTTGCTCACTTCACATACAGAGTTTAATTTGTGGATGCTTCTTTTCTTCTCTTTCCTTCTCTTCTTGTTCATTGCTTTGATGTTACGCGAAACGAGGATGGATCCCTTAACGTCCCCGATTGCTGTCCGTGGTTCTGCTTTTCTTCTGTCCACATATGGAGGGTCGGCTGGCGTCTGGGATGGATGGGATTGTTGCGCTTGACATGATGACCTTGGGGCACGGGACCTTTGAACATAGGGAACGAACGATTCGTGAAAAGTATGATTCGTTAGTGATGGATTTGCTTCGTGGTGTATGTAGTTAGGTTGCTAGGTACTTGATGAGCTCATAGGCATTAGGTATTATTACACTATATTACACTGCTCTTATACTCCTGTCTTTGAAATCACAAGTCCTACATGGCGAATTGCGCAGAAAGTGCGTCGCAGCAATATCTTGACCACTACTAGGGTGTGGTGCCATGTCGGCGATGGGATATCACGTGACCCTTCACTCGGCCGGACCTGACTCGGCGGAACCCATTTGCCTCGAAGCTTAAATATACAACTCCAACCCATTACAACTCCAGATCTACACGCTCTTTTTCATTTGACGATTAAACTACGCCTTTACACCACAATCGGCTTGAGCTCCTTCAAGAACTTGAGATCCACTCCACATCCTCCCACCAACCCCACTCCAACCAAACTCGAACGATCAAGCCCTCTCCGACAAACCAGCTCGGAAAGCGAAGCGCAACAATGTCCTCAAACGTCGGCCTCTCCACCCCCCGCGGCAGCGGAACATCCGGCTACGTCCAAAAAAACCACGCTTTCCTGCGCCCCCGAAACATGGGTTCCGGTGCACCCTATCCACCGCCTTCACTAAAAGACAAAGACGATCACGGATCAGGTTCGAGTTTCAAACAGCGCCAACCGGACAAGGCCATCCTGGAACACGAACTGAAGCGCGAGATTGAAGTGAAGGTTCTCGAGGAGCGGGAAAGATTAGAGGAGGAGAATGAGCGGGTTGAAGCTGGGAGTGGGAAAGAGGGGGAGAAGGTTAGGAGTGAGGAGGAGATTGAGGAGATTTGTGAGGAGGTGAGAAAAAGGTTAACTGCTGAGATGGAGAGGGGAGTGGGCTCGAGGGGGACCAAGGGGAGTGGGCGGGATGGAGGGAAGAGAGGGTTTAAGACGCATCAGGTGCATGAGGCTGCGGAGGCGAAGATTGCGGAGAGTGAGCGGTTGAGGAGGGCTTTGGGGATCCGGGATGAGAGTGATAGGGCTGCTGGGAGTGCGAGGGGTGAAATTGAGAGGAGGAGGGAGAGGGAGAGGGAGAGGGATTGAATGTTTCTTCGACATGCTTTTCCTTCTTTTGAAATATGATTCTCATGCTGGGCGTTAGGGTGTTGTGGATGAATGAATAGGCACCAAAAGGGTCACAAACATTGTTATCGTTGCAAGGCTATAGTCATACATTGCCATGCCATATATACCGGATATCATGCTATGCTCTCTATCTACATAAACTTTTCAATAACCCACCCCTCCTTCGGATCTTTCCTCTGCACTACCTTCTTAGCCGGCAACGGCCAACCCGTGCTCCCAGCCTCGCCAACCAAAGCTGGAATAACAAAACAAGCTCGTCGCTCAGGCACACCACCCAAAGACTCAACCTTGCCGATCGGCTTCCCATACTCAATCAGCGGCGTCCCAGCCGCCAACGCCGACAGCTGCAGCCCGCTCGGAGTAACAAGCGGGTACATTCTGATCTTCGGCGTATCGCCCGCCACAACGGAGGGCACGGACTGTTGAAGATGCGAGTAGATGATGTACTGCGGCATTTCCTTTGGCGAGAGCTTAGAGAGGACGGAGGTTGGATGAACGAAGACGGCCTTCTCGTGGAGTTCTGTAGCGAGCCCTTCACGCGAGCGGAAGAGAGTGAGGTAGGGCACATCGATTGCGCGCTTGGGGGTCCGTTGCATCTCTGGCGGGATGGGGGCTAAATCTGCGCGGATGGCGACGTTGTCGATAAATCCCGCTGTTATGATCTGCTTGAGCGCTTTAACTTGTTTCTCTGTGGGCTCGGGGAGTCGGGCTTGGTAGGCCTGTAGAAGACCAGGATTATTGGTGCGGACGATATCGGTTAACTGGCGCCTGAGCTGGGTAGCCTCCTTGAGGGCCTTGCCGCGGAGGAACATCTTCTCGCAGAAGGCCTCGCCACCGTCTGCGGGGGCGTACCCGTAGGCGCAGATTGCAGAGAGGTACTTGAGCGCGTCGGAGGTGTCGTCGTGTTTGGCGAAGAGACGGTGCGCGCGCGCGTAGTCCTTGTGTCGCTTTTCGCGGGCTGTGTCTTCGAGACGGTCTGAATTGCGGTACACACCCTTGTCGTTTGCATTTTCATCATTGGAATCCTTGCCGGGTACGGGGTCGATCTGGTTCTCTGGTACGAAGAGGTCGCCTACGGCTAGGGCGGCGACGAGCGCAATGGCATAGGGCATGCAGCCGTGTTGGTGGCCGACATAGACCATCTTGCCAAAACGAGGCGATAGGGGGTATGTGGAGAGGCTGTTACCGATCTGGGTGATTTTGCCGTCGGCTGAGAGAGCGCCTAGATTCTTCAGGAGCTTCTCGGACTTCACAAGGCCCTGTCGGCTGGGTGGTGTAGGGAAGGGGAAATTGATGACGTTGTGAAGACCCATGCTCTTCATCTGCAAGACGACACCTTCGATCGGCGTCCGCAGAATTTCTGGATCTGTGTACTCAGCGAACTCGCCTTCGTAGATAGCAGAGGAGTAAAGTCGGTAGCAGTGGCCGGGCCCTGTTCGGCCGGCGCGACCGGCACGCTGGTTCGCGCTGGCCTTGCTGATCCAGTCGATTTGGAACTTTTGCACGCCTGTCCCTAGGTCGTACTGCTTCTCCTTTGCTCGGCCGCAGTCGAAGACGTACCGTACGCCTGGGATGGTAAGACTGGTTTCGGCGACGTTGGTTGCCAGCACAATTAATCGGGATCCCTCGGGTGGTGGCTCGAAGACGCGAAGTTGTTCCTTGGTCGGAAGTTGCGAGTATAAGGGTAAGACGTGGACCTTCGTAGACGAGTCCATGGCCTCCTCGCCCTCACCCGCTACATTGAATTCCTCATCGTCTTCCGGGTCGTCGAGACCCGTGATTTCTAGATCGCTGTCGTCGTCATCAATATCAGCTGCGGCGTTGGAGATATCGGCCTCGCCTATCTCTAGGTCCTCGGCCTCTAATGGTGCTTCTTTCGCGGAAATTTGCACCTTAGCTTGAGTTGCTTCCCCACGCTGCGTGGGTTTGAAGGCCTGCTTCAAACGCTTGGAGAGCTGTCTAATCTCATTCTGTCCGGTTAAGAACACAAGAATAGCTCCTGGGGGGAGTTTACGGTGGCCCCGGGAGACCTTCCTGAAGGCCTCTTCAACGTAATCACGATGCGTCCGTCGAGAGAAGTGGACGGTGACAGGGTACTGGCGGCCCTCTGCCTGTACTAGAGGTGGTGGACCCTGGCGGAAAAGGCTCGCGTTCTGTGTAAAGTCAGAAATGCGGAGGGTGGCAGACATGATTACGAGTTTCAGTGGCTTGACTGATGGATCTTCTTCGCTCATGGTCTTGCGCAGGTCGACGATGCGGCTGACCATGCCGATAAGGATGTCCGTGTTGACGCTACGCTCGTGAGCTTCGTCAATCACAATGATTGAGTATTTTCTGAGAGAAAAGTCTTCGGCAATCTCTCGAATGAGGATACCGTCGGTCATGAACTTGATCGCGGTTTTGCTGGAGGCCGTGCTCTCGAACCGGATTTGGTAAGACACCTGGGAGGAATACCGTCCCAGCTCATCACCCACACGCTTCGCCATACTGACTGCGGCAACTCGACGGGGTTGCGTGACACCAATCATGCCAGGGTTTCCGCTTTCCGGGTTCCCGTATCCGGATTCAAAGAGGAACTGCGGGAGTTGTGTTGTTTTACCACTTCCAGTAGCCCCCCAGATCACGATTGCGGAGTTGTTATGGATTGCCTCCATGATTTTCTGTTCTTCGCCGACGACGGGGAGCTTGAGACGCGCTTCTTGGACTTCTTCGGGTCGGTCGACTTGGACGCTGAAGGCTTTGCGGTAAGGATTGCCTTTGGTGACTTGAAGCTCCAGGGGTAGCGGTTCCTCTTCGGGAGCTCTCTTTGGTATCGCGGACTCGGGTATGTCTTGCGGCTCTGAGGTTATCGGGCCGGTCGTAGGTTCAAAGCCGACAACATCATTGATCTGTTGCCTGGCCCATGATTTGAAGGCCGACTGTCGGGGCTTGATGCGTCGGTCAGTATTTTCGTCATCATCATCGTCCTCCTCTCCATTTTCATCATCCACCTCGCTGTCTTCGTCTTCATCCTCATTATCGTCACTCTCTTGACTTGATGCATCTTCTGATTCATCGTCAGAATCGGACTTCTCTTCTTCTTTGTCCTCCATATCTGGTTTATCATCAACCTGTATATCTTCATTCTTGCCCTCATCGTCCGAGTCAAATCCTTCCCACGGTACCTCGTTCAGCGTCGCTTTCGCGGCCGCTTTCGGTGCGCGCTTTCGCTTTTTGAGGATTGGGAAACCGTCGGGACCGAGTTCAAGAGGCCGCTTTAACCCAATACCGCTCATTACACTTGGCGCCGCTTGTTCTTTAGATTCAGTTGTCTTCTCGGTAGAGACCGCTTTTGTTCGGGGTAATTCATCGTCCGACTCGTCGCTAGACCATTCCGGCGCATTGCGTTCTTCGGCGGCATCTATAATCTGTGTCGCGGCTTCTTCATCTTCTCGCTTCCGCTTCCCAAGCTCCTTCGATTTTTGAAGACCGGCGACTTCGACCTTTGACTGTGAGAGCTTCTCGAGTAGCTCGATGTTCTCTTCTTTCTTGAGTTTGTTTTCCTAGATGGCGTTAGTATGGAAATCAGAAAGTTTGCCGACTCTAGACCCACAATATACTTGTCCAGACGCTTCTGCTTTTTGGCAGATATCTTAGGATGTTGCGCCTTCAATTCCTCGCGCAACTTCTCCTTCCGAGCTTCTTTCTCGGATTTGGTGAGAGGCGGTATCTCCGTCGCATTGGTGTCGGCCACAGGGTTCGCCTGCTGCCGATGCCGCTGCTTTCTTTGACGAGGGACAAACTTAGGCATCTTATCGCCTTATCCCTCCTCAAGAGCAATAACAACCGGAAAGTGTGAGTGTAGAAGTCGTCAACTTGCTACTGATATCGAGAGAAGTCCAGAAAATTTCCGGCAGCGGTGAGTTTCTGCCAGCAAGTGGTACTGATAGGCTCACCGCCTCTCCCCTCACTATGCAGAGCATTGCTTGTTGTTTGTTTTCTTCCAGCATGCCCGTTTGTATATCAACTGTTGTCGCGCCATTTTCTCAATTTACATCAAAAGCCAAGGTCAAATCTAACTTGGCATAGATCACAGCCATGGCAGACACCCTCGGCCTCAACGGCCTCAATCTGGATCTCCCATTCCCCGCAGCCACCAAGCGAGTGTCTGGAGAAATCAAAGGAGTCCACACAGATGTTACAACCATAAAATTCAGTGACAAGATCCTAATTACTATATCTCAAAAAGGTCGACTTGGTCATTGGGTTCGTAAATCAGCCAAAAGATACCAGAAATGCGCTAACCGCTCACAGCTCCATGTTCCGCTGGAGAACAAGAATCCAGGCACGGAAGGCCAACATCGAGTTCCTGACTTTGCGGATGACGGTCTTCTTCCGTTGAGTGACTTGACCGCCACTTCTATCCTCGGTGGTCGTGTTCCTGGACATGAAGTTGTTGGTCAGCTATATGCTCGTCAAATTGCCAGCGCCATCGTCACCCAATCACCGCAGGAGAATCGTCTGCTTGTTCTCGGGCTCGGGCTGCAGACAGCTGAAGCTGATCGAGACGTTTTCTTCGCGGTCATAGACCTTGTTCTCCAATGCATCTAGGCACTCAACTCATGGGAGGGCGGGGCGACTCACAAATCCAGACGGAGAAACCATGTCCTTGTATCTTCCTCTTCTGCCTCTCGAGCTTCAAGCCGGGAAGCTTCAAATCATGGATTAGCCTTACGAGGCGGTTCCGTTCTTGTTCATTGAACCCCCTCAAATTCAACTTTCCGAGAAACTCGAGTGTTCCACTGAACAGAGCCTTGACCAAGACGCCTTCATCGAAGCCAGCCACATTCCAGTTGTCATTTGCGACTACGGTCAGATTATAAACGTGAATGGGCCCGTGTTTCGACAGCGATGCGAGGAATTGCATAAAGGACCACCGTCGTTGTAAGGCCGTCTTCATGTCAGTCGATCCAAGCAAGAGCAACACCGATCCAAGCGGGCGGTGCCATCCAATCTTATGGCTATGACAGGGGGGCTGCCGGTTACCACAACACTGCAAAAGCTTGGGAAAGCGGGTTAGGAGGCTCGCGGAATAGCTGCTATATGTTCGGAGAAGGAGCTTGCGGTAGCTGAGTGAATGGTATAGAGCTATTGACGCCTCGTGGTAGATGATGTGCGAAACTCTGAGGATTGCTAAGTTGCCGATGCCTGTGCGCTTTAGCCGTCCGATCTCCAGCGAGCTGAAGTCATGCTTGAACAAGAATTGATAAATCCGCATTCTGACGTGGAGCGGGAGGCGATAGAGATAGCAGGAGCTGCGCCGGTCTCCGTCCCTCAGATCACCTCTCACAATCTTGGAACCTTCTGCGACGAGGGTCTTGTGATATGAGGGTTGTGTGCCACGGTCTTCAAATCCACAGTTGTCCCCGTCGTCATCACATAACGTCTTGAAGAAACGCATGTCAACACTGCATCCATGACACATTAGCAGAATTTGCTAGTCATCCTTTGAAGACAACCTACGGAGGGTTCTCCGGCTTCAGACGGTTATAGTGCTGTGCTATAACAGGCTTCGGTTTCGTGTATGCAGCCTGCCAGACCATTTTTCAACTCGGCCGCCTGGCAAATGTGGATATATAGTGTCTTTTCAGATCAATTCAACAGTAAGACTGGTTGAGATAATGGAAAGAGTTGCCAGAAAACTGAAGGGTTGGTTGTGTTATGTCCTCAGAACTGTAACTGTCTCCATAAATGGTTTCGATGAAAGAGCGTTGTGTTTCTCCTCTGGCCTTTCAGCGCAATCAATGGGGAGGCGAGTTTCGTATCATGTTTAAATAGGCGGGGAAAGCTCCAGGTCTGATTCCACTGAATGTGCTCTTATGGTGTGGTTGATTCATACTCATGGGGCTATCGGGACTGGACTTGATGATACTGGATGAATTGTGTCCCTCAATTACCACACCCTCCACTTGTTCAATATAGCATACAACCGGAAGATATACACATTCATACTAACTTAGAGAAGGTATAGTATAATTCTAATACATGTTCACTTTATCTACCCTACCTACTCTCCAGCCCTGAAATCCCAGGTCACGTGCGCTCGGCAAGTAAGCCTGTCCTTCAACAACTTCCTACTTCCAACTCATCAACAACACCTTCTTTATCCATGGAGTCATCGACATCAACTTGGATCCCAATTCTGAGTCTATCTAAATGATCTTTGTGTCGATGGCAGCCATTCAATCGCGCAATCGTGTCGCGATTTTTGCGCTTAAGCGAGGTAAACAGTCGTCGCCGCAGTAGCAAAGCATACGAGTGACAACACCCAGGGTCTTTCCTCCTGAGACCTCGACGCAAGCTTTTCGGACTACCGCACCTGAGCGATTAGACTTTCCGAATCTTTATGCAGATACATCCAACTGTCCCAGTTATAATGGACTCTGATGACGAAGACCTCAGAGCAGCTATTGCTGCATCCTTGGGTCAAGCCCCTTCTCCCGTTCGGAAAGCCAATAACCATGACACGTCCGTGGTAGATCTAACAGGAGACACTGATGATGAAGTGATACCCGTCTTTCCTAAGTCCAAATCAGTCGTTAGTTCAGAAGCCAGCCGCGAAGCAAGCGTCATTGACGATGCAGAAGAAGACGATGAGGATATAAAAAGGGCCATCGCGTTGTCTTTACAGGATTCTGGGGTGATCAGCGGCTCGTCTAAGGAAGTTTCTACTTCTGTCCCTTCGACGGAGTCGATCGCTTCGGCCCAAGCGAAAGACCAGAGGCAACCTGGAACTACCGGTGGAGGGTTCCAGGCTCTAGACCGCCAGAAGATGGAGGAGGAGCGCCTTGCACGACTTGCAAAGCGGAAGGCTGAGGAGGCACCTGCTATTGAACAACGAGGACTGAAGCAACTACGAACAGAAATCCAGCAGGATAGTAGCAGTGTTCGAGCTGCACCGGCACCGTCATCCGTAACGCCATCTATACCATCATCTGTGCCGTCATCGGTCCCGTCTGTCCAGTTTCCGGAGGGGACGGTTAAGAAGACCTTCGCGTTCGGTCATCGCAGATCGGGCGACGATATCAAGATCGAAGAGGTCCTTCAGAGCAAAGATCTTGAGCTGGGGGTCATCAGCTCATTCATGTGGGACATGGACTGGCTGTTTGAAAAGGTTGACTTAACGAAGAATCGGCTTCTACTCATCATGCAAGCAAAAGAAGAAGCTACAGTACGTTCATTCTGACATCTACTGTGCAGTATAAATCTTGGCTAACGAAGAAAGAAACGTCAATATGAAGAAGAAACAAAACACATCAAGACCCTACGCCTTTGCTTCCCGCCAATGGACGGTCAGGTCAATTGCATGCACTCTAAGCTCATGCTCCTTTTCCATGTAAAATACCTTCGTATTGCGGTGCCAACGGCGAACCTCACTCCATTTGACTGGGGAGAGGAGGGAGGCGTTATGGAAAATGTATAACACCCTTACTCGTCATGCTGTAGCAGACTGACATTGCCTAGAGTGTCTTCCTCATTGATCTACCAAAGAGCGATCCCCCAGCACCGAGTGAATCTAAAACAAGCTTCTACAACGATCTCGTTTACTTTCTCAAGGCTAGCACCTTGCACGAAAACATCATTGCGAAGCTGGATAACTTTGACTTCAGCAAGACTGCAAAGTTCGCATTCATACATACCATGTTTGTCTCTCACGTTGGACCCGTTCAACAACTTACTAACAGCACCAGTGGTGGTTCGCATTCAGGAACTTCATGGAGAAGGACCGGATACTGCGGGCTAGGTCGTTCGGTAGGAGCTCTCGGATTGCGAGCTGACAGACCGATGAACCTTGACTTTGTGGTATGCACCCGTCATCACTCACTAGGACCTCTCGAGCCTGTGTACTAACAACCCAGACATCCTCTCTCGGTTCCCTAAACTCCGACTTCATAAAAAGTTTATACTTTGCCGCGCAGGGTCAGTGTTCATCACCAACCGGTCATAATTCATGAAAACAGCTAACCTTACATACAATTACAGGAGACACCGGCCTCACAGAGCTAACCCTCCGAACCACAAAATCCTTCCCCGCAAAATCCCCATCTGACCCGCGCCGCCTTATTCACGAATCCACTGCCGATGAGTGGAATGATCGAGTCCGCGTCTACTACCCCTCTCAGGAAACGATCCACAGATCCAAGGGCGGTCCAAACTCCGCGGGAACGATATGTTTTCAGGATAAATGGCTCGATAACGGCAAGTTTCCGAAACACGTACTGAGGGATTGTGTTAGTGCGAGGGAGGGACTGCTTATGCATAATAAGGTACTTTCCCTGAAAGTATAGGCATTGTGACCGGGCAGAAAAGAATGCTAATAAACCAAATCGAAATGTATACAGATCCTCTACGTCCAGCCAGACGAGCCCATCTTCCTCCCAGATAACACTCAATGTCTCGGCTGGGCGTACGTCGGAAGTGCAAATTGCTCTGAGAGCGCTTGGTACGTTCATCTTCCTTTCCTCCTTCTCTTCCTAAATAGAATCATAAGCTAACAAGCATACCTCCACAGGGGCCGCCTCGTCACCGACAGAACAACAAAACAACCCAAACTCAACTGTCGAAACTGGGAATGCGGTGTTATAGTACCAGTACTGAAAGAAGAGAGTAAGAAACAAAGCGAAAGCTCGGGGTTAACGTCGTATCCAAGCACCAAAAGCGAAACAGAAGATGAGACCGAAGCGCAAGGGAAGAGAGAGAAAGAGAACGGGAAAGAAGTAGAAAGAGGCAAAGAGGAGGATGCGAACCTGTTGAATATTTTCAAGGATACCGTCCCAGTGCCGATGCGCTTACCGGGTCAGAGACTTGGGGTTCCGGGGTCAAGGAAGCCGTGGTCGCAGTCTTGGGGGTGAGAATATCATAGGAAAGTGAGAGAGACCTCGCCTCATTGGGCTGCTCGTTGTATAGCTAGATCTATCTACATCGATTTCGGTATCATTCTCCATAACCTCCTTCTAGTACCAGTAGTTACTTTAAGAAAGGTGGAGTGCAGAAGTTATTTATATGTAAATCAACTTTTGATATACAATATTACCGCATACTACTAGTCTATGTTGTGTATATAGCCAAAAAAAAAAAAAAAAAAAAAAAAAAAAAAAAAAAAAAAAAAAAAAAAAAA